>NC_052163.1:118686879-119019232 GCF_902713615.1 Scyliorhinus canicula | reverse complement strand
GCCTGCACATCTTTGGGTTGTGAGGGCGAAACACAGGGAAAATGTGCAAACTCCACACGGACAGTGACCCAGAGCCGGGATCGAACCTGAGACCTCAGCACCGTGAGGCAGCAGTGCTACTCACTGCGCGACCGTGCTGCCCATATTTTTAAATTATAAACCAACACAGTGGTTAGCACTGCTGCATCACAGCGCCATGGCCCCGGGTTCAAAGTGGAACTTTCACTTTCTCCCTGTGTCTGCGTGGTGCATGGGGGCCATTCACCCGATTGTTCCGGGACTTGTTTGTGGCCAACAAACAAGGAGAAGAATAGCCAGGTAGTCAGGAACCAGGTGAAAGCAGCCAAAGCATGAGAGGGTGAGATCGAATGGGAGGGGGGGTACGACGACACCTCATTCTAAGGGGAAGGAAAGGCAAACCACGGGGGGGGGGGGGGGGGGGGGGGGGGATCCAACCGGGAAAAGCGAGGGGTAACACCGACATCAGACCCACTCAAGGATTGCCCTATGGAAGTGCCTCGTCGGCACAAACAGATGCCTACTTACGTGTATATAGATATATCATATCCTGTGCACATAACGGTGAAATATACTCCTTAATAAACATATGCTTTGAGAATAACATTCCATAGACTACCTACTGAGCAGAAGGGGGCCATTCACCTTGCACCAACCCAGGCCCCTATTCAAGTAACCCTGCACATTGATCATTGCCAATCCAACTAACATGTCGAGTGAAAGGTAACATCAGGAGACGTTAAACGGTGAGGAAAATTAAACGGTGAAGATGTCTGAACACAAGGCAAAGGAAGTAGTAATGATAGTATTAAAGACACAAAATATTGGTCCAGAGTAGGTGTTAATGGCAGGATAAAGGTCAGCACTGTCTGAAAGCAAAAATCTGAGAACGAGAATCAGAATGGCACCTGGGGGATACAATTTAAAATGGAGATCATAGTTCATGGTCTGAAGTTGTTGAACTCAATGTTGAGTCCAGCAGGATATATGTAAAGTGCCTAATTGGAAGATTAGGTGCTGTTCCTTCACCTCGTGTTGGGATTCACTAGAACATTGCAACAAGCTGAGGACAGAAATATGAGCATGAGAGCAAGATTGAAATGGTAAGCGACTGGAAGGTCAGGGTCATGCTTGTGGACTGAGTGCAGGTGTCCTACAGAGCGGTCACCCAGTCTATGCTTGGTCTCCCCATTGTAGAGGAGGTCTCATTGTGAGCAGCGAATATAGCAGACCAAATTCACGGTGGAAGACACCAGTTCTGGGGAAACTGAAAGGTTTGAAGGTGGATAAGTCACCTGGACCGGATGGACTACACTCCAGGGTCCTAAAAGAGATATCAGAGGAAACTGGAGGCATTGGTGATGATCTTTCAGGAATCACTGGAGGCAGGAAGGGTCCCAGAGGACTGGAAAGTGGCTAATGTAATACCACTGTTTAAGAAGGGAGGGGGGGGGGGCCAGAAGACGGGAAATTATAGGCCGGTTAGCCTGATTTCGGTCATTGGTAAGATTTTAGAGTCTGTTATTAAAGACGAGATCGCAAAGTACTTGGAAGTACATGGTAAAATAGGACTGAGTCAGCACGGCTTTGTCAAAGGGAGGTCGTGTCTGACAAATCTGTTAGAGTTCTTTGAGGAGGTAACAAGGAAGTTAGACAAAGAATCAGTGGACGTGATTTATTTAGATTTCCAAAAGGCCTTTGACAAGGTGCCGCATAGGAGATTGTTAAATAAGTTAAAAGCCCATGGTGTTAAGGGTAAGATCCTAGTATGGATAGAGGATTGGCTGACTGGCAGAAGGCAGAGATTGGGGCTAAAGGAGTCTTTTTCAGGATGGCAGCTGGTGACTAGTGGTGTGCCTCAGGGGTCTGTGCTGGGCCCACAACTTTTCACAATATACATTAATGATCTGGAAGAAGGAAATGAAGGCACTGTTGCTAAGTTTGCAGATGATACAAAGATCTGTAGAGAGACAGGTAGTATTGAGGAAGCAAGGGGGCTGCAGAAGGACTTGGACAAGCTAGGAGAGTGGGCAATGAAGGGTACAAATGAAATACAATGTGGAAAAGTGTGAGGTTCTGAACTTTGGAAGGAGGAATTTAGGCATAGACTATTTTCTAAATGGGGAACTGCTTAGGAAATCAGAAGCACAAAGGGACTTGGGAGTCCTTGTTCACGATTCTCTTAAGGTTAGTGTGCAGGTTCAGTTGGCAGTTAAGAAGGCAAATGCAATGTTAGCATTCGTGTCAAGAGGGCTCGAATACAAGACCAGCGATGTACATCTGAGGCTGTATGTGGCTCTGGTCAGACCCCATTTGGAGTATTGTGAGCAGTTTTGGGCCCCGTATCTATGGAAGGATGTGCTGGCCTTGGAAAGGGTCCAAAGGAGGTTCACAAGAATGATGCCTGGAATGAAGAACTTGTCGTATGTGGAACAGTTGAGGACTCTGGGTCTGTACTCGTTGGAGTTTAGAAGGATGAGGGGGGATCCTATTGAAACTTACAGGATACTGCGAGGCCTGGATAGAGTGGACGTGGAGAGGATGTTTCCACTTGTAGAAAAAACTAGAACCAGAGGACACCATCTCAGACTAAAGGGACAATCCTTTAAAACAGAGATGAGGAAGAATTTCTACAGCCAGAGGGTGGTGAATCTGTCAAACTCTTTGCCGCAGAAAGCTGCGGAGGCCAAATCACTGAGTGTCTTTAAGACAGAGATAGATAGGTTCTTGATTAATAAGGGGATCAAAGGTTATAGGGAGAAGGCAGGAGAATAGGGATGAGAAAAAGCCATGATTGAATGGCGGAGCAGACTCGATGGGCCGAGTGGCATAATTCTGCTCCTATGTCTTATGGTCTTATGAACGAAGTACAAGTAAATTACTGCTTCACCTGGAAGGAGTGTTTTGGACCTTGGACATTGGGAAGGGCGTTGAGATGTTGGGCGTGATGGAGTGGATCAGGGTGTCATGGAGGGATTGGTCCTTTGGGAATGCTGATGGGAAGCAAGGGGAAAATGTGTTTGGTGGCATCATGCTGGTGTTAGTGGAACTGGAGGGTAAACCTTTGAATATGTCGGCTGGTGGGGTGGAAAATGTGGACAAGAGTAACCCTACTTTGGTTCTGGGAGGGAGGGGCTGGGGTAAGGGCAGAAGTGTGAGAAATGGGCCAGACATGGTTGAGGGCCTGGTCTCAACTTCAGGGGAACATCCTCAGCTAAGGGAAAAAATAAAACGTGTTAGAAGCACCGTTGTGGATGGTAGCACCATCAGACCAGATATGAAAGAGAAACTGGGAGAATGATATTGAGCCCATACAGAATCAGAGTGTGAGGTGGTGCAGTTAAAGTTGTTGTGGAAGTCAGTGGCTTTGCCTTTAATATTAGTAGACAGTATCTGCAGAAACGGTCAGCCAGCGTGGGTCACGAAGGCCGGTCGGATGGTAAAAAGTTTGAAAAGCACTGTTGTAATCTATCCATGACCTTCTCTTTCGCTCCACCTGCGCACCCCACCCCCCAACAGCATGAAGCCATCACTTTTCTACGTCTCTTCAGTTCTGAAGAGTTAGATTGAACCTAAAACATTAATGAACGAAGAACGGTACAGCACAGGAACAGGTCCTTCGGCCCTTCACGCCTGTGCCGATCATAATGCCCTAACTAGGAAAAAAAAACTCCTCCTCTTACTCTGTCTGAATCCCTCTATTTCCTCCCTATTCATGGGGAGATGCCTCTGAAACGTTGCTGATGCGCCTGTTTCCAACACATCCTCTGGCAGCGTGTTCCAGGCACCCACCACTCTCTGTGTGAAAACCATACCCTGCAAATCTCCCTTAAACTTTCCCCCCTCTCACCTTGAATCTGTGCCCCCTTGTAATTGACACTCCACCTTTGGAAAAAGCCCCTGACTATCCAGTCGATCTATGCCTCTCATAATTTTGTAGACTTCTATCTGGTCTCCCCTCCGCCTCCGTCTTAGCGCCATTCCGCTACTTTTCCCCCAGAGCCCCTGCACACTGGGCAAATTTCCTCTGCTCCTATCTCCACAGATGCTGCCAGAACAGCTGAGTTTTTTCCAGCACATCTGTTTTTATTTCAAATCGGCAGTATTTTACTTTTATTCCCAGCCTTTTCTCTTTGCACTTGAAAAGTGTTGCATGTTATTAAAATTTTTGCTTTTAAGGCACTTTTTCTGATATATTTTGGGATAGGCCCTTGGAGATGTGTATTTGACTCCTTATGGATAAACTTGAAAGAGGGATTTATATCACTGTTATCCTATTCCCCAAAATGCATCAAAGTGGAATTATTTTGTAGATTTGCCCAGCAGCCATATTTTGGAAATTAGTGGGCGTGATTCTCTGAAATGGAGATAAAGTCCCGACGCCGGAGTGAAAACTGGAGTGTTTCACTCCGGCGTCGGAGCCCGCTCCCAGCCCCCTATTCTACCGCCCCCAGGTAGCTAGGAGCGGCGCTGCGTGAAAAGCGGCACCGCGTAAATGAAGTCACCCGCGCAAGGACGGGAGGTTGCCGTCCTCCCCGAGGCCGCCCCACAAGAAGATGGCGGATGGAGCTTGGGGGTGGCGGAGGAAAGGAGGTCCTCCTTTAGAGAGGTCGGCCCGCTGATCAGTGGGCCCCGTTCGCGGGCCAGACCCCATCGAAGGCCCCCTGGTGCAAGAACCCCCCCCCCCCCCCACAGGCTGCCCACCCCGTGCAGCGTTCCCGCGGGGTTCCCGCCGGCAGCGATCATGTGTGGATGGTGCCAGTGGGAACCTGTCGTGTTGGGCCAGCCGCTCGGCCCATTCGGGCCGGAGAATCGCCGCTCGCCGTTTGCAAAAGGCGCGGGGCCCCGGCGATTCTCCCACCCGGCATTGGGGGGGGGGAGAATTGCGCCCAGAGTCTCAGTTAGCAGAATGCACCTTTGTCCCAATCGCCTGGGCTGGATTTGAATTGTGTTCAGAAGTGAAAAGCTAGTGCCTCATTACTGTGTCATACAGTCCAGCAGATGTTTGTTCACTGTTAATTTACCAACCAACCACACAGCTGAGCTGAAATTTAAGGGCCTGTGGGAATCACCTAAAACTATATTTGGTGCCCATTAGTTTTGGTTCCAGAGCACTGATATTAGTGCACCAACCTTTGATGTTGCGCCTGGCTGCACTATTCATATGGTAGCCCAATTGGGTTAGGGATGATTTTTAACCGTGAAAATTATAGGAGCTATCATACTTTTTCGTAGAATCAGCTAACACAAGGCAGGCTTACACACACATTTACACCAATAGCACAGGACTTGTAAAGCTTTAGTTGTTCATGTCATCTGCTATTGTTAAATTTTGATTTCTTTAACAAAGCACCTAAATCATTTTGTGTTAAACATTAAGCTATTTGAATGGACAGTGCTTGACTATTCTATCAATGTGACTAAATCATAAAAGCAGGAGACTAATTGAATATTGGTGTCTTGTGATACATATGATCATTACTAACCAAATGTTATTTTAGATATAGTTTATTGGTAAAATGCTCTTTGTAAAACCCATCATGTCCTTCGCCTGGTGAATACATTGCGATGAGGCAAGGTCTTATACTTTTTGATTTATGTCAGAGTGTGTAAGATTAATTATTGGCAATAATGAATCGATTTCTTTCTACCCTTCGCCAAAGTAAATGTATAATATCTCCGGAGAAATCTGAATTCCCCAGCTACTGATTTTTCTCTAATCTTCCTACTGTCAAATAATTTAATATTACTAATTTGTGTGATAAGCTTGTGTGATGAGCCTTTATTCTACTATTCTGAACTCGGAGATCATATGCACGTCAGAAATATCTTTCTTTGGTAACTGTGTTTATTTTTAAGAGGATAATAACTAGGAGAAATTTTGGGGGCGTTAACAGTTCTTGTTTCAGTGACGTTGGGAATTTGGTATTGCAGCTTTTAATGCATCATTGAGAGCCTTTGCGTATTATTACGAAACCCATGATCTTTATTCTAAATTTAAAAATCAAGCTTTATTATTTACACTTTAAAAAAATAAATTTAAAGTACCCAATTCTTTTTTTTTTCCAAGTAAGGTGCCATTTAGCGTGGCCAATTCACCTACCCTTCACATCTTTGGGTTGTGCGGGTGCGACACACGCAGACACGGGGCGAATGTACAAACTCCTCGCGGAGAGTGACCCGGGGCTGGGATCGAACCCGGGTCCTCGGCAGCATGAGGCAGCAGTGCTAATCACTGTGCCACCTTGCCGCCCAGCTTTACTATTTAAACTGAGGAAAATTGATAAGAATAAATTATGCAACCAAAAGGCTATGATTTATTCTTCTGCATACTTCCGGAACGTCCTAATAAATCAAACAAGAAATTGAGAGGGGCTCTGCATTTGGACTTGCTGTATTGAGTCTGTCCTCCTTTCTATTCTAGCATCGTTATACTTAAAAGATGTAGCAATTGATGAACTCTCTCAACAAAGATCATTCAAAGGAGAGCCAAAGTAAATTTTTGTTCCCATGTGGAACTACTTAAAACCTAACCTCAGGAATATAGGGCACATCTGAGTTGATTGAAGGGTAGATCTGGCACATCAAACTGGTAATGGGTCTAGTTTTCCTTCTGTAGCTACATTTTATGGAATATTGACTTTCTGCAATATATGAATAGGTCATTTTTCGAAAGTTGAAAATTTAGACTTGAATTTGCATTCAATTGTACCTGCTACTGGATCACTGTCCGTGTGGAGTTTGCACATTCTCCCCGTGTCTGCGTGGGTTTCGCCCCCACAACCCAAAAATGTGCAGAATGGGTGGATTGGCCACGCTAAATTGCCCCTTAATTGGAAAAAATAATTGGGTAATCTAAATTTTTTTTAAAAATTGTACCTGCTAATTCATCTTTTATTAAATAAATTTGACGGATGAAGTCAGCATTTTTAGGTGTCCTTTTGTTGGTGTATCGGAGTTCTGAATAAGAGGGCCATTGGCGCGTAACGCTGAAGTTTGTTCTCATATTTTGTCTGTAGAAACTTGGGTGCACATTACCATGGGCAATGATTCTCTTAAAGAACCTAATGGAGTAAAGAAATGTCCGGTGTAATGTTGAGTTGCACAGATCCGAAATTCTCAGATTCTATTCTATTCCACTGAGTGAGTGACACTCTAACCTCTCCCTCTTTATCTTCTACATTTCTCCTGGTCAAACTCAACGCATGTCCTGTCGTCTGTGTGCCGTCATCTTTCTAAGCCTTCATGAATGAGCATCAGCATAGTACCTTTACCAGTGATTACTTTTATCCACACCTACAGATGTGGCATGAATCCATTCACATTTGTCGGACGGCCATTGATCTTTATGGGGAATCTTTCATATGGAAACAACTCTGACGGAGGATCCTGCTCCCAGCTGACTTATGATATCCAGCTCTGCTGACATGGCTTCTCTCAATTCCTTCACTGCCTTGTCAGACTGCGTGTCCAACATCCAGTTGAGAGAAATTAAGACACATCCATTGTAAATCTGTATCCCTTCCTATCAGGCCCATCCCCCTTCTGGGCTGAGCTGCCTCACTGAATCAGACTGCTTGAGCCTTGGGCCCTGTTTGATCCCGATATTGACATTCCAAGCAGCTGTCCGGTCCATTACAAAAGGTAGTCAAGTTCCAATTCTGTAAAATCTCCCACCTCTGCCTATCTGCAACTAAAATCCCTCTTGCTTGCGTATGTCACCTTCAGACTCGGGTATTTTGGTACTCTTGGTCATCTTCTCATCTTCCATACGTCAACTGGTCAATAACTCTGCTATCTATCCAGTCTGAAGTACTCATGATCTCATCCTCGTTAACTCATAGGCCACCAATGCCTATTTTCCATCTCCACCAATCTGCAACTAAAAACCCTGTTGCGTGCATATGTGTTAGGAAAACAAAAGTAATCTTTTAAAAAAAATTTAGAGTACCCAATTATTATTTTTTTCTAATTAAAGGGCAATCTAGCGTGGCCAATCCATTTAACGTACACATCTTTGGGTTGTGGTGGTGAAACCCACGCGGACACGGGGAGAATGTGCAAACTCCACGCAGACAGTGACCCAGGTCCAGGATTTGAACCCAGATCTTCAGCGCCGTAGGCAGCAGTGCTAACCACTGTGTCACGTGCCACCCACAACAAAAGTAGTTTTAAGGGAATTAGATTTGTATTGGTAAACATTAGAAATATGGTACAGTTTTAAGTGGGTTTAATTTAATGTTTATGTGTCTGGTAGGGTAAAACCTATAGTTAGACTCATGCAGGGCAAAGGTGGTTGTATGTGTGGGGGTTGGTTAATTTCCAACTGTGTTTCTATTGTGCTTAGAGAGGACTATGGTGTGAACAATAAATAAAAGGCATAAGCATGTGGTTGTTGCTTAGCAACTGGGTCTAGATATGTCTTAATTTCTCTATGTGACTCAACTGGAAGTTGGACAAGCAGTCTATGACAATGCAGTTGAGGAATTGAGAGAAGCCATGTAGACAGAGCTGTATAGGTAGAGAAGTGATACTTTTTCATTTTAGCTAATTTGTTAGCAGGTGGAGATAGGTAGTGAGAGAGAAGGCAGCTCTTCTCAAAACAGTTGATTTTGAAGGCTAGAGAAGCAGCACCCCGCTCGGCCTGGCGCCGGCACCCCCCTCGGCCTGGCGGCAGCACCCTTCTCGTGAGAAGAAAATCCATTCTATGGAGTAATGGTTAAGAAAATAAGTGCAGAGATCTGAAGAGCCGCTAGTTAAGCAAACTAGGGAAATGAAAGAAGTCTGACTTTAAAGATACTAGAACTGAGCCCTGTTTAGTAAAAACTCACCAACCTGAGAAGAAGGCTGAGATTACAGAAAGATCTGAAGTGACTTTCAGGTACGGGAGATTTTATTATAGCCTGTTGAACGTCTAAATCGCTGGTTGGAACTTAGAGTTTGTAAGGGATGATGTAAAGTCATGGACTGGATTCGCTGTTAAAAGTGGAGCGGATGTTTTGTTCAAAAGTGTCATTTAGAAAACCTGCTCTAGGTTTCATAATGCAGATCATCAAGCAAGAGCATTATTATGAGATAAGATTTTAACATGTGTATTTGGGAGTGGAATTTAGAAACTCTCGTGACAATTATCTGGGGGGGGGGTGTTTGGAGGAGACAGCCACAGACACTAACTACCCTGTTTGACCCTGGATCCTACCACCCTCGACACCGTCCTCACTATGCCCTTCCAAAATTCCTCCAGCGTTGGGCATGCCCAGAACATATGGGTATGCTTTGCTGGGCTCCCTGAGCACCAACACCTGTCCTCACCCCCAAAAAACCAACTCATCCTGGCCCCGGTAATGTGTGCTCTATGCAGGACCTTAAACTGTGCTGAGCCTCACGCACAAAGAGGAAGAGTTCACCCTCCTGAGGGCCTCTGCCCATGTCCCCTCCTCGATTTCCTCCCCCAACTCCTCCTTCCACTTATCTTTCAGCTTCTCCACCGAGGCCTCCTCCTCCTCCTGCATCACCTGGTATGTTGCCGAAATCTTCCCCTCTCTGACCCATACCCCCGAGAGCACCCTGTCCTGTACCATGCGTGGCGGCAGCAGCAAGAATTCCACCACTTGCCGCCTGGCAAACGCCCTTACCTGTAGATACCTAAAGGTATTTCCCGGGGGGAACCTGTACTTCTCCTCCAGCTCGCCCAGGCTCGCGAACGTCCCATCCACAAACAGGTCCCCCGGCCTTCTTATCCCTGCCCTGTGCCACCCCGCAAACCCTCCATCCATTCTCCCCGGGACAAACCGGTGGTTCCCCCGTATCAGGGTCCACACCGAGGCCCCCACTTCCCCCCTGTGCCACCTCCATTGCCCCCAAATTTTGAGGGTAGCCGCCACCACCGGGCTCGTGGTATACCTCGTTGAAGGTACCGGCAGCGACGCCGTTGCCAGCGCCTCCAGACTTGTACCCCCACAAGACGCCGTCTCCAGCCTCTTCCATGCCGCCCCCTCTCCCTCCATCATCCACTTGTGCACCGTCGCCGCATTAGCGGCCCAGTAACCCACAGAGGTTGGGCAGCGCCAGCCCGCCCCCCCATCCCTGCTCCGCTCCAGGAAAACCCTTCTCACTCTCGGGGTTCCTCGCGCCCATAATGCTCCTGTTGACCCGCCTAAAGAAGGCCTTCGGGATAAGAATGGGGAGGCACTGGAACAGGAATAAAAACCTTGGGAGCACCGGCATCTTGACTGACTGCACCCTACCCGCCAGGTACAGCGGCAATGCATCCCACCTCTTAAACTCCTCCTCCATCTGCTCCACCAACCTCATGAAATTAAGTCTATGCAGGGCCCCCCCCAGCTCCTGGCCACCTGGACCCCCAAGTATCTGAAGCTCCTCTCCGCCCTTTTTAGTGGGAGCTTGCCAATCCCCCTCTCCTGGTCCCCTGGGTGAACCACGAACAACTCGCTCTTCCCCATGTTGAGCTTGTACCCTGAGAAATCCCCAAACTCCCTGAGGGTCCTCATTACCTCCGGCATCCCCCCCACCAGGTCCGCCACATATAGCAGCAAGTCGTCCGCATAGAGCGACACCTTATTGTCCTCCCCACCCCGCACCAGCCCCCTCCATTTTCTCGACTCCCTCAGTGCCATAGCCAGGGGTTCAATCGCCAATGCAAAGAGCAGGGGGGACAAGGGACACCCCTGCCTCGTCCCTCGATGCAGCCGAAAGTACTCAGGCCTCCTCTTGTTTGTGGCCACACTCGCCATCGGGGTCTCGTACAACAGCCTAACCCACCTGATGCACCCCATCCCAAACCCGAACCTCTTCAGCACCTCCCACAAGTACCCCCACTCTACCCTATCGAAGGCCTTCTCAGTGTCCATCGCCGCCACTATCTCAGCCTCCCCCTCCCTCGCCGGCATCATAATAGCGTTGAGAAGCCTCCGCACATTCGCATTCAACTGCCTCCCCTTCACGAACCCCATCTGGTCCTCATGGATGACCTGCAGCACACAATCCTCAATTCTCATGGCTAAGACCTTCGCCAGCACTTTGGCATCTACATTTAACAGTGAGATCGGCCTGTATGACCCACACTGCAGGAGATCCTTGTCCCGCTTCAAGATCAAGGAGCTCGGTGCCCGGGACATGGTCAGGGGCAAAACACCCCCCGCCTCATTGAAGGTCCTAACCAGCAACGGGCCCAACAGGTCCACATATGTTTTGTAAAACTCGACCGGGAAACCGTCCGGCCCCGGCGCCTTCCCCGCCTGTATACTCCTTATCCCTTTGACCAGCTCCTCCAGCACAATCGGGGCCCCTAATCCCACCACCAGTCCCTCCTCCACCTTCGGGAACCTCAGTTGGTCCAGAAAGCGGCCCATCCCTCCCTCCTCCACCGGGGGCTCGGACCGATTCAGTTCCTCATAAAAGTCCCTGAAGACCCCATTGATGCCAACCCCACTCCGCACCACACTCCCTCCCCTATCCTTAACTCCCCCGATCTCCCTAGCTGCGTCCCGCTTCCGAAGCTGATGCGTCAGCATCCGGCTTGCCTTTTCCCCGTATTCATAAATCGCACCCTGGGCCTTCCTGCACTGCGCCTCCGCCTTCCTGGTGGTCAACGGGTTGAATTTGGCCTGGAGGCTGCGTCTCTCCCTCAACAGTCCCTCCTCCGGCACCTCCGCGTATCTCCTTAGAATAGAAGCCTTCATCGGCTCCAGCAGGTCCGCTTTAAGCTCCCGAAAGCAGCGCTGGAGAGCCTCCTGCTGCTCCTGCGCCCACTGCATCCACGCTGCCTGGTCTCCGTCCGCCGCCATCTTGCTTTTCTTCCCTCGCACTTTCTTTGGCTTCACCACCACTTTTTTAGTCGCCCCGCTCCTGGTCCAAGCCATACAATGTCGGGGGAATGTTGCAGTCTCCTTCCCACACTGGGAAATGTCGTAAAAATGCCATTGGGGGCCCTGAAAAGAGCCCAAAAGTCCGTTCCTAGAAGGAGCTGCCGAACGTGCGACTTAGCTCTGCATAGCCGCAACCGGAAGTGGTCTAACTTTTACTGTTTCTATTTCATGTCAGATCTCCAGGTCTTTCTAGTGTCAATCATATATATTTTTTTATGTAGTGCCAGCATAACACAGTACAATTGCTTACTTTTCCAATTAATTCAACACCGCCCCTCCCCCACCCCATCATCTCAAATTTGACTACACAAATATAGAGAAAAGAAAAAGAGAAAAAATACCATTGACCATTATTGATCTGACTTTGTTCTTCTAAGTCTTTGTCTCGTTGTGATGAGTTAAACAATTTAAGCCATTCCTGCTTCTCTGAACAGTTTGCAAGTCATTCAACCCATTGGTGGAGTATCTGTGATGCATTTCTAATTATTTTGCTTTTTATTTGATTTCCATCCCTTGAATTCTTTTCTTTATTTCTCTTACATATTGGTTCAAGATCCTTGAAACTTAGATCTGCCAGTAGTATGAGGCAAGATGAAAACTAGAGATCACATATTTAATTGCCAAAATCAGAGTAGGGTGCTGTGTTTATAGGAATGGTGTTTGTTGCAATTCCTTTGAGGATGTACCTCGTGACAGTTACACATTAACTCAACTTGTATGGTTTTGAAACCCTTGAATGACTAAGGTAATTGACGCATTTGTGTTTTTTTTTAGTGCTTTGTGCTGACCTTAGATTTAGCCGAGAAACTCAATAATGACGGACAATAAACGGCTCGCATATTCTATCATTCAGTTTTTACGTGACCAACTCCAGTCTGGGGACCTGACTTCAGATGCTCAAGAGAGCTTAGAGGGTGAGTAACAAATTTCTGTTGAGGGAGGAAGGTGAGAATTAAAATTGTACACTACAGCCCAATACCAGAGAACAATGATTTGTATTTTTAAAAAACTTTTGTGCGATTATTTTAGGATCAGAAAATATCCATTTCATTATTCCAGTCGGTCGTGGAGTGTGTACTGAGGTACCAATAGGGTAGCTTCCATACATTGTCCTGCACTGAATAGAGGTCGTCCCCCATAGAGACAGGCCGAAAATAAGCTGATGCATCAGTAACCTGAATCGCAACTGCTGTTGTGATTTTATTTTTGGAGCAGCATTGGTGAAGAACTAAAATTGGGTCCTTAAATAAGTAATAATATGGGGACACAGAGCTGAAATATAGTAGACCTGAAAATGGGGAAGAAAGCAATTTCTAAAATAGTCTCCAAAATTAAGAAAAGTAACTTGTTTGGGTTGCTATATTCTTGTTAAATACACAAGCAAATTTAAAACCGTTCGGGTACCAAATAAATGAAGTGTAACTTGGTGGAAAATGTAAGATTTTTTAAATAATCAAAGATTTGGTTTCAAGTTGAAAAAACTGTGGACTAAAATGCTAGGTTAATCAAATGGTGGTTTTAATGGTGGTCTGTGATCTTGTCCCCAGTTGCGGTCCAGTGTTTAGAGACCGCATTTAGCATCTCCGTGGATAATGAGGATCTTGCTGTGTCTCGGACACTCCCAGATATTTTCACGTCTGCTGTTGGTGAGGTAAGAGCTGAATTTGAGAGAAAAATATATCCACAAGTGCACAACTTTTCTACTTTGGCATTTACCTCTTTGATTATGTGGGCTTTCATTCCAAACAAATTGTGTTTCTCTTCTTTTTGTCAAAGACTTTTTTTTCCCTTTTAAAACATTCATCCATGTTTTGTCTCTATGGGAAAATAAATGGGATTGAAGGCGGAAAAATCTCCAGCGTCTGATAATCTTCATCCCAGAGTACTTACGTAAGTGGCCCTAGAAATAGTAGATCCATTGGTGGTCATTTTCCAAAATTCTTCGGACTCTGAAATGATTCAACAGATTGGAGGGTAGCTAATATAACCCCGCTATTCAAAAAGGGAGGTAGAGAACTATAGACCAGTGAGCCTAGCGTCGGTAGTAGGGAAGCTGCTCGACTCCATTATTGAGGATTTCATAGCACAGCATTTGGAAAGCATTGGTATATTCAGACAAAGTCAGCCCGGATTTACTTTTTAAATTAAAAAAAAATATTTAGAGTACCCAATTATTTTTTTCCAATTAAGGAGCAATTTAGCGTGTCCAATCCACCCAGCCTGCACATCTTTGGGTTGTGAGGGTGTGACCCATGCAAACACTGGAAGAATGTGCAAACTCCACATGGAAAGTGACCCGGGGCCGGGATCGAACCCGTTCCTCAGCGCCATGAGGCAGCAGTGCTAACCACTATGCCAATGTGCAGCCCCCTAGCATGGATTTACGATCGGGAAATCATGCTGAACAAATCTCCTAGAATTCTTTGAAGATATAACAATGCAGATTTTACATTACCCTCTTCAAGATGTATAAGTTGATTCCCCACTTCCTGATGTCTGAACATTATACCATCAACTGGAATCTAGTACTGTACAGACTCAGCACTAGGTGTAGGAGATTGGGAATATAAGTACTATGGTGCTGACAATTCGAACATAGGATCCCTACAATGGAGAAGGAAGCCACTCGGTCCATTGAGTCTGCACAGACCCTCTGAAAGAGCACCCTACTTAGGCGCACTACCCCGTCCATCCCCATAACCACCTTATCTGCACATCTTTGGACATTAAGGGGCAATTTATAATCATCTTTATTATAAAAACAATCTCTATTAGTGTCGCAAGTAAACTTACATTAACACTGCAATGAAGTTACTGTAAAAGTCCGTGTCACAAGTAGGCTTATATTACAGTACAACGAAGTTGCTGTGAAAATCCTGAATCGACACTCTGGCGCCTGTTCGGGTACACTGAATTCAGACTGTCCAATTTACCTAACAGGCACGACCTTCACGACTTTTGGGAGGAAACCAAAGCGCCCGGAGGAAACCCACACAAACACTGGGAGAATGTGCAAACTCCGCACAGACAGTGACCGAAGCCGGGAATTGAACCTGGTCCCTGGTGCTGTGAAGCAACAGTGCTAACCACTGTTCTACCGTGCCGCCCATAAAGCATGGTTAATCCACCTAACTTGCACATCTTTAGAAGGAAGGAAACCCACACAGACACGGGGAGCTTGGGAGTTGTGTTAAATCTGGCAATGACAGCATCTGACTGAGCCACGTGCACTAGGAAAGTCCTCTCTGCTATTAGATGGTCCGGTCTAAGTTAGCTGAAACCATACCAGAGTAGTCTTCAGCATTCCTCTGAGTTAGAGGGAAAAATAATCAGTGTGCTCCTGCTTTTAATACACCAAGGAGCTAGGGCAGTTAGTCCAGTTAGTCAATATTTTGGGTAATGTAAAATCTGTGTCCACTGCCACTTACTGCCAATGCAATTGTAGCTGTGTAACTATAAAATCAAAGAGGAAGGCAAAAATTGGAAGATAAAGCATGTTTTCAAAGATAGCCTTAGTCATTTAACCAATTTAATTCGTTGGCAGTTTTAACCTTTTAGAATTAGTAGCTGTTTATCATACTATGTTTTAATATATTAGTCATTTAATTAACATGGTACAACTCTCTCTAAACACTAATTATTGCAGTTGGATGACCTTTTAATAATAAACAATATTCTAATTTTACACATCTCCCTGCATTTCTCCCCTCCTTCATGTCCGGGGTAAACTTTTATTTGGTTCACAAGCTAAATGCATCAGTGAAATAGAGGTTACTTGAAACCAAATGAAACATATGTTTCTGTGTTTATTTCTTGATCAGGTGCCCTTCTGTTCAACCATGTTATATTGAAAGTGCAGTTGTGTTTGAATAAAACTTGGGTTTCCTCCAACATAATCGCAGATCCAACATCAAAACTGCATTGCTAAGCTTGAAATTTGTCGTCTTTCACCTGTCATTCTCCCCATGTCTACGTGGGCCTCATCCCCACAACCCAAAGATGTGCAGGGTAGGTGGATTGGCCATGCTAAATTGCCCCTTAATTGAAAAAAAAAATTGGGCAGTCTAAATTTGTTTTAAAATTCCTTGACCTTTGATATTAAGTTCTGAATTTTGAGATGTGTGACACTTTTTTCCATATTTGTTTACAGGAGATACCTGATGTGATTGTGGACTCTGTGCCTACTTCTCCAACAGTTGAAGATATCTCAAAAGCTGAGCAGCTGAAAACTGAAGGTCAAAATAATTGCTTGCAATGAATATTTGTCATCATGTGAAATGAAATGAAAATCGCTTATTGTCACAAGTAGGCTTCAAATGAAGTTACTGTGAAAAGCCCCTAGTCGCCACATTCCGGTGCCTGTTCGGGGAGGCTGTTACGGGAATTGAACCGTGCTGCTGGCTAGCCGTGGTCTGCTTTCAAAGCCAGCGATTTAGCCCTGTGCTAAACAGCATCTACTTAATGTGTGTGTGTGTGCGTTTCATTGTCCATGCCTAATTTATTTACTAGATTAAACAATGACTTCTTGTCAAGAACTTTTAAAAATAATTTTGCTGAAGTATTGTTTGGGCTAGTAAATTTGCTAGATTGGCAGATTAAAATGTTTACTCCACAGCTAGCAATCAGCAGACTTGTGACTTATCAATGCACACAATCTTCGTTGTAAATCTCTTTTGATTGACAGAAATTACGGCATGCTTCAGTATGAACGTTCAGAAAAAAATGTTGCAAAGCATTGGGGAAGATCAAGGGAGTGAGGTTAATTGGGTACTACAGAACTGGTACAGGCAGGCCTCTCCCTGATATCCGACGGCAAGAGGAGGCCCGGAAAAAGTGGCAGCAGAAGGAATACCAGTGATCTAGAGTCCAAGGACCGATCCCACCTCCCAGAAACACAGTGTGCGGTGGAAGATACTGGGATTGGGCACATCAGCAGCGCAAAGACCCACAGAACCTGTGACCAGCAACACGAGGTTTCTTAAAGGTGGATAAGAATGCTCGTTAGCGAGTGATCGCCGAAGATGAAGATTATTCTGTAATAAGCTTGCTGCTTCCAGTTGTTGAACATGACTCTGGCGGTAGCTCACTGTGCGACCAGTTGCCAGTTGAATTGTTGAACTTTGCGTACGTGCAAATATTTGGAAGAAAGATTTTTCATCTTTGGATATAGATGACCTGCAATCTCAGTTTTGCCCTTCAGATTTATTAGCATTTAATATTTACTTTAAACACCCTGGTTCAGCCATCTTTCCTTTTATCTCAATATTCAATCTTGAGGTTTACATGGTCACATTTTAAAAATAATATTGGAGCCATTCCCAGTTTTCCAAAATGTTCTGATGCTTCTGAGTAACTGAAAAGTTGAGAGTTACAAGCTGTATGAAGAAGAGGAGGAGGGGGCAGAAAGCGGTTTGGAAAAGGCAGTGGGCTCATATTACTAGTGTATTCACAACTTTAAAAGCTGTTTCTTTGGTTACACCCAGAAAGGATACCCCGGCTTCCTTGGGACGCACGTAATTGATTGTGATTCTCTTTTCATCATTTAGGAAATGAGCAAATGAAAGTAGAAAATTACCAGAGCGCTGTAGATTACTACTCAAAAGCCATTGAATTGAACCCAAGCAATGCTGTTTATTACTGCAACAGGTATGATGGATATTAGTTTTATTTCCTTCTATTCTGTATGAACCTTTTGGATACATGCTCCCCTTATAGAACATAGAACAGTACAGCACAGAACAGGCCCTTCGGCCCTCAATGTTGTGCCGAGCCATGATCACCCTACTCAACCCACGTATCCACCCTATACCCGTAACCCAACAACCCCCCCCCCCCCACCTTAACCTTACTTTTATTAGGACACTACGGGCAATTTAGCATGGCCAATCCACCTAACCCGCACATCTTTGGACTGTGGGAGGAAACCGGAGCACCCGGAGGAAACCCACGCACACAGGGGGAGGACGTGCAGACTCCACACAGACAGTGACCCAGTCGGGAATCGAACCTGGGACCCTGGAGCTGTGAAGCATTTATGCTAACCACCATGCTACCCTGTTGCCTATATTTTATATATTTTATAGAAACTTTGATCTTTAGAAGAAAGATTACTTCAGGGGTGAGCGATTTAGGAATTCACAAGTTGGGTGACATTTGTTATTTTGCCCCACAACGTTTGGCTTTCTGGTATTATTTGCCAACCAGTCAAGAGCAGTCATATCTACAGCTCTGATGGAACCAAAGTTTTGCACTTGACTCAACCAGTCCAAGGAGAGAAAAGCTGAATGAGGCAAAATACTTACATAGAATAACTTGTTGCTGTAAGTCTGCTGAGACGTTCCACAAACCGCGTTTAAACATGTGCTATCTTGTATTGTTGTAAGCTGTATGCCAATGTGAATTATTTGGTTTAATACTAATTGAAAGATAAATGTGTATATATGGAGTCTTGCCTGTCAGCTGAATGATTCACTTGGGCCATTGAGATCTGCCATGCCACCCAGTGACCAAAAGCAAAAAATGATAAAAGCACCCTTACAGATGTTATATTTCAACAAAGCTAAATTTTGTTTTGATGCTTAGAAGAACATTCCCAAGCACCTTCTAATGTCACCTGAATTATTTGACCAGATAGCAGCTGTACAATCCCTCACAAACATTCTTCTTGCTCTATCTAATTATTAGCTGTTTAAAATAGAGGCCAAGAATAGATTCTGTTCCTCCCTACTGTGCCTGATTTGCAGCTACCTATGGTAATGCAGTTTAGATGCCTCCCCAATTTGTAATCCTGATATTTTCTTCTCTTCCTCCGCATCACTCCAGAGTTTAAACTTTATCTACCTTTGGTAGCATGTTAAGGCATTGCAGCATATCTTTTTCAAAAACAGGTTTATACGAGGACAGGACAATGGACTGAGTAAGTATGCAGAGCACTGGTACAGGAGCAGTGGACCGAATAGTTTCTTCTGCAGTGTAAAATTTTTAAGAATATTAAATGGAAGAAGGTAAATTGAAAACAGACTTCAAGCTTAAGTATAACGGGAGGAGAGTGGTCACAGGTTCAAATTAGTGACTGAAGAAAAATTGAAACGAGAAAGAACTTAGCTTCATAATCATAATTATGTTACATCCACGGGCATCCCACAACTCTTTAATTGTTTCTTTAGACTTGAGCTGCGCGCATGGTTATGTAGATAAATATGGCAGGGAGTCCGTCAGCTGAAGACTGATCATTATGCACAGTGAATTGTGATCTGAGATGTACTGCCTGAAAGGATTGTGGAAACAGATTCAATAACAACATTCAAAAGCGAATTGGATAAATATTGGAAGGGGAAAGATTTACAGGGCTATGGGGAAAGATCAGCATGGTGGGACTAATCGGATGGCTGTACCAAAGAGCTGGCACAGATGGGGCTAATTTCCCCCTTCCTGTGCCGGCAACATTCTGTGGAATGGGAATGGAATGTGAATGTTGCAGCATTAAAAATGGAGGGAAATTATATTCATATTCAGGCCTGAGGTGCAGATTAGTGGTAAAGAGAAGATTTTCTGAAAACATTTAGTTAACAGTGATTATAAGAGAGAAAGGGAAATAAATGATTTAGAAAGCCAGGCTCACAGTTGGATTGAGATGTATGAAGGCTGCAGCATTTAAATGCAATGGCTGAGCAACCCATATTTTTTCTAACTGCATGGGTATGAAGTGGTTCAAATCTCCCTAACCTCAATTACAGTAGAATCCAATACTATGATTTTTCAAGCTCTTCGGATGTAAGATGACCTTGTATTATTGATCACCATTTTGTGTTTTGTAGGGCAGCAGCGTTGAGTAAATTAGGAAACTATACTGGAGCAGTGCAAGACTGTGAAAAAGCAATCGCTTTTGACCCAAGCTACAGTAAAGCTTACGGCAGAATGGGGTGAATAAAATTTTTCTCTTTTCTAACATATTTATCTCCTATCCACTCCTGAATGTGCTGGTTCTAAGGAGGAGAATTCTGATCACCTACTACTCAAATAGACTCTCTTAATTTACCAGTGTCCTTCCTGGATGTCTGCATGTTCACACGAGATTACTGGCAAGGAAACAGTAACAGAAATCCTGGACTTCCCCTCACTAAGTCAGAATATTGAGGCAGTTGTGGCCAAAGTAATTGACGTAACTAAATTGGTACAGGCCATGGATGAATCCTGGTCTGTGTATTTGTTCACCAGTTCAGCCTTTCGAGATGCTGTTTAGAATGTGTGACACCTACTATATATATTGGAGATTGAGAGGTAATCTTATTGAAACATAAGATCCTGAGGGTGCTTGACAGAGTGAATGCTGTAAGGATGTTTCCCACCGTGGGAGAGACCTGAACTAACCTGGAGTTCCTGCAAGGGTTCTAGCCTTGGTGCCATAGTAGCTGCATTGCTGCCTTTCTCTCTGGTAAGGTTTTCCCTGAATTCCCTGAGCCCAGCCTGAGAATCGCTTTAGACAAGTACCGCTTTAGATAAGCATCTTTTTTTACCTGTGGGTTTAGACTCTTATGTTTAGGTCATGGGAAGGGGTGGGCTTGGAGAGATTTGGGTATCTGTTTGTGGAAGGAAGGTTTGCCAGCTTTAAGGAGCTGTCAGAGAAATTTCAACTCCCTGGTTCCAGTCTCTTAAGATACTTTCAGGTTTGCGATTTTTCGCCTCTTTCCACTTGGCACCCCCCTCCCTTTTGAAGAGGATTTTGTCTTTGGCCGGGTCTGGTGGGGGGAACTATTTCATGCATATACGGCGAGATCCTATCAGGGGAGTCGGCTGCGTTGAATGAGGTGAAGGTGAAATGGGAGGGTGAGTTGGGTCCAATTCTGGATGATGATGTATGGAGCGAGGTCCTTCACAGGATCAACTTCACATCCTCATGCTTAGTCTGATCCAATTCAAGGTGGTGCACAGAGCGCATCTGACAAAAGAGAGGATGTGGTTTCTTCTCTGGGGTGGAGGACAGGTGTGAACTGTTTTCTCGGGGGCTGGCCAACCACATTTGTATGTTCTGGCCTTGCCCCAGGTTAGTAAGCTTTTTCTTCAACACCATGTCAGAGATACTCAGTGTTGAGTTGGAGCCATGACCGCTGATTTGGGGTGTCAGACTCGCTGCTGCTCCTGGCGCCTTTGCCTCATTAGCCCAAAGGTGAGTTCTGCTTGGTGAGGTGACCTCCGATCCTCACCGAGGTGTGAACTGTCAACTTCCACCTCTATCATCACCTTGCCTCCAACCTTATCAGCCCACTCGCCACTGAAGCCATTATGCCTTTGACTGGGCCAGCATTTATAGCCCATCCCCAATTGCCCTTGAATTCAGTGGCTTACTTGGAAATTTCAGAGGGCAGTTAAGAGTCAACAACATTGCTGTGAACCTGGAGTCACATGTAGGCCAGCCCAGGTAAGGATGGCAGATTTCCTTCCTTGAAGGACATTAATGAGCCAGATCGGTTATCTTGACAGTCAACAATGGCTTCACTAGACCTTTGATTCCAGATTTGTATTGAATTCAAACTTCACTATCTGCCATGGTGGGATTCGTCCCCTGACCATTACCCTGGGTCTCTGGATTACTAGTCCAATGTTGACTACGCCACCGCCTCCCCCATCACCTCTGCCCTCACTGACCTATTTGAAACACCAACAGCACCTCATTGAAAATTATTTTTCTTGTGTCTAAATTGTCTGCGATTTACCCCATCCCTGTAAGTCCTCTCCGCCCTCTGCTTTTATTGTTCCATATGTCTTTCTGGAGCATCTTAGGATAATTTTCAACATTTAAGTATACTATATAAATGCTCCTTCTCCTTTTTCATTCAAGTAAGCAACGGATAAGATACTTCATTAGAACATAGAACAGTACAGCACAGAACAGGCCCTCCGGCCCTCGATGTTGTGCCGAGCCATGATCACCCTACTCAAACCCACGTATCCACCCTATACCCGTAACCCAACAACCCCCCCCCCCCCCTTAACCTTACTTTTTAGGACACTACGGGCAATTTAGCATGGCCAATCCACCTAACCTGCACATCTTTGGACTGTGGGAGGAAACCGGAGCACCCGGAGGAAACCCACGCACACACGTGGAGGACGTGCAGACTCCGCACAGACAGTGTCCCAGCCGGGAATCGAACCTGGGACCCTGGAGCTGTGAAGCATTTATGCTAACCACATGCTACCGTGCTGCCCCCATGCTACCGTGCTGCCCAAACATTGCAGTGTTAACGTAAACCTACTTGTGACAATAATAAAGATTATTACTATTATTAGTCTGTGAAATTTAGCAGCTCTCCCAGAATAGCTCCAACAATGAACTGGGTTAAAATCCTATTGCTTCTACGAATAACTAAGGCTTTCAAAACCATAGGGAAAACAATAATCTATAATCATTATTAATGTCACAAGTAGGCTTATATTAACACTGCAATGAAGGGGCAGCATGGTGGCGCAGTGGGTTAGCCCTGTTGCCTCACGTCGCCGAGGTCCCAGGTTCGATCCCAGCTCTGGGTCATTGTCTGTGTGGAGTTTGCACATTCTTCCCGTGTTTGCGTGGGTTTCGCCCCCACAACCCAAAGATGTGCAGGCTAGGTGGATTGGCCACGCTTAAATTGCCCCTTAATTAGATAAAATGAATTGGGCACTCTAAATTTAAAAAAAACACTGCAGTGAAGTTACTGTGAAAATCCCCTAGTCGCCACACTCCGGCATCTGTTCGGGTACACAGGGAGAATTCAATGCCCAAATTACCTAACAGCACGTCTTTTGGGACTTGTGGGAGGAAACCGGAGCACCCGGAGGAAACTCGCGCAGTCATGGGGAGAATGTGCAGACGCCGCACAGACAGTGACCCAAGTCGGGAATCGAACCTGGGACCGTGGCGCTGTGAAGCAACATTGCTAACCACTGTGCTAACTCTCAATCTTACATGTGTGATTTGTATCCGGATTAAAACTCCCACATGTTTATCAAAAGTATCTTGGAATCATGATTTTGGCCAGAAAACATGATTTTGGGTTGATAACTTTGATAACTTTATTTCAAAAGTTTGTTAATTACACTACACTTTGTTTGCTGTTTGACATAAATCACTTAAACTATGATCTCAAAACACGCTAATATTATTCATAAAAAAGTAACAGTGACCAAAATTAATTACTTAAGCGTCCTTGTGATTCTGTTGTAAAATTCCAGACAAGGTTAATTCCGCAGAAAGGTAAATCTTAACAAACGTAGCCCAAAAGAACGGTAACACAAATATACGTTAAACAAACGAAACACACAGATTCTCACTGCTTATAAATTTCAAACAGTTAATCATCAGCCTTCTCTCACAGCTACAGATTTTTAAGGAGACAGAGCACGACAAGCTCATACTCTCTTGGTTAAAATAATTAACAAGATCCTCCATTCTCCTTCATTATCAAATGTAAATTATTTATTTAATTTTTTTGGGCTCCATTTAAGCCAATTTCCAACAACAAATTTCATAGGCATCACCTATTCTTTGTTAAATTCAAATCTCAAGCATTCTCGCCCAAACACACAGAAAACCGTTCTTCTCTAATGGGGTGGTGTGATAGCACAATACAATTCTCACGTTTGTTCCAAATTCATCCAGAGTACGCTTAAGATTTCCACTTTCAGTCCCAATAAATCCACAATTAAACCTTATTTCAAGTAATTTAGAGACATATAATCATAGACTCTCAAGTTTCTGGGCAATTTAAAAACAATTGCCTGTTGAAATAGTTAACTTTTCTGATCAAAATCTTTTTCCTATGTCCTTTTTTCCCCTTCAAACCGATTTCAATGTTGTCACTTAACCAAGTTTGAAAGAAATTTTTTTTTTAACTCAAATGTTTGAAAAGTTCAAATTGGATTGCTGCAAAACTGCAAACCTATATCTGACCTTGACCCAGAACTGAATTCAAGAATTGATTAATGCAAACTTTTATTTTATTTACATACACTTGGTTTCCTCCTACAGTCTAAAGATGTGCAGGTTAGGTGGATTAGCCATGCTAAATTGCCCCATGGCCACATCGGCAATCCTAAATATTGTAGAGCCCTGTCCGCTGGTAGCTATATTTGGGGTGTCGAACCAGCCGGAGCTGAGGACATATGCGGATGCCCTGGCGTTCACCTTGTTGATTGCACGGAGGTGAATTCTGCTGAGCTGGAGACGGGCAACACCACCTCGTGCCTCGGCGTGGCTACTAGACATGGAAGTTTTTGCACCTCGAGAAGGTTACGTTCACAGTGAGGGGGTCGATCAAAGGGTTCCACTGTAGCTGCCGGTCTTTCACATTGCACTTTAAGGAATTGGTCATTGTTAGTTGTTAGTGGGGGACGGGACCAGTGGTTGGGGGGGGGGGGGGGGGGGGGCATTGTTTGGGTTGTATTCCTGTTACTGGGGTTAATGTTACTGTTGTAATTTTCAATACATGGGTTGGTTTTGTTTTGTGAAATTTTGATACAAAATGTCAAAAGTGGCTTTTGGGCAAGGAAAAAGGATGTTGTACCTTTCGCTCCCCATTCAGTCACAAACTTAAGTTCTGCTTTGTCAGCTTTCGCCTTCCCTCTCAGCTTTTCACGCGGTCCACAGTTCACATTGGATGTGAAGGGCTTGGCTGTGATAAATAAATGCCTTATAAATGCAAGCATTCTCTTTCCCCCCCCCCCCCCCCCCCCCCCCCCAACTTTTTAAAATCCTGTCATGCCCATCCTGAAATTTGAACAGTTCAGAATTTCTACATGGTTCTGCAGCGATATTGCATTTTCTAAGGATACAGAATGCTTTTCCACCTGGATAAAAGTTAATCGATTTGATTCATTTCAGGTTGGCCCTGGTTAGTCTGAACAAATATAGTGAGGCAGTTGATTACTACAAGAAGGCCCTGGAGCTGGACCCTGAAAACGAATCATACAAAGCAAACCTCAGTATAGCAGAACAGAAGATCAAGGATGCGCCAAGTCCAGTAAGTGCTGGAAAATGAAATAAGGATCTGCTCCTATTATTGTGTAATCCTGTGAGCATGCAAGATTTTAAATTTGCATGAAAGCTAGATACTGTCTGAAATCCATTTGAGGGCCTTTATCTGCAGTAACGCGAGTGCAATTTTATTTCTGCAGTTCTGTGAAGTGAGGAGAGAGTACTTTCAAGTCCAAGTAGTCCTTCATTCTATATTCTCAATTTCTCTGACTTTTTAAGTCTTTGAATGTTTTTAAAAGTCAAATCTAAATGTCATATCTTTTCCTGAATGGAGGTACCCAGATAAAGAAATAGGCATTTGCTACTAACCACTTCAGAGCAACTCTGTAGAATGAAATGCCTATTCCAGATTGGCCTGGGAGCCACTTCTCTTTAGGACAGAATTCACTCAACTGGCAGTGCAAAGCAAACATTCTGCCACTTTTAGCATACAACACAGTTTTATGTGTCTATTTTTTTTAGAAATAGCTGTTCGAATTATTCAGAAATGCGCTTTATAGATGCTGTATGATTATGTGCATGATTTAGAATCTACAACGGAATTTTAGAAGTATGACCACTTGAGTTGTGCTTGCTGCATGCAGAACAGAAATAAAGTAGAGCTGGTCTTCATGACAAATTCAGAAGCAAGGTACTTCAGACTGACTCGACAGAAAAATCCTCTGTCCAGTGTAGCATTGAGTAACTAGCAAATTCCCAGGTTTGACTCCCTTCCTTGTCTGTGCTGAGGTAGTAAGGATGTTCAATGACACAATTATTCAGTGGTTGAGAGGAACAATTCAGCACTTGTTGAGCTGTATATAAGGCACATCTGAACCTATTTTTATCCTGCTAGAAGGTTGGTTCTGGTAAGAGGTCTAAAAGACACCATGAAAAGTGAGAAACTAAATGGGGTAGAGGAAATAAGTATGCAAAATATAGATCCATAAAGAACTAAACTGTGTTTGCGTGGGTCTCATCCCCACAACCCAAAAAGATGAGCAGGATAGGTGCATTGGCCATGCTAAATTGCCCCTTAATTGGAAAAAAAAGAATTGGATCCTAATAAATTTTTAAAAACGTAAAGAACTAAAAGCACCAATGCAAGATGATGCCATAACACTTGCAAACTATTTACTTGGGTTCGTTTCTGGAGGAACAGACTACAAAAGTAGGGAGATAACATCTTGTTAGTCCACAATTGAAGTGTGGTCTCCACACCAGTGAAAGGATATTGAAGAAAAAAAGCAAATTACTGCGGAAGCTGGAATCTGAAACCAAAAAGACAATGCTGCAAAATCTCAGCAGGTCTGGCAGCATCAGTAGGGAGAGGAAAGAGCTAACATTTCAAGTCCAGATGACCCTTTGTCAAAGCTTGACAAGCTTTGACAAAGGGTCTTCTGGACTCGAAACATTAGCTCTTTTCTCTCCCTCCAGATGCTGCCAGACCTGCTTAGATTTTGCAGCATTGTCTTTTTGGAAAGGAAATGAAAGGACTGGAGGAAGTGCAAAAAAAAATGCACAAGGATGTTTCTATATATGTTACTATTCTGGATTAGAGGTGACATGATAGTGATGATTTGTAACCATGAAGGGGTTTGATGGGATGGATTTGGAGAAGCTATTTCCAGTTGTGGATGAGTCCATGATGAGGACAGATATATATATATATATATATATAAGATGGTCACTAACAGATCTAAAATAATTTCTGAACAATTTTTTTCCACTGGGCATGGTAAGAATAGTTGAAGCAGAGATTCTTCATGGGAGGCTTGATGTTTATATGAGGGACAAACAAACATTGGAACAAAAACAGAAAATACTGGACAATCTCAGCAGGTCTGACAGCATCTGTGGCGAGAGAAGGGAGCTAACGTTTCGAGTCTGGATGACTCTGTCAAAGCTAGAGAGAACTGGAAATAGGATCAGACTTATACTGTTGTGGGGATGGGGTTGGTGTGGAGCACTGGGACTGGATAGAAATATTGGATACATGGTCAGGCTAATAGGTAATTAGAGTGGGAGAAGTCTCCTGTGGCATGTACCCTGCATTGTGGGTTCTGTATAATCCTTTTCATATGAACTCAAAATCTACACTTAACATGCAAAGTATTAAATAACACAACATTTTTTTTGAATAAATTTAGAGTGCACAATTTTATTTTTACGAATTATGGGGAAATTTAGTGTGGCCAACCCACCTACCCTGCACATCTTTGGGTTGTGGGTGTGAAACCCACGCAAACACGGGGATAATGTGCAAACTCCACACGGACAGTGACCCAGAGCCGGGATCGAACCTGGGACCTCGGCGCCATGATGCAGCTGTGCTAACCACTGCGCCACCGTGCTGCCCAAAATAACACCAACATTTCACAAGTATTTTGAAATTACGTGAGTGCCATTGGGGATCTGAGCAAATGTGACTCACCCAATCATGTTAGAAGTAGATTCTCTTTCACCAACTAGTCATTTTTGCGTGCCATTCAAGACTCCTAGGTTAAACTCCTAGGCTACTCCCCTGGAACATTCTGCCCAAAACTCTCCGCAGCTGCTTTTGGCTCAAAACCAGACTCGTTATTCAAGCCTTTGGTCACCTCTCCTGATCCTTTATCCCTTTTAATCTCTTTTGTTGTCCTTTTCTTTTACTCCTCCCTCCCAAACCTGTTTTGGGCATTTGCTATTTGAAAGGAGTTATATAACTGCAAGCTGTTGTTCAGTAGTGGAATGAATCCTGAAATCTACAAGTGTAGTGATAGAGGAGTCTGCTTTTTTCTGTCATTCCAGTACGGGCTTAAACACGCTGCCACTTTGTGCTCATTACTTTGCAAACAACCTCACTCTAATTTTCTTTTGTCATGTGCGGCCTGTTTATTTTAATGTGGTGGGGACACTTTAATTTTTTTGTGTATACCAGCAGATGCTTAATGGGGCCAACTTAGGAACACAGGAACAGGAGTAGGCTATTCAACCACCCGTGTATTTGGTTGCTGCGTAGCTATGCCAACTTAAAGGGAATAGCGTCTGCAACTCACTTTTTTTTTTGTTGATGGGAAAATGTTATACTTGATATTCTTTCAGCTGGGAGCAACAGAGAGGGGGAGAATATGGGAACAGCAGAGGGGATTGATAAAGTTCAAGTATCTTGCACCTCGTTGAACAGGAGTTGGACGCTGTTTTTTTTCTCCTATCCAAAATGGGATGGTTCTATTTGAGAATAGTAGAGAAAAATTCACTATTGCATTTCAAGCTTGGCAGCTGACTTGGCAATTGAATTGGGAGATGGTTTCACCATACGGTTGAGTGGAAGTGTCCTCCAGGGTGTGTTTGCCCTCGACTTGATGTCAGTCCTCCCTCCCCATTCCACACAAAAACATGACCTCTCACTTTAGCTCACAGAGTATTTTTCTTTTTCCCCCAGACAGGAGGCAGCGGTGGGTTCGATCTGGCAAGTTTACTGAATAACCCGGGCTTCATGAATATGGTAATTTTGCTGCTTGGTTTCTCTTTTTACCTGCTCCTTTTTATGATTTTATGTTTATATTTTCCTGGACAATTGCCCCTTTACAAGACCACTTGCCCCCAAGTAACATTGCCCCGTTGGGTGAAGAAATTCCGTGCCATTAATACATCCCACTACTGCTCTCTGGCCAGCATTTTGGCTGTTTTCCATTTGGCTGAGATGGACAATTTGCCTGATTACTTGCCAGTCTCGCAGAGGGATCATTTCTTTCCTGGTATTCCTCCAACAGGCCTTGGTGGGAGATGTTGTCTCTAGGATTTCTGTCCGGAGCAAGTGTGAAATCTTTCTGCTGTGTCCACTTGTACTTTCTGATGCTGTCACCGCTTGATTCCATTTTTTTTTTACTTCCAATTTTGGGTTGCAACTGGGGTTGAGTAGTAGTGCCAAACCACAATAGGGTGAAGTCCGGGTGTACACATGTTGGTGGATAATTGGGAGCAGATCATGGTGGTGAATTGAACATATTGCCAACACTAAGCACGTGTTCCAATAATGCATTGGTAGCCAGTATAGCCAAGTAACAATACATCATCTCAGCAATGTAACAAGGAGGCAGACTCAGCGTTCTAAGCTTCAAATTAGATTGGAAGACCAGCCCTACAAATAGGAGAGTATCACATCAAGTAACAAGCTCTTCACTTTAAATGTAATTTGCATCTTGTAAAACGCAAAACTTGATCTGCAAAAAAGTTATTTAATTATGTAAAAATAAAACACAGATACAAGAAATAATTTTAGTTGACTTAAATGATGTCTGAATGATTTCCTCTTTTAGGCATCAAATCTAATGCAGAATTCGCAAGTACAACAATTGTAAGTTTCTCGTTTAATAGTTTATTTCTTAGTTACTGTTAATTCTGACGTTTGTGTATTCATTTAATGAGTTGTTTTCAAATTCTGTTGGACAGAATGTCTGGAATGATGTCTGGGTCCTATGGTCCAGTAGGAGGTGGCGGAGCAGGACCTGCTGCAGGAGGAGGCAATGATATTGCAGGCCTCATCCAAGCGTGAGTTTGCTTTTCATTCTTGCCCCTCCTGCCTTTACAAGTTAAACAACTCTTGTAATAAGCTTGCAACTAAAGGTCAACTGTCCATCTCTCTGCACATGAAGTTCCACTTGCTGCTTTTATTTCCATCCTTGAAGGATTCCAAAGATTTACTGATCACCTTTCATCTCCTTCCACTTTATTGTTGCTCTTTTAAAAAATCCATATTGTCCCTTCCTGTCTATTGCCAATTTTATCCACATGTATGCACATAGGACAGCCTGTGAGAGTAATTGTTTTTCTTCTTTCTATCCTGTCAACTCCTTTAAGTGCCATAAACACATCAATTAGATCACCCTCAATCTTTTGTACTTGGATGCAGCAGAGAACCATCCACTGTATAATTGGACCATCATGCTTATGACAAGCTTTTTTGTAACTATCCCATTAATACCCCACTCCCTTTTCCTGATAGCCTTGCAAATATTTTTCTTTAGATCATTTGTCCAGTTCACTTTTGAATGTTACTATTGAAACCAGTTCCACCACCCTTTCAGGCAGTACATTCTAGGTCACAGTAACTTGCTGTGTATTTCTTTGAGAAGGCTGTCTCCTACCCCCTCTTGTTCTTTTGCCAGTCAACTTAAATCTGTGGTGTCTGATTGCCAGCCCTTTCGGCTTTCATTTAATGCGAATGTCTGTGGACCCAGCTGACGTAAAAGAACCTATGTAACTAGAAACTGCTTCTTTGCTTGTAGGCTCTCCTGTGTTATTAATTTGAAACCGTGTTGAATTGCAAGATGAATACCTGTGGTGACCATCTACTCTCATGGTTTTGTTTGGGTCACTTACTATCTCCAGATACCTTGCGCTGCCATGCAAGATTACCTGTTTCAAAAAATGCCATCTCAGCTCAAAAGTTCAAAAGCTGTCATGTTTAGGGGCAGCACGGTAGCATATTGGTTAGCACTGTGGCTTCACGGTGCCAGATTCCCAGGTTCGATTCCCTGCTCAATCACTGTCTGTGCGGAGTCTGCATGTTCTCCCCATGGGTTTCCTCTGGGTGCTCCGGTTTCCTCCCACAGTCCAAAGACGTGCAGGTTAGGTGGATTGGACATTCTAAAGTGCCCTTAGTGTCCAAAAAGTTTAGGAGGCGTTATTGGGTTACGGGGATAGGGTGGAAGTGAGGACTTAAGTGGGTCGGTGCAGACTCGATGGGCCAAATGGCCTCCTTCTGCACTGTATGTTCTGTGTTGACTGCCTCTGGACTTGCACACAAAATTGTAATACCCTCTGAGCAAGTCAGGTAAAATTTTATGGGATATTGATCTATATCAGATTGCTTAGTCCCCAGCTGTTGTCAGTGTTATTTTCAGATGTCCGATGGGAAGTATGTTGGGGTGGTGGGGGGAAGGGAGTAGGGAGTGACAAACAGTCCACAAATATCATGTCACATTTCTAATGTGAGTAGCTTCTTTATTTTTTCCTTGAATCCAGAGGACAGCAGTTTGCACAGCAGATGCAGCAGCAGAATCCAGAGCTAATTGAACAGTTACGGAGCCAAATCCGGAGCCGAACCCCCAGTGCCAGCAATGAGGAACAGTCCTAACAGGAGACAACGTGAGTGCTGTTTGTCAGTGAGTTGGAGATGTAGGTAAATGCAGAAGCTGACTTCAGGAATGTGAGAAAACAGCATTGTCAGCCAGGAAGCCTGATTCAAAGTTTCATTGATTTTTTAAAAAATTAAAACGGTTGTAAGGGGTACATTTTTAGTCAGTTTGCAGTTGGCAAAAAGCCAGTGTGAATACAAAGTACTTGAGTTGCAGAGAGTCAAATGTGCAAAAGTCACTATAATTGTAGGGTTTATAAGATGAAACAAAGATCAAACTAAGGTAGAAGCTTCTTATTTCTCCTATCTGGAGCTCTGCATAACCCCTTGGCCCCTTTATTTCTTCCTACATTTTAAAAACCTGCTGAAAATCTCTATGACCAAGTATTTAGTTGCCTTTTAACCCTTCCACAGGGCTTTTTGTTCCTCTTCAAAACAGCAAAGGATATTTTATCTTCAAAATGTTGCATCATTGTAAGCTGTTGACAGATGAACTTGCACAAAACAGTTTAACTGAAGAGATGAGGCAGGGCCTTATCTGGGACCTTATTCTTATTCTTCAGTGTCTTAACAAATCCATTAGCATCATCTTGTTTAGTGTCTTGCCTGAATACATAGAACATACAGTGCAAAAGGAGGCCATTTGGCTCATCGAGTCTGCACCGACCCACTTAAGCCCTCACTTCCACCCTATCCCTGTAACCCAATAACCCCTTCCTAACGTTTTTTGTCACTAAGGGCAATTTATCATGGCCAATACACCTAAACTGCATGTCTTTGGACTGTGGGAGGAAACCGGAGCACCCGGAGGAAACCCACGCAGACAGGGGGAGAACGTGCAGACTCCTCACAGGTAGTGACCCAGCGGGGAATCGAACCTGGGACCCTGGCACTGTGAAGCCACAGTGCTAGCCACTTGTGCTACCTTGCTGCCCCACGGTAAATTTACTTTTAAAAGTAAATGTGTAGTACAAAGACAGCATGTCTAATCTTCAAACACACTGGAAAAACAGGAGAGAAAGAAAAAAAAGCAACATTAGAATTTAAGGGAGTGATAGATTGAAAACCCTGAGAAGCCATAGGTCATTCAGCGTCTTAGAATTGGAAATGTTAAGGCTTTCAATTATTGCTCACCTATGCATTTTCACATTTTACTGGCTCATGCCTGAACTGACTTAACTAGTCGCAGTCATGATAATGGTAGTGGTCTGTCCTTGTCCAAGTATCCTGCTTCCAATTAATTCCACTCAGAGCTGGAAAGTAGGTGTGCATGGCCGACATATGAGCACAAGTTGGGCATGGTTGTGAGGCCCTCCATAATTAAATAGTCTGCAGACTCTTGCTAATGAAGGAATGGCCTGTAACACAGCATGAAAGAAGGTGACTTGCCAGTGTAGCTGCATCATCAGGAAGGTGGGGGAAAATAATGCCTTTTTAAAAAACATCAATAAGGTGGCCTGTTTGTTACTGGAAACCTGAAGTTCTTCAAATAAAATTTTGTGCGTGAATTAATTTTTGGATGTTAATCTTTACAGGAGATGAGCGTCAGTCCAACCCTTGAGGGTTTGAGGTCGTTTGTTCTTCACTTTGGCCATCAGGAACTTGAAGTAATGATTTGTACTGTCACTTGCATGTTCAGGCGGATCCTTAAAGCGGAGAGCTGACAACTTTAAATACAGAATTAAAAAAAACTGGGTTTCAAGCTTGCAAAAACCACTAATTGACCGTTTTGTGGAATTTATGTATTGAGCTTTCTGTGATTCTAAGTTTTTTGTTCACGGAGGAACACCTAGCTGCTCGATAGCTTCTCCAGAAAGTCTGTGATCGTGTACGATTCTACTGTTCTTCTTAAAAACAACAGAAGCTAACAGCAATGGCTCCATATCTCGCCTTCTCAACACTGACATTTCCCATAAGAATTTTTTTTTTGTCTGAAACATTTTTTTTTCCCAGCATTTTGTCTGTGGAGGAGACTGGAACAGCAGAAGCCATATGTATAAATACAGACTAATTCAGCTTACAGTGTGACCAACATCACTTGTGTTTTTCATCCATGTAGGCTTTTTAACGTCGCAGAAGATGTTATGAAAATAATAGCAGAAGAATTTGTGCGTAGTCTCTTTAAACGTAACTGTTTGAAAAAGAGAAACGGTGAACATGAATCTTAAATTGGCCCCGGGAGTGAAATGGTGCAACTTTTCTCAGTGGCAGTTGTTTGAGAAGTTACTAATGTTACCAGCTCGACTGAACTGAGGTCAACTTCTGGTTTGTAGCTGATGTATTTTAGGGCGTGCTTTTGCAGGGTGGACTCCAGAAGCAGCGTGCATGCATGCGGGGCAGGGAAAAGAATCCAAATATTACTCAAAATCTAATTGACTACTTATGATTGATGAAGCGTGCTAGTATGGTAGTGTCAGCTGTTTGGGACAGCAGCAACTGTTTCCAGCACAACCAAAACCTCACATTTTCTGAGGATTGAGCATGTAATATGCATTGTTCTAGCTATAGGAATAAAAGGCCTTCATTAGCAGCCAGTGTTTGTAGCCAATAATTGCTCATGAAAGGGGAGAACAAATAGAATGGGAAAATTTCTACTTCAATCACTCAAGACGTTGAGCTTAAATTTCCATAGTCATTTGGTAGTACAGAACTTGAGTATTGTTGAAAAAAAGAGGCATGCTGTCAAAGCTTTTCATCTTGCACTCATCAGGACAGAATCACAAGAATACCACATCTTAAAGAGACAACACTTTATCCTGCATGAGAAGGGGTGCTGATTGGTTGGCAAGTGGATTCTGGTAGAAGCATTACCATGGAGAATGTACCAAGGAACAGTTAACTGCCAAGCTTTTAGGGGCAGCACAGAGGCGCAGTGGGGAGCACTGCTGCTTCGCGGCGCCGAGGACCCGGTTTGATCCGGGCCCTGGGTCACTGTCCGCCTGCAATTTGCACATTTACCTGTCTGCTTGAGTCTCACCCCCACAACCCAAAAAAGATGTGCATGTAGATGGATTGGCCATGCTAAATTGTTCCTTAATTGGAGAAAAAAAAAATTGGGTACTCTAAATTTATTTAAGGAAAACTGCTTTAGTTTAAGTTCACACCAGGCAAGTTGACTTTAGTCAAGGCATTGCCATGTGGAATGGACGAGGGAATGGTTAGGCCCAGGTTTTTGTTCGGGTGAAAAGGGTCCACTGTGTGAACAAGTTCTTTCTGTCCACAAAGGAACAGGCTCTATTTGTGAATATATGTAACTTCTGGCATGCATAAGTCAGTGCTGTTGCGAGTCCAACTGATGATCTGAAGTTGCTAGTATAATTCTTAGCTTAAATGGGATTGTTTAGTAAGTGTTGTCCAATTGTGGAATCACATCTAATGTTGGACACTGTTCTGAAGTTTTGCAAACACGGGCTGATTGACTACAGCCAGTAGTTTGCCTCTTGTGAACAACTGAAGTGACGTGCTGTTTGTTACAATCCAGCGGTCATACCTGGCATCACACTGGCACTGAAATTCATGTGCCACATTTGTGTGGTCAGCAAAATGCTCTTACCACTTGTGTTGCTACTGCACAGCAGCATCTTGAAATAGACAGCGTCACTCTGTTGCCCAGGTCTACCTCGTATTACCCTGGGACAGGTGGGTATCTCCAACATTGGACAAGACAAAGCTTTGACAGCATATTTCTTTTTTTTTTCGGGTAATACTTATATTTCTGCACAACTATGAAATCTACTTTTAATATGCATACGGTATTCATGGAAGTGTTTTGGTGTCCTTTTTGTGCACATATATTTAACCTGTGCCACATAGCCAACTTCGCTTGTTTGCACTTTTGATGGAAAAATAAATGATGCAAACCCAAAATGTCAATAAAAGTCCCTGTACATAAATTTGATTATCCAGTCAATAGTTAACTAATGGCTCCAATTAATTCATTCTAAACTTATTGGATCTCAGAATGCAATCAGTAATATCTTGGTTTGAAAAGGGAGCCTGGAATGCCCTGTCATAACAATTGAATTTGACTTATTCGGTCACCATACCAGCTGATTTTGCGAGTAAGATCTGTTCTAAGGCCTGGGTGTCCCAAATATTTGTCATCTTAGGAGTCTCTGAAGGGCCATGAGTGAAGTCCATGGTCTCATTTATTTACATCTCCATAAGTTTTAAATACTAACCGATCCTGATGTTCTGGCCTAGGTATATCTAGCAAAGGAACACAGTGCTACAAATAGCCTTTTCTAAACTATCTGGCTCTGAACATGCAAACAGGACAGACCAGCAAAGAAAAAATATCAAAATGTGGTTAAGATAGAGTTTCTGGGCAGCACGGTGGCGCAGTGGGTTAGCCCTGCTGCCTCACGGCGCCGAGGTCCCAGGTTCGATCCCGGCTCTGAGTCACTGTCCGTGTGGAGTTTGCACATTCTCCCCGTGTTTGCGTGGGTTTCGCCCCCACAACCTAAAGATGTACAGGGTAGGTGGATTGGCCATGCTAAATTGCCCCTTAATTGGAAAAAAATTATTGGTAACTCTAAATTTTAAAAAAAAGTTTCCTGGGGTTTCTGAGTAACATCTTCTTGGTCCACAATACTTTAATATCCTAAGAATTGATGAATTGTAAACGTTTGTTATTTTTCTCGTTTAACAAAAACGCTTATTCTTGGCAACTGAATCCACATAAGTGCAACTTCTCAAGTTCCTTGATAACATTTTGTGTAATTAGCAGTTAAGTGCAACCACCCAAAGTGAATATTTAAGCAGACTTTCAGCCCATTAATGGTAGATAGTTTTCCATTTGTAGATATGCAAGTTAATAATTTATCGTAAATATACTGCTACCCCAGAGTAACCTTCCTTGATAGATTTGTATTATTTTTAAAGAAAAATGTTGGGTGGAGTGGTGCAATGTTTGTTTCATCCACACAAGAGTCCAAAATATAACATATCAGACTATTGTTCATGAGTCAGAACCTCATTATGTAAAACAGTGATGTCCTAACTGTTGACAAACATCTGATATTTTATATTTTGGACTCATTATGTAAAATGGTGAGAGGTCGATTATCTGAGTTGGCTGGACAGCTGGTTCGTGATGCGGAGCGATGCCAACAGTGTGGGTTCAATTCTTGTACTGGCTGAGGTTACCATGAAGGCCCCTCCTTCTCAACCTTGTCCCTCGCCTGAGGTGTGCCAACCCTCGGGTTAAATCACCACCAGTCTGCTCCCTCTTTCAAAGGGGAGTGCAGCCTATGGTCCTCTGGAACTATGGCGACTTTAATGTCATGTGAAACAGTAACGAGTATAATTCTGTACTGCAGTTCAGTTTGTTGTGGCATTTGTGTTTAGAAAACTGTTCCATTTTGTTTGGAATGTGGCTTTGAAACCTGGCGCCCCTCTCACGTTTTCCCCTCCAATTTTCTTACCTTTGCCAAGGCTGCAATGCAATAAAACGCAGCTAACGGATCCACAAACACCGGGTTGCCCAGGAGCATCCAACTCCGATTGTCATTCTCCAGATCCCAATCCTACTTTGCTTGGAACCGATATGTACGTTTTTCAGGGCAACACGGTGGTCGAGTGATTAGCACAGCTGCCTCACGGCGCTGAGGTCCCAGGTTCGATCCCGGCTCTGGGTCACTGTCCATGTGGAGTTTGCACATTCTTCTCGTGTCTGCGTGGATTTTGCCCCCACAACCCAAAGACGGGCAGAGTAGGTGGATTGGCCAGGCTAAATTGCCCCTTAATTGAAAAAAATAGTTGGGTAATCTAAATTTTTTTAAAAATGTACGTTTTCCAGTGAGGCTCATTAGATCCTGAGCAAGAACCCTGGCTGCTGTTGCTTCCTTTCCTTTGTACTAAGGCTAATGAAGGTATTGGAATTCAAACGTGAGTAAGTGACACTACAGTTGTTCAGAGCTCGGGCCCCATCTGGGTACTCTGTCCAGTTTTCGGCACTGCGTCTCGAGATGAATATGTGGTCCTTAGAAGAGGTATCCTATCGATTCACCACAATAATGCCATTGGGTTCCTATAGACTATTGTATAGCACGTATAGAAAGAGATCAGTCAGCCCAATTCAATTATAAGATCAAGTGGCACAATTGTCTTGTATTCCGTTAATGTTAGACAATTGAAGGGTGATTTAATCAGGTACTTAAAATGATTTAGAGATTTGATAGTTTAGAAACAAATAATTTCCTCCAGTGGAGGAGTCCAGAATCAGAGAGCATTATCATAAAATTATAGATAAAATATTTAGGTGTAAAATCGGGAAGCATTTGTTCCCACACCAAAAATTCATAGAAATCTGGAATTCTCTTTCATCCCTCCAAAAAGATTTATGGATGCTGGATTAATTAATATTTTCAAGGTGACGCCTTTATTTTGTTAAATATTTGGACATTTGGAACGCAGGCAGATAAATTATGGGGAAGTATGGATGAGCCATGATCGAATTAAATGGAGGAACAGTCCAAGGGCTGTGTGGCCTATTCCTGTTCCTATACTGTAAGTGCCACAACTGCAACCCCAAGTCGGGATCAGCTAAACAAGCACAGATTGGGAAGTCAATACTTTACTGGCCTGCCTGGTTTAGCATCATTTTGGAGAGCACATCTATCCAACGTCCAATGGGCTGGCTGCTCTAATGGCTTTTAGTGGTTACCGCAAAATAATCAGTCATGGGTGAGTCCCGTGGTATTGAAATACAATGCAGCCTGTTCCGACAACTGATAAATCACACACTCAACCTGCAGCAGCTCAATCAGCCACTTGAGGGAGAAGTCAATGCTAAAGGGATGGACCTTTCATCAGAAACTCCATCCACCACAACTGCCATTTAAAGCTCTTCAAATCAATAAGCAGAAGACTCCTTTTACTGTGGTTGATGAGTTTGTTTTTTAAAAAAAATACTGAAATGTTCTACTTTGAGCCGTGAAGTTTGTGCTAAATCAGTGTTTTTAATCAAAGGAGGAGTAGCTGTGTCACTGTTAAACTGAGAATTTTGATGCCTGCATTAAAATGCGAACTTGTGAAGAAACATCTTCTGTTCTTGTGTTTTGAAAAAAATCGTACAGGAATTTAAACATTGGAAAAGCTCGTTATCAGCTGACTAGTATCTGATTGTTGGGCCCATTGGTTTTATCTAAAGCTCTAACATGTGTACTGCATGTCTGAAAACGGAGTCTAGGGTCAGTAAGAACGTTTGACTATTGTGCAATATTTCTCAGCAAAAAATTAAAAATGCTGGAACGAGGCAGCACGCTATTGATGACCAGAAACATGAATTTAAATCCCATCAGAGCAGCTAGAGAATAAAAAGCTAGAATCAATAATGTTTATCATACAAAAGCTCTCGATTTGTCGTTAAAAGCCCAACTAATTTGCTAATGTCCTTGAGGGGGAAAAATCTGTTGTCCCTACCTGGACTGGCATTTTTGTGACTCTAGACCCACGCCATCATAGTCAAGAATTTAGATTAATAACACATTCTCTTTTTTTTTAAATTTAGAGTAGCCAATTATTTTTCTTTTCAAATTAAGGTGCAATCTAGCGTGGCCAATCCACCTACCCTGCACATCTTTGGGGTGTGGGTGAAACCCACGTAGACATGGGGAGAATGTGCAAACTTCACACGGACAGTGACCCAGGGCCGGGATTCGAACCCAGGTCCTCAGCGCCGTAGGGCAGAAATGCTAACCACTGTGCCACATGCCGTCCTGGTAACACATTCTCAATGGGTAAGCAAGGGTGGACAATTCTGGCTTTAAATTAGGAGGAAGAAACGTGACCAAAGAGGTTGAGTATCTACTTATAAATCCTTCCAACATACATCAACAGCAGGCTGTAAGAGTGGCTGAGATTCTGGGGCAGCACGGTGGCCTAGTTTCACCCCCACAACCCAAAAAAATGTGCAGAGTAGGTGGATTGGCCACGCTAAATTGACCCTTAATTGGAAGAAAAAATTGGGTAATCTAAATTTTAAAAAAAAGAGTGGCTGAGATTCCTGGTCAGTCTGTGATGGAAAAAAATTGGAGCCTTTCCCATCACTATTCAGCACTCCAGGCTACAACATGAATAAAAATGTGTATGTTGTCACATCAACTCAGACTCCTTGAGGGGGCTGGTTGGTCAGTTAGATGAAGAGCCAGTGTGGGTCAGATTGGTGTCAACTGCATTTGGCTTGATACCCGTTCCAGCTGGGCTGGGTTTGAGACCTGTCTACTTGCCCTGCACATGGTGAAGATTGCAGGAAAAAAACGAAAATACTGGATGAACTCAGCAGGTCCGGCAGAGTTTGTAGTGAGAAACAGAATCGGCGTTTTGAGTCCATATAAAACTCGTACAGACCTGAAGATTGCAGCAGTGTGTCAGACCTGCCTTTGTGCAGAGAACTCAATAAGAACCACTACCAGGGATAGGCAGAGATCTCTGAGGGCAGTATGCTGGAGGAGGCTACAGAGGGAGGAACGAAGCAGCAAGAAATTTGATGACGAGGATGAGAACTTTAAAACCACCATTCATGTCCAAACTTGTCTTTCTGTGTGGGTGCAAGACCTTGTTATTTTTACTCAGCCAAGCAGTTTTGCTGGATGCTCTGGCAGTTAACACTCTTTCTAACCACAGGGTGCTGCTATTGCTTGACTTCACATTGGTTGGACTGATACATTTTCAAGTGCAGGCAGCTTTCAATTGTGACCTTTCTCCTCCATCTTAAATCCCTGTATTGCCTCAATGCAAATATACACCCCACCATCACCAATGTTAATTGAATTGAGATTCAACCTGCACCCAACTGGACTGCATCCAGAAATAAGAAAGCTCAAGGGGATGGGATTACTTGTAGTGTCTTGAAATGGATAAAATGCTGGTTAGCAGGCAGCAAGCAAAAGGTTGGAATAAATGGGTCTTTTTCTGATTGGCAGGCAGTGACCAGTGGGGTACCGCGGGGATCTGTGTTGGGACTCTAACTGTTCACAATATATATTAATGATTTGGACGAGAAACTAAATGTATTCTCTGCAAATTTACAGATGATACAAAATTGGGTGGGAGGGTGAGCTGCGAGGAAGATGCAGAGATGCTTCAGCTGGATTTGGACAGGCTGAGTGAGTGGGTATATAGAATTTACAGTGCAGAAGGAGGCCATTTGGCCCATCGAGTCTGCACCAGTTCTTGGAAAGAGCACCCTACCCCCATAACCCAGTAACCCCACACAACACTAAGGATTATTTTGGACACTAAGGGTAATTTAGCATAGCCAATCCACCTAACCTGCATATCTTTGGACTGTGGGAGGAACCCGGAGGAAACCCACGCAGACACGGGGAGAACGTGCAGACTGCACACAGACAGTGACCCAAGCCTGGAATCGAACCTGGGACCCTGGAGCTGTGAAACAATTGTGCTAACCACTATGCTACCGTGCATGGCAGATGCAGTATAATGTGGTAAATGTGAGATTATCTGCTTTGGTAGCAAAAATAGGCAGATTATTATTTGAATAGGTGTCAATTGAGAGGTGGATACACAACGAGATCTTGTCCTCGTGCATCAGTCGCTGAAAGTAAGGATGCAGGTACAGCAGGCAATAAAGAAGGCAAATGGCCTTCATAGGGAGAAAATTTGAATATAGGAATAGAGATGTTTTACTGCAATTGTATAGGGCATTAGTGAGGCCACACCTGGCGTATTGTGTGCAGTTTTGGTGTCCTTATCTGAGGAAGGATGTTCTTGCTATGGAGGGAGTGCAGCAAAGGTTTACCAGGCTGATTCCTGGGATGGCAGGACTGTCATATGAGGAGAGACTAAATCGGTTAGGATTATAGTCATTGGAGTTTAGAAGTGTGGGAAGGGTCTCATAGAAGCGTACAAAATTCTGACAGGATGAGACAGAGTAGTTTCAGAAAGAATGTTCCTGACGGTGGGGGAGTCCAGAACTAGGGGTCATAGTTTAAGGATAAGGGTGAGGAGAAATTTCTTCACGCAGAGAGTGGTGAATCTGTCGAATTTGCTACCACAGAAAGTAGTTGAGGCCAAAAGATTGTGTAATTTCAAGAAGGGCAGCACGGTGGCACAGTGGTTAGCACTGCTGCCACACGCCTCCAGGGCCTGGGTTCAATTCTGGCCTTGGGTGTCTGTCTGTGCGGCGTCTGCACTTTCTCCCTGTGTCTGTGTGCATTTCCTCTGGGTGCTCCAGTTTCCTCCCACAGTCCAAAGATCTGCAGGTGAGGTGGATTGGCCATGATAAATTGCCTCTTAGTGTCCAAAAGGTTAGGTGGGGTTAGAGGGATAGGGTGGAGCCGTGGGCTTAAGTTGGCAGACTCGGTGGGCCGAATGGCCTCCTTCTGCACTGTAAATTCTTTGAAATAGATATAGCTCTTGGGGCTAAAGGGATCATGGGATATGGGGGGAAGACGGGATGAGGGTATTGAACTTGATGATCAACCATGATTGTAATGCATGACACAGCAAGCTCGAGAGGCCTCCACCTGCTTCTATTTTCTATGTTTAATAAATCCATCCTGGAACAAGATGGGGGCATAGTGGTTAGCACTGCTGTCTCACAGCGCCGAGGACCTGGGGGTCATTGTCCGCGTGAAATTTGCACATTCTCACCGTGTCTGCATAAGTCTCGCCCCCACAACCCAAAGATTTTTTAAAAATAATAATTTAGTGTACCCAATTCATTTTTTCCAATTACGGGGCAATTGTGTGGCCAATCCACCTACCCTGCACAGCTTTGGGTTGTGGGGGTGAAATCCACGCAAACACGGGGAGAATGTGCAAACTCCACACGGGCAGTGACCCAGAGCCGGGATCGAACCTGGGACCTCGGCGCCGTGAGGCAGCAGGGCTAACCCACTGCTCCCACAACCCAAAGATGTGCAGTGTAGGTAGATTGGCCATGCTAAATTGCCCCTTAATTGGGAAAAAAAAATTGGGTACTCTAAATTTATGAAACAAAAATCCATCCTTTTTTAAATAATTTGAGTACCCAATTATTTTTTCCTCCAACTGGGGCAATTAGCGTGGCCAATCCACCCAACCTGTACATCTCTGGGTTGTGGGGGTGAGACCCATGCAGAATATGCAAACCCTACACAGTCAGTAACCCAGGCCCAGGAGCGAACCCGGGTTCTCGGCGCTGTAGGCAGCAGTGCTAACCACTGCGCCACCGTGCCGCTCTTAATAAATCCTTCCTTGACCATTGCAGTGAATCCTTTTTAAAGAAAGGTTTAAAGACATGGCTGTCATCTCAGGTTTGAGATTAATAAAAATATAGATGCGTGATCTATTAGGTTAATAGAATTGAGTTTTATGTTGAAAATAAAATAAATGGGGTAATCAAAGTATAATATTTGAACAGATGGATGTTTGACACGGAATTCCAGGAATTTTTTTTTAAAAATTTAGATTACCCAATTATTTTTTCCAATTAAGGGGCAATTTAGCGTGGCCAATCCACCTACTCTGCACATTTTTGGGTTTTGGGGGCGAAACCCATGCAGACATGGGGAGAATGTGCAAACTCCACACGGACAGTGACCCAGAGCCGGGATCGAACCTGGGACCTCAGTGCCGTGAGGCGGTTGTGCTAACCACTAGGCCACCGTGCTGCCCGCGGAATTCCAGGAATATGCAGCAGATCCTTCAGTGTCTACGAAAAATACTGGGCCAGCATTTTCTCAGCCTTTTCTCAGTTGATACTCTTGCCTCTGATTCAGAAGGTCGTAGCTTCAAGTACCACCTGAGATCTGAGTGCATATGATCTTGGCTCATATTTTAGTGAGGACGTGAAGAATGCTACACTGTCGGAGGTGCCATCTTTCATTTGAGATGTTGAACCAAGATCCTGTGTGCTTAATTTGCTGACGATGGCACAATGTTTGGTACCATGTGCGACTCCGGAGGTACATCAGCAGTCTGTGTCCATACGTACTGAAAGAGAAAATGCTGGAAAATCGCAGCAGGTCTGGCAGCATCTGTAGGGAGAGAAAAGAGCTAACATTTCGAGTCCACTGACTATTTGTCAAAGCTCGAGCTTTGACAAAGGGTCAGCTGGACTCGAAACGTTAGCTCTTTTCTCTCCCTACAGGTGCTGCCAGACCTGCTGAGGTTTTCCAGCATTTTCTCTTTCGTTTCAGATTCTAGCATCCGCAGTAATTTGCTTTTATCCTGTGTCCAGATGTATCTGGACTTGGACAACATTCAGACTTGGGTTGATAAGTGGCAAATAACAGTTATGCTGCACAGTGGGGAGGGGGAGGAGGGGAATTACCATTGACCAGAAACTGAACTGGAACGGCCATATAAATACTGTGGCTGGAGAATCAAAAACTCCCTCAGCCTCTCTACACATGGGAGTGGCCTGATCAGCCATGGGTGGGACTACACGGGGATTTTGCCAGACCTTTTATGGGTTCCCCGTTTTTGATCCTGGTAGATGCACACTCCAAACAGGGATACACATGAGCGCCACTATCTCCCACCCTGCAATCATTATATTACGACAGTTTCTGCATGCACAGAATACCAGAATCCTGGTTTCCAATGACGGCACTGCCTTCACCAGTACTGAGTTCCAAACCTTCATGCTATCCAATGGCATCAGAACGGCATCTTGAAACTCACATGAAGAAACAACCTGTGGCATACGTAGAGACTAAATTGGTACGGTTTTTATTCGACTATGGGACCACTCCTCAAACAACAGCAGGAATTGCCCCAGCGCCAATGGGAGGCGGCTTTGTACATGACTAAGCCAACTATTCCCAAACCTGGCTGGGAGGGCAGAGTCTCAACAAGAGAAGCAGAAAAGTAATTACGACTTAAGAACAGAAAGAACTTGCGAAACAGGCGATCGGGTTTGCATATGGAACTTTGGAGATGGCCCCAGCGTGGTCCCTGAGATTATAATGAAAATAACGGGACCAGTGCCGTACAAAATGTAGGTGTAGGGTAAGGTCGTAAAGAAACACCTGAACCACTTCATGAGCAGGACGTTCGCCCTGAGCAAGCCTCGCTACCAGCCATGGAGGTGACCGGCGACAGTACCGTGACAGTACCATGAGCAGGACGTTCGCCCTGAGCAAGCCTCGCTACCAGCCATGGAGGTGACCGGCGACAGTACCGTGACGGTACCATGAGCAGGACGTTCGCCCTGAGCAAGCCTCGCTACCAGCCATGGAGGTGACCGGCGACAGTACAGGCAACATCTTGAAGCCAACCCAGTGCCCGTTCCTCCGGATAACAGGGACACGGATCCTGAGATGGAAGCTGGTGCCACGATCAAAGAAGACCCCAAAGAGGAATTTGTGTCAGTAAGTCTGCAGCGCTCCCTCCGGAAACAAAGATCCTAAATTCAGTTCTCACCACCAAATCCGGTCCCACCCTCGACTGACCTTAGACTGATCGGCAAGCAGCAGAAGAGGCTTTCTCACAGCGGCTGGAGGAGAGATGGACATGTGGGGGGGTGGTGGTGGAGGTGATGTTATGGTGGCCACGAAGTATATGAGCAACCATCAATAATCAGTAGATCTCCCTTGGGCTTTGTTGGGGGGGGTGGGTGGGGGTGGCATGGGAATGCAGTGGTTAGCACTGTTGCTTCACAGCGCCAGGGTCCTGGGTTTGATTCCTGGCTTGGGTCGCTGTCCATGCAGAGTCTGCACATTCTCTCCGTCTCTGCATGGGTTTCCTCCGGGTGCTCCGGTTTCCTCCCACAAGTCCCGGAAGATGTGCTGTTCGGTAATTTGGACATTCTGAATTCTCCCTCTGTGTACACGAACAGGCGCCGGAATGTGGCGACTGGGGGATTTTCACAGTAACTTAATTGCAGTGTTAATGTAAGCCTACTTGTGACACAAACAATTATTATTATTGTGGGGTATGAGCTTCCCTAATGAGTGAGCGGGATCTTTCCCAATGGGAAGCAAGCAGCAGGATTTTAAAACCCGCTGCTTCAACCCAGGCCAGTAGTCTGTAGGTTCCCAGGCTTGAATTTGTGCACTGTGAGCCGCGACCTTTTCCATTATGTAAGGGTATGTTGTTGGACTGGCCTTGGCGAGATTGTTATAGCAGTAAAACAGGGAGATAGGAATACTGGTCAAACTGTTTTCTTTTCTTCTGGGTAGCTGTGCCCAAAATGCCAGCTGGCATAGCACCTCCAACAAGATTTCCCATCAGGGAGACGGTAATGTCACTCGACTTGTAATCCAGGTGTCCAGGCGAATGCTCTAGGGACATGAAATGGAAAAAAAATGAAATGAAAATTGCTTGTCACAAGTAGGCTTCAAATGAAGTTACTGTGAAAACCCTCTAGTCGCCACATTCCGGCACCTGTTCGGGGAGGCTGGTACGGGAATTGAACCCACGCTGCTGGTCTGCTTTAAAAACCAGCTATTTAGCCCTGTGCTAAACCAGCCCCGTGAGTTCAAAACCATGGAATTTAAGTCCAATTACTGAATCTGGAATTGAAGATTAGTCTGATGAGTATGAAAATACCTTTGGTTGTCATAAAGCACACCTGGTTGACCAGGATATCTGCCATCCTCAGGTCTACAGGTGACTCCAGACCCACAGCAATGTGGGTGACTCTTTACTGTTCTCTGAAAATGCCCAGCCGGCCACTCAATTCGAGGGCAATAAATGCTGCTGCCCTTCTCAGCGATGCACACACCCCATGAATATATTTAATGAAAAATCCCCCCTTTAAATAGCAGCCAGGGCTGAGCTTTGTAATCTCCCTCCACCCCATTGGGGGTAAAGGAATTGGGAGCGGAACCATTTTCCATTCCTTTTGTTCCTCGGTCGGAAACATTTTACTGTCACCAGGCGCTTAGGAACATTCCCGACCCGGGCAGGGTGAGGATTAATTTGACTTTTCACAGCTGAAACCTTCGCCCTTGTTGTTTTTAAATGTTCCGATTCGAGAAACTGAGATCCACCACCGCCCCCCATTAATTAATTTAAAGCCGGGGAGGACGGGAACGAATAGCGCGCGGGTGGGGCTGGATGAGAGGGCGGGGCGGTCTCTGTGACTGACGGGCGCGCGGACCTATCGGCTGTGAGAGCTGGCTTCTGGTGCCGGTGAGTGTCCAATCAGAGCGCATGGTCGGGGACGGCGGGGGCGTGGAGGGGCGTGGCTGGCGAGGGGCGGGCCGGCCCCTTTGACTGACTGACGGGCGCGCGGACCTATCGGCTACGAGAGCTGGCTTCCGGTGCCGGTGAGTGTCGAATCAGAGCGCACGGTCGGGGACGGCGGGGTGGGGCTGGCTTGGCTGGGAGAGGGGGCGGGCCGGTACGTTTGACTGACGGGCGCACGGACCTATCGGCTGCGAGAGCTGGCTTCCGGTGCTGGTGAGTGTCCAATCAGAGCGCACGGTCGGGGACTCTGCGGGGGCGGGGCGGTTAGTGCGGGGCTGCGGGCTGTTTGACTGTGGGAGGCATCACTGCGGAGGGAGCTACCTGAGTGTAAAAGGTATTGAATGTAGATGGCCGGCTCCTTTTAATCATGTTTGATTCAGTCACAGAAAAAGTTAACAGGCAGGCGCAGCAAGCAATTCGAAAATAGAATGGTTCTGTCGGCCTGGATGGGGCAACTGGAGTAGGAGAGTCCCACAAATACAATAAACCTCAGCTACACCATAGCTGGAAGCATTTAAAACATTGGCGACCTCCCATTCAGCAGATGAGGACAATGTTATTCCTCTCAGAGGCTAGTTAAGCCTGTGGAATTCTCTACCCCAGAGAGCAGTGGGGTCATTGGATATATTCAAGACTGAGCTGGACAGATTTATGATCGATGAGGGAGTGAAAGGTGGACGAAGGGGCAGACAGGAAGGTGGAGTTTAAACCACACTCCAATCAACCATCTCCTTTTTAAAAAGTAGTTAAGAGTACCCAATTCATTCCCCCCCCCCCCGATTAGGGGGCAATTTAGCCTGGCCAATCCACCTAACCTGCCTACACATCTTTGGGTTGTCGGGGAGAATGTACAAACTCCACCCGGACAATGACCTGGGGCTGGGATCGAACCCGGGTCCTCGGTGCCGTGAGGCTGCAGTGCTAACCACTGCGTCATATGTCGCCCATCAGCCATGATCTCACTGAATGGTGGAGCAGACTGGAAGGGCTCAATGAGCTACTTCTGCTTCTAACTTTTGTATTGTTGGGCTCCTTTCCGAAAAAATATGTACTTTCCTGATAAGAAATGCAATGAAGCTTCACTAGACCAGTTCCTGAGATGAGGAGATTATCCTATGAGGAGAGTTTGACTAGCCTATGCCGATGCTTCCCTGAAGTCAAGATGAGGTGCTCTAAATAAAATATATAAAATTCTTAATGGGCCTGGGAGGATATCTCAGGATAAAGGATTAGGACTGAGTTGTAATCCCTTCTAAAATGGTTGTGAATCTTTGGAAATTTCAATCCCAGACTGAGTATATTAAGACAGAGATTGATGGATTTTTAATACTGGGGAATTAAGGGACAGTGAGATAAGATGAAGCTGAGGTAGCAGATCAGCTATGAACGTATTGATTCTTGGAGCACATTTGAAGGGCAATATGTCCTCGTCCTACTATTTTTCTTGTTCATTGGATAGTTTAGGTACAAGGATTGCTGATGTATGAATGGACATGGAGAAGGGGCTTCCTCAGTGTAAATCATCAATGGAATTTTTTGAGCAATGGCAGGCACCTCAGTTAAGTGTTAGAACGATCTGTTTTCATTGGCATTTCCATATCTGAATGAGACAATAAGCCAGTTCGTACATTCTAATTTTCTCCACTTTCCTGCACTTCTGTTGTTGATGACATTTCAACCCATGATTATTATCTAGCTTCCAGTGGCTGTACTTAATGTGTGTGAGCCTGGAGAGTAAGTATTGGACAGACTAGAATGTACATATGCTTGCATCCCAGAGGAATCCATAAATAGCAATTGGCAGCTCTAACCCCAGAATGTTTCACAATCTGTAACCTGTAGTGTTGAGACCCAAAGTCAAAATCAGGACCGTACTAAATTATTCTGCACTGAACAATGCATTCACTAACTTGAACAGCATGGAGATCCCTGTAATAATTTCCTTTGCAAAAAGATTGTCATCATTAACTTATCATGTACGATTTGGGTAAATCGGGGATGGCACTGTGGCGCAGTGGTTAGCCCTGCTGCCTCACGGCACTGAGGACCCAGGTTTGATCCCGGCTCTGGGTCACTGTCCGTGTGGAATTTGCACATTCTCCCTTTGTCTGCGTGAGTCTCACCCCCACAACCCAAAGATGTGCAGGGTAGATGGATTGGCCAGGCTAAATTGCCCCTTAATTTAAAAAAATTAAACAAATGTTTTGGAAAGATTTGGGTAAATCACACTGTTAATGTTGATGCACGGTTTTAATTGTATTTTTAGTATGAAAAATGATATAGCAGTTAACAAACGGTTAAAAGGGTGGCGCACCGGCACAGTGGTTAGCACTGCTGCTTCACAGCACCAAGGAGCCAGATTCAATTCTGACCTTAAGAGATTCTCTGTGTGGAGTTTGCACTTTCTCCCCGTGTGTGCGTGGGTTTCCTCCGGGTGCTCGGGTTTCCTCACACAGTCCAAAGATATGCAGGTTAGGTGGATTGGGCATGTTAAATTACCCCTTAGTGTCCAAAGATGTGCAGGTTAGGGGGATAGGGTTGGTGCAGACATGAAATGAAATGAATGAAAATCGCTTATTGTCACAAGTAGGCTTCAAATGAAGTTACTGTGAAAAGCTCCTTGTCGCCACATTCCGGCGCCTGTTCGGGGAGGCTGGTACGGGCCGAATGACCTCCTAGGAATTCTATGGTTCTAAAATACAGTACAACTTCAATACTGAATATTGCAGATAGTCCAAAAATCCTGTTTCTCTGCTATTACTTATTTTTATTGAAAGGCTGATAGTATTTTTTTTATTCGTTCATGGGACGTGGGTGCCGCAGGCAGTGCCAGCATTATTGCCCATTCCTCTGGGACAGTTAAGAGTCAACCACATTGCTGTGGGTCTGGAGTCACATTGGGTCAAACAAGGTAAGGCCGACAGATTTCCTTCCCTGAAGGACATTAGTGAACCAGATGGGTTTTTGCAACAAGCGACAATGGTTTCATGGTCACCTTTAGACTTTTTATTCCAGATTTTTATTGAATTGAAATTGCACCATCTGCAGCGGCGGGATTTGAACCTGGGTCCCCGGAGCATTACTCTGAGTCTCTGGTTTACAATGACAGTACCGCTATGCCACTGCCTCCCCCCCCCCCCACCCCCTGCTTCCCTCCGTGCCCCTGGCATTTGAATTCTATGCATTCTGAATGGAAAGTGATCTCCCAGGGTTTCCATTTCTGACCATTATCCAGCAGTTACAGCTAGAAATCTGCTGATATCAGGTCCTGTGTATACTGAAGTGGAATAACACATTGATGGGGGCTCGGGAGAAATTGTCACTTTGCTTGAAGATTAGATGACACTAGTGGAATTAAATGTCACTTTTAGTAACCGTTATTTTTTTGATCCATGTTGGTATGGTGTTTAATAAATAATTTGCAGACTGGGCATCAGTTTTCTCCAGCTTGTAGGGAGTGTCATCTTTTTCTTATTCCTCTACTAACTGACTGGTAGTATAGTTACTGGACTAGTAAACAGAGACCAGGAGAAGGGTGGCACAGTCACACTGTGGTTAGCACTGCTGTCTCACAGCGCCGGAGACCCAGGTTTGAATCAAACCTTGGGTCACTGTCTGTGCAGAGTCTGCACGTTCTCCCCGTGTCTGCGTGGGATTCCTCCGGGTGCTCCGGTTTCCTACCACAGTCCAAAGATGTGCAGGTTAGGTGGATTGGCCATGATAAATTGCCACTGAGTGTCCAGGAGGTTAGGTGGGTTACGGGGATAGGGGTGGGGAAGTGGGCCTAGGTAGGGTGCTCTTTAAAAGGATCGGTGCAGACTTGCTGAGCCGGTTTGTCTCCTTCTGCACTGTAGGGATTCCATAAGTCATCTGAAGACACAACTTCAAATCATCCTGTGGCAGCTGAGGAACATAAATTCAGTTGATTTGGGCAGCACGGCGGCGCAGTGGTTAGCACTGCTGCCTCGCGGCGCTGAGGACCCAGGTTCGATCCCGGCTCTGGGTCACTGCCCGCGTGGAGTTTGCACATTCTCCCCATGTCTACGCGTGGGTCTCACCCCCACAACCCAAAGATGTGCAGGTTAGGTGGATCGGCCACGCTAAATTGCCCCTTAATTGGAAAAAATGAATTAGGTACTCTAAATTTATTTTTAATAAAAGAAACAAATTCAGTTGATTAAATAAATCTGGAAGAAAAAGCTAGAATCAGTAATGGCGACCATGAAACTGCCACTTGGTTGGTTTAAAAAAACACGCACATCACCATTGCCCATTTAGGGAAGAAAATCTGCCCTCCTGATTCAGTCTGTGTACAGACCCACGACAAACTGCTCTGTGAAGCGGCAGGGAAAGCCTGTCAATTGTCAAGGAGGCTGCACACCGCCACTTCCTAGAAGACTGTTAAAGGTGGACAATAAACCAGCAACACCCAAATCTCTGACTGAATCTATACTAAACCCATCAGAATATACGTTTAAATTCCAATGCAATCATCGTGTGCAATTGACATGACTGCAATCAGTTCAGTCATCCCATGTGCTACACTCCTCTGCCTCGCACCAGGCGCCAGTGGCTAATGTGTTAAACAGAAACTCGCGTGACCCAACATAAGTGAACATTGCAATGAAGAAAAGAAACTGATGTTGTCACTACTTGTTTCTCTCCTTAGGTACAATTAATTTGGAGGGATTCACAGGTCATCAGAGAGGTTCACTGGAACTGTTCTGCCCTTTTCTTGGAGAGCAAAAATGAGAGAGGACAGAAGTCGATGGTGTAATTGAAAGTTGAGCACTTTAATCTCTTGCGTCCTTGAATCCAGACTCCTAAAAGGCGATCCCACATAACTCTGATTTGAAGATGAATATTTTGGTGACTAAATTCCTCTGCATGGCTGGGGTCTTCATACTGATGATGTTGGGCACCCTGTTACCCGTTCGACTGATCCAAATTGACTATGAGAAAGCACACAAGTCCAAGAAGGTGCTCTCACTTTGCAGCGCGTTTGGTGGTGGAGTATTTCTGGCTACCTGCTTCAATGCTTTGTTGCCAATTGTAAGGGAAAAGGTGAGGACTGCTAATTGTCTTTGATGGCGGAATCCTTTGCAGGTCAAAATCCATTGAGTTAAACTTTAAGGAATAGCCTGATTCAGCTTTGACAAAGAGTCATCCAGACTTGAAGTCTTAACTCCCTTCTCTCTCCACAGCTGCCATCAGACCTGCTGAGAATATCCAGCATTTTCTGTTTTTGTTTCAGATTCCAGCATCCGCAGCAATTTGCTTTTATTTTATGTCTGCTATTAGAAAGCTTGCTGGAACATTATGGCTCACCTGTAAAACTGAGGGAACCTAATAGTTGGACGGGTACAATATCAGCAATTCAAAACTGTTTTCTTTACACATGTTTGGCGTTCTCCAGTGCATGTGTTTGTGATGTGAAATTCCAATTTGAGCCTAAATAGATGAGCAATAAATGCATTTTTAAAACCATATAATGCTTACAGCATGGAAGCAGGCTGTTTAGCCCCTTCGACTACTCACTCTCAGCAGCTTTGACTCTCCCACTCTCCTGCCTGTCCTTTTACTGTAGCACTTCAACTTTTTTTTTTCTAAAGTTGCTTATTCAGTTCTCATTCAAAGCCAAGATTGAATTTACTTCACTGCACTCTCAGGCAAATAACAATTTGCAGTGTATCTAAATAAATATTTTGCTTATATGGCAATTACCATAGAACCATGGAATCCCTGCAGTGCAGAAGGAGGCCATTTGGCTCATCGGGTCTGCACCGACCCTCCAAAAGAGCACCCTACCTAGATCCACTCCCCCACCCTATCCCCCTAACCCTGTAACCCCATCTAACCTGCACATCTTTGGACACTAAGGGAGAATTTAACAAGGCCAATCCACCTAACCTGCACATCTTTGGACTTGTGGGAGGAAACCGGAGCACCCGGAGGAAACCCACACAGACATGGGGAGAACGTGCACAAACACCATACAGAGAGTCACCCAAGGCCAGAATTGTACCTGGGCTGTGAGGCAGCAGTGCTACCCACTGTGCCGCCCTGTTCGTTCTTTTACTATTCACTTTCCATCAGTGTCCTTTCATTCTCGATCTTTCTGACAGTGGGAACAGTTTGTCTCCATCCAGACCCATCTTAATTTTGAACACCTTTATCAAATCTACTCTTAATCTTCTTATCTTTAAGGAGAACAGCCCTAGCTTCTCTAATCTGTCCACTGAAATCCCTCCTCCCTGGAACTGTTTCAATAATTTTTTCTGCATCCTATCTCAAATGTTTGCATCCTTCCTAATGTGGTGCCCAGGGTGCTCCAGTTAAGGCCAAACCAAAATGTTATGAAGGTTCACCATAACTTCCTTGCTTTTGTACTCTATGCTGCTACTAATAAAGTTCAGGATCCATATCCTTTATGAACCACTTTCTCATCCCACTCTGCACCTTGCAACAATTTGTGCACATTTATCCTCGGGAACCTCTGTTCCTGCACACTCTTTATTTTCTATTGCCTCACCTCATTCTTCATACGTTTGCATGCCTCATGCCATCTCTTAAAACAAAATACGCATTCTTGTTTTCAAACCCCTCCATGGACTCACCACTCCCTATCTCTGTGATCTTCTCCAACCTTACTACAATCCATAGTGTTTTTACATAGAACATACAGTGCAGAAGGAGGCCATTTGGCCCATCGCGTCTGCACCAACCCACTTTAAGCCCTCGCTTCCACCCTACCCCCGTAACCCAATAACCCTCCTAACCTTTTTGGACACTAAGGGCAATTTAGCATGGCCAGTCCACCTAACCTGCACGTCTTTGGACTGTGGGAGGAAACCGGAGCAGCCGGTGGAAACCCACGCAGATGCGGGGAGAACGTGCAGACTCTGCACAGACAGTGACCCAGCAGGGAATCGAACCTGGGACCCTGGCGCTGTTAAGCCACAGTGCTAATCACTGTGCTACCGTGCTGCCCCACTCTGCTATCGTGCTGCCCTTTCTGATTTTAATCGCTTCACCATTGGCAATCATTCCTCAGCTGTCTGGTCCCTAAGCTTTGGAATCCCCTTTGTGCCATCCTACATCTCTCTTCTCCATTAAGGCGCTCCTCAATATCTACCCCTTTGACCAGTTTTGGCAATCTGCCCTGATGTTACCTTATGTGGTACAGACTTTGTTTGCAAACGCTCCCATGAAGTGCCTTGGAATGTATTACTATATTAAAGGTGCTATATAAATGCAAGTTGATATTGCACAATGTTTCAGCTCAGTTATTCCGAAAATGTGCAGGCTCCACAATGGCCAGTGCATTGGTCGATCCATTAAACAAAGCTGCAAAGAGAAATTACATCCAGCCTTAAAGGCCGACACAGCTGCATTCAGTTTTTGCATGGCATACGTTTTCTTGCCATTGTTTTCTGACAATCTCAAAGTTTGTCTGATAGCACTTATGTGTAGCTCCTTGTTATTTATTTATTTTTTAAAATAAATTTAGGTTACCCAATTATTTTTTCCAATTAAGGGGCAATTTAGCGTGGCCAATCCACCTACTCTGCACATTTTTTTTTTTGGGTTGTGGGGGCGAAACCCACGCAAACACGGGGAGAATGTGCAAACTCCATACGGACGGTGACCCAGAGCCGGGATCGAACCTGGGACCTCAGCGCCGTGAGACGGTTGTGCTAACCACTAGGCCACCGTGCTGCCCGCTCCTTGTTATTTTAACAGTGTTGCATAAATGTAACTTGAATGAATGAAAATCGCTTATTGTCACAAGTAGGCTTCAATGAGGTTACTGTGAAAATCCCCTAGTCGCCACATTCCAGCGCCTGTTCGGGGAGGCTGGTACGGGAATTGAACCGTACTGCTGGCCTGCCTTGGTCTGCTTTCAAAGCCAGCGATTTAGCCCAGTGTGCTAAACCAGCCCAGCCTTTTGCTAAATTGCTAAATTCTCCAGCTACTGGTGAATTTGAGTTGATTTGTTAAAAGGCCGTATTTGTATAACGAGGAAGTTGATCAAGCACTTAGCAGGTAAATTAACTGAGGAATGTTAACAGTGACCTGTGTATTCTGTGAAGATGGTCAGATGGATTGAAATCCATCTTTTCCACTCTTGCCTAATGGTGCATTCTCCATGCTATAAATAGTGCCTTCTATTATGACAGACCTAAATGAAGCGAGATTGTAACACCCTTTGAGGTTGTACGTGCTTGGAAGTAGAGGATACCATGCGCTTTTTCAATGTATATTTTGAGCGTTCCTGGGACATAAGATAGAAAGACGATAACTCAAATTCCAAACCTCTAACACCATGAAAGACGAGGACAGCGGGCTCATGGGAACAACACCAGCTGCGGGTTCCTCTCCAGGTCTTGCAGCATCCAGGCTTGGAACTATAACACTGTCCCTTCACCATCACTGGGCCAAAATCCTGGAACTCACTACCTAATGGCACTGCAGCAGCACCTTCAACACACTGACTTCAGCCATTCAAGAAGGCAGTTCGCTACCATCTTCTCAAGGGCATTTTGGGACGGGCACTAAATGATGGCCTTACCAGCAATGCCCACATTTCATGAGTGTAAACCTGATTAAAAACATGCTTTAATGCCTGGACTGCTTTTATCGCCAGTCGATCCTTTTGGTTTCTCTGAGTGAGGCTGACCGTGTGGTAACAGTCTGAAGCACTGATGTGGTCTAGAATAGTTAAAATGTGCAACTTGCTACCACAAGGAGCAGTTGCGGTGAATACATAGAAGCTAAATAAACAAATGAGGGGAAAGGAATTGAAGGATATACTGGGATTGGATTGGATTATTGTCACGTGTTTCGAGGTACAGTGAAAAGTATTTTTCAGCGAGCAGCTCAACAGATCATTAAGTACATGGGAAGAAAAGGGAATAAAAGAAAATGCATAATAGGGCAACACAAGATATACAATGTAACTACATAAGCACTGGCATCGGATGAAGCATACAGGGTGTAGTGTTAATGAGGTCAGTCCATAAAAGGGTCATTTAGGAGTCTGGTGACAGTGGGGAAGAAGCTGTTTTTGAGTCTGTTCGTGCGTGTTCTGTATCTGGATCTTCTGTATCTCCTGTATCGCACCTGTATCTGCACGTTCTGTATCTCCTGCCTGATGGAAGAAGTTGGAAGAGTGAGTAAGCCGTGTGGGAGGGATCCTTGATTATGATAGGGTTAGGCGAAGAAAGCATATGAAGATGACTTGGATGTAGGGATAGAAGGTACTACAGCCAAATTTGCAGGTGACACTAAAATAGGTGGGATAGTAAGTTGCATATGAGGAAATAAGACATTTACAAATGGATCTTTTAAAAAAAATTTAGATTACCCAATTATTTTTTCCAATTAAGGGGCAATTTAGCATGGCCAATCCACCTACTCTGCACATTTTTGGGTTGTGGGGGCGAAACCCACGCAGACACAAATGGATCTTGATAGGTTAGGTGAGTGGGTCAAAATTTGGCAGATGGAGTTTAATGTGAATAAGTGTGAGGTTATCCATTTTGGATGGAAAGGCAACTTATTATCTAAATGGAGAGAAACGTTAGAGTGCTTTAGTGTAAGGGGATCTGAGTGTCCTCGTGCATGAATTGCAGAAATTTGTGGGCAGCCCAGTTGCTTCACAGCTCCAGGGTCCCAGGTTCGATTCCCGGGTCACTGTCTGTGCGCAGTCTGCACGTTGTCCCCGTGTCTGTGGGTTTCCTCCGGGTGTTCTGGTTTCCTCCCACAATCCAAAGATGTACAGGTTAGGTGGATTGGCCATGCTAAATTGTCCTTCGAGTCCAAAAAGGTTCGGTGGAGTTACTGTGTTATGGGGATAGGGTGGAGGGTGCCCTTTCCAAGGTGCAGACTCGAAGGGCCGAATGGCCTCCTTCTGCACTGTAAATTCTATGACTCTATGTTCCCGCAATTGTACCGCCTCTGCGATACTGTGTATAGTTTTGGACCCTTTGTTTGAGGATAGATGCAGTTGTATTAGAGGCAGTTCAGAGGAGGTTCACCAGATTGATTCCACAGATGAGGGTTTGTTTTATGAAGAGAGATTGAGCAATTTAGGCTGATACTCTCTAGAGTTTAGAAGAATGAGAGGCGATCTTAATTGAGGTATACATAGAAAAATTCAGCACAGAACAGGCCCTTCGGCCCACGATGTTGTGCCGAACCTTTATCCTAGATTAATCATAGATTATCATAGAATTTATAGTGCAGAAGGAGGCCATTCGGCCCATCGAGTCGGCACCTGCTCTTGGAAAGAGCACCCTACCCAAGGTCAACACCTCCACCCTCTCCCCATAACCCAGTAACCCCATCCAACACTAAGAGCAATTTTGGACACTGAGGGCAATTTATCATGGCCAATCCACCTAACCTGCAGATCTTTGAACTGTGGGAGGAAACCGGAGCACCCAGAGGAAACCCACGCACACACGGGGAGGATGTGCAGACTCCGCTCAGACAGTGACCCAAGCCGGAATCGAACCCGAGACCCTGGAGCTGTGAAGCAATTGTGCTATCCACAATGCTACCGTGCTGCCCTTAAGAACAAATGAATCAACACTCCATTATTCTACCGTAATCCATGTACCTATCCAATAGCCGCTTGAAGGTCCCTAATGTTTCCGATTCAACTACTTCCACAGGCAGTGCATTCCATGCCCCCACTACCCTCTGGGTAAAGAACCTACCTCTGACATTCCCCCTATATCTTCCACCATTCACCTTAAATTTATGTTCCCTTGTAATGGTTTGTTCCACCCGGGGAAAAAGTCTCTGACTGTCTACTCTATCTATTCCCCTGATCATCTTATAAACCTCTATCAAGTCACCCCTCATCCTTCTCCGTTCTAATGAGAAAAGGCCTAGCACCCTCAACCTTTCCTCGTAAGACCCACTCTCCATTCCAGGCAACATCCTGGTAAATCTCCTTTGCACCTTTTCCAAAGCTTCCACATCCTTCCTAAAATGAGGCGACCAGAACTGCACACAGTGCTCCAAATGTGGCCGTACCAAGGTTTTGTACAAGATGCTAACAGGTATTGACAAAGTAGACATGAAGTGGATGCTTCCTCTTCTGGGGCAATCTAGAACGATAGGCCATAGTTTAAGGATAAGGGATAGCAGATTTAAAACAGAGATGAGGAGAAGTTACTTCTCTCAAAGGGTTGTGAATCTGTGGAATTCACTACCACAGCGTGCCCGGACTGAGTAAATATAAAGAGCAGATAGACAGATTTTTAGATTAGTAATAGGTTGAAGGGGTATGGAGAACGGGCAGGACGGCGGAGTTGAGGCCAAGAGGAGATCAACTCTGATCGTATTGAATGATGGAGCAGGCTCGAGGGGCTGAATTGGCCACTCCTGCTCCTCGTTCTGTTCTTATAAAGCAGGAAGATGAAGTTGAGGTCGCTGATTAGCCATGATCTAATTGAATGGAGGAGCAGGCTTGCCAGGCCGAATAGCCTGCTCCTGCTCCTATGTTCCTAAGGACTGGAGAAAGTTCATGTGGAGCGTAGTGCCATCAGGCCGAATGGCCTGTTTCTGTGCAGTAAATCTGATGGAAGTCCAATTGGGCACTGTGAATTTGCAGCAAGTTGGACAGATTTGAGCTTATGTAAACTTGTTCGCTTATTTCTCCCGTTCACCTCTGGAGAATAAAAATTGTATTCCATTGATTGGGGCTGGATTGATAGTCAAGGCACAGCACCAACCAGTCTCCCAGTCCCCATGGTCAGCTGAGGTTCAGCTGGTAACAGTCTCTCTACTTGGCCACAAAGCTGTGGGTCCAAGATCCACACTGGGGCTTGAATGTGTAAATCTACGCTGATACCCCAGTGCAGTACTGAGGGAATGCTGCTGTGTCGGAGGTGCCATCTTTTGGATATGAGATTAAACCGAGAACCCCGTCTGCCCTTGGGTGATGTAAAAGATCCCATGGCACTGATTCACAGAAGAGCAGGGGATTTCTCCTTGGCGTTTTGTCCAATGTTTATCCCTCCGTCAATATCACAATCACATGATCGGCTCCTACATTACAATAGCGACTGCCCTTCGGAAAGGTGTTTAACATCTGTAAAGGCGCCATACAAATGCAAATCTTTTCTTTTCATGATGACAATGATGATTGTTGAACTTTGCTGTGTGGAAATTGACTACCCCCTATCATACATTATAACAGAGACTGCACAACGTACCCTCTAACTTGTTTACCGGCGCTGGACTCTATAAGTGTGTAGTCCCTTTAAACTTTCCTTGGCACATCCATACATGCAGTAATTTAACAATGCCAGTTTGTGCATGGGGTCTTTTGGGTTTCTGTGCAGTTTAGAGGTAACATTGTTACACTTCAAAACGTACCATTAGCTGTGACATGTTCTGTGAAGAGTGCTGTATATATGCAGACAGATACAGCTGTGAAGGAGTGCAGACCTTGTATTGATCTCATCTTCTATAAATGTGCATTGTTATCACTTTAGGCTGTTATTTCTGGAGGGAAACGCCAGTGTCATTTATGCCACATTTATTCACAGAGGCATGATTGCTTGGAAAAAGTAACAAAACCTTTTGGGATCTGTTGCTGAATGCCCTCACTTAGTCATTCTGTGTTCCTCCGCATACTAAAAGAATTGACACACGAGCACAGAAACCAATAGAGTGCAAAATACTCAGTATTTGTGCTGACTTAAGAAAAGCTAATTACTGCGGATGCTGGAATCTGAAACGAAAGGGAAAATGCTGGAAAATCTCATCAAGTCTGGCAGCATCTGTAGGGAGAGCTTTAACAAAGAGTCATCGGACTCGAAACGTTAGCTCGTTTCTCTCCCTACAGATGCTGCCAGATTTGCTGAGATTTTCCAGCATTTTCCCTTTCATTTGTGCTGATTTACTGGGGTCCGCACAGTAAGAAGTCTTACAACACCAGGTTAAAGTCCAACATGTTTGTTTCAAGCAATAGCTTTCAGAGTCCTTCATCAGGTGAATTCACCTGAGGAAGGAGCAGTGCTCCGAAAGCTAGTGATTTGAAATAAACCTATTGGGCTTTAACCTGGTGTTGTAAGACTTCTTACTGTGCTCACCCCAGTCCAACGCCGGCATCTCCACATCATTACTGGGGTACAGTTAACCTGTCCTAACTGCCTTGCAGTGTCGCACCCTGGGGACTGTTATTGATGTGTATGTGCAGGGAATTCGACACTGGGTTCATTGAATGCCAGTGAGCAATAGGGATCTTTTGAAAACAAACTTATACCATTGCACTACAACCATGTGCCAGAGAGCGTTCCCTCCCCCCCCCATCCCACCTTCCCCCCCATCCCACCTTCCCCCACCCCGTCCCACCCTCCCCCTCCCCTTCCCACCTCCCACCTCCCCCTCCCCCTTCCCACCTTCCCCCCATCCCACCTTCACCCCGCATCCCACCTTCACCCTGACCCACCTCCCCCCCCCCCCCCCCCCCCCCCATCCCACCTCCCCCAGTGCAATGTCAATTTCAGCTGGAGTTCACCATTTCGAAAACTAGAAACCAGAAGGGTGAAAACTGGATTATTTTTAATTTCCTTTTTCCCCATCCAGGGGCATAAAAACAAATTGGATCCGCTTTCCCGTCACGAGCTGAGATTAGCAAAGTCAACTCCCTCGTTGAATTACACTCTGAATTTGCCGAGTAAATCACCAAGAGGCCTCAGTTCCTATTTTTTTTAAACCTAGAAGCGAAGGAGTTTCCCACTAGATAATTTTTCCAAAAACGGTCACCGTAAATATTAGTTACAATGTGCGAAATGAGCCACCTTGTGGAGAAATGTTTACTAGTCTTATTCATCATTCTGTTCACTGCTCAATTTAAAACTTTGTCCCACCGATTGTTAACTTCCTGTTGCAGGTTCAAGAGGTACTTAAAAGTGGAAACATATCGACTGACTATCCGCTGGGTGAGACAATGATGATGGTGGGATTCTTTCTGACGATTTTTATCGAGCAATTAATTCTGACGTTTCGAAAGGAGAAGCCATCTTTCATTGACTTGGAGACATTCAATGCAGGGTCAGAGGGCGGCAGTGATTCAGAGTACGAGAGCCCCTTCATTTCACCGGGGCGAGGTCAAAGCAGTCTGTACAGCCGCAGCTCCCACTCGCACAGCCATTCCTTGAACATGTCTGATGTGCCCCGCTCCAACCCTTTGCGCTTGCTCAGCCTGGTGTTTGCCTTGTCTGCCCACTCTGTGTTCGAGGGCTTGGCCTTGGGCTTGCAGGAGGAAGGAGCAAAGGTCGTCAATCTGTTCATCGGAGTGGCAGTTCATGAGACGCTGGCCGCTGTGGCGCTGGGGGTAAGCATGGCCAAAGGAGGCCTACTGATGAAAGACGCCCTGAAACTGGCGCTGATGGTCAGTGCAATGATACCAGCTGGGATAGGCATTGGGATGGGCATCCAGAGTGCTGACAGCTTTGGCAGTCACATCGCATCAGTCCTGCTGCAGGGCTTTGCGGCTGGCACCTTCCTGTTTGTCACTTTCTTTGAAATTCTGGTGAAAGAGTTTGAAGACAAGCACGACCGCCTTCTGAAAGTGCTTTCTCTGATCCTGGGCTATGCACTGCTGGCTGGGTTTGTATTTCTAAAATGGTAACATTTTGTCTTGGTTCAACTTTCACTACAACTAAGGCACATGATCAGGGTGTTTGATTACTATCTCAGATCACAGTTTTAGTATTTTCTAATCTCTTACGTTTGTGGGACATAGTACAATAACCAGGGTCACTGTAAATAGCTACCTGGATTTATGTTTGCTTCAAGTATGCTGCACAGGCTTGACATTGGGTTTATTGAATGCCAGTGAGCAATAGGGATTTTTATAAAACAAACTTAAACCATTGCACTATAACAGTGTGCCAGTATATCTCGTGTTATTCTTAATTAACCTGAAATTACGTCCATCAGTATGTCAACCTAGTGTTACCCAGTGGTTTCTGCGGAAATGAGTGATCACTGCTGACTGTTACAACTGTTGGTTCACATGCCCATCATAGTTTACAGAGATCCTAGTAACAATACTGCTGAATATGTCTATGTATGTGACTACCATATAAGGTTTAAATTATTGCTGAGTTTTTCAAAGCGTATGCATTGAATTCCCTCCTGACTGCAGTGGCTTTTAGGCAGAAAATGTATTTGTAAGCATTAAACAAACTTCTGCAGGGTTGTGTTTTTGATAGAATTGGGTCTTGTGATCTGGTGTGTTTCTCTATTGCTCCTTCGTACTAAAATGGAGTGCCAGTGTCAAAATTAAGAAAATTTACAGGAATGATATATTTTCCATATTGTGTCACGAGCAGGAGAATCCCGTCTTTTTGTATTGAGTTTGCAGATATCAGCAGCGCAGTGGGTTAACCCTGCAGCCTCACGGCGCCGAGGTCCCAGGTTCGATCCTGGCTCTGGGTCACTGCCCGTGTGGAGTTTGCACATTCTCCCTGTGTTTGCGTGGGTTTCGCCCCCACAACCCAAAAGATGTGCAGGGTAGGTGGATTGGCCACGCTAAATTGCCCCTTAATTGGAAAAAAAATGAATTGGGTAATCTAAATTTATAAAGAAAAGAGTTTGCAGATGTCAGACAGTCTGGGGGTTAAAGTCATAACTCGTGGCCCGAACTAAGGAGGGGAAAACGTCACCACGATTCCAACTACCTATGTTGATCGCCTATTAAAAACACAACATATAGGGCAGCATGGTGGCACAGTGGTTGGCATTGCTGCCTCACGGCGCCGAGGTCCCTGGTTCAATCCTGGCTCTGGGTCACTGTCCGTGTGGAGTTTGCACATTCTCCCCGTGTTTGCGTGGGTTTCACCCCCACAACCCAAAGATGTGCAGGCTCGGTGGATTGGCCACGTTAAATTGCCCCTTAATTGGAAAAAATAATTGGTTACCCTACATTTATTTTTTAAAAACACGACATATTGTGGGAGTTGTGCGAGGACTCTGATTTTTCATCCCCATCCTCTCCGGTTCGCAGCCTGCTGACACTGAATAACCCTCGATGAGGTACACTTTTGCGGTGACTGCAAAATTATGCCATGGTGTTTAAATGGAGAAAAGTCAGCAGGTTAGGCTTGGTGAAAGCAGAGAGGACATAATTTCCTATTTTTATCATGGCTCTGTTTGAGCACTGTTACTCAGTCAGTATCTTCACTGAGGAAAGTTTGAATGGAAGGCGACACCGAATCTAGCAGTGTGAAAGAATTAACTTTCGGCGCCTAGATGAATGTGCTTCTGTTAAATCAACCCTCCGTGTGTGCTGTAGTTACAAACCTTGCTGAGCATCAGAGTCAGTTCTGCTTGTTAATGCAGCTCGATCGTTTTGTTGGACTGTGTTACTGTGCTGTGTTAACTATTCTCCCACAGCCTGGGGCCTGTAATTAGTTTCTGTGCGACAGGACTGAGGTGAGGAAAATCAGCACAAACCTGATCAGCAAACCTTGCTCCTGGTGACATTCTAGTGACCCCTACTGAGACTCCCTGCGTCAGATGGGGACAGAATCGAACTCTGCTGTACTGTGATGACACCACCAAGAGATAGTATAGCACACCGTGTTGGCACTTAAACAAAGGACAACCTTATCAGGGTACGGTACTGGAGAGAATCCAGTGCCGGTGAAAACATGCACTAGCAGCCCACAAAATAAAGTGTTGCCTGTACTTTATTTCTTACAAGATAACTGCTGTTGGTTTTTCCTTTTATAAGCAGTAAGAGATGTACAGGAAATAGTCCTGTCATACATGCCAGCAATTCCATGCGTGCTTTGAAAAGCTCAGGAAGGACACTGTTTCCTATGGATGGGATTGGCAGATGATTTGTGGAGTGCAATTGCCCTCTTGGCGTAAAGGTTGTTGCCTGAGTAACAACACGTCGTGGCAAATAGGAGCAGTTTGTTGTTGTTTGTGAATTCCTGAGACATCTCCCTCAGGGATCTATAAATGTCTCCAATTCTTCCAGCCTTGTGAGCCTATTTCCTCCTATTTCTTTCCTGAAGGCACTGACTCTTGCAGGGGTACAGTTCCCCCAGGCCATGCAGATTTATACCTCATTCAAGTGAATTGACTTCCTTTGTGAATCTAGATAGTATGTGCACTTAGGCAATTCTACCGCAGGGACTGGATGAGAAAATTATACACTGCTTGCAATCACCTGAGTCTCACCCAAGTAAAAGTGAGGCTTTTAGACATTGAAGATTGCTAGAATGATATTACTGTAAACATATGAATTTTGCTGAATAGCTCCTTTTGTGAACGCATATTTTACAATTATGGCAAACTAGTCAAATTTTAAGTGATGTGCACTAACTGCAGTAGTATGAGGTGGAAATGTGGAGCATCGAGTTGCTTCATTAGTAATGTTCACTGAATCAATTCAATTTGAGAAGCCATTTTTCTCAAGCTGCTGCAGAAATGCTAACCGAAGGGCGGCATGGTGGCGTAATGGTTAGCACTGCTGCATCACGGCGCTGAGGACCCAGGTTTGATCCCGGCTCTGGGTCACAGTCCGTGTGGAGTTTGCACATTCTCCCCATGTCTGCGTGGGTCTCACCCCCACAACCCAAAAAGTTGTGCAGGGTAGGCGGATTGTTCATGTAAAATTTCCCCTTAGTTGGGAAAAAAAGAATTGGGTACTCTAAATTAATTTTTTTTAAATGGTAACTTATCCTTCAAACAATATAAAATATGTTTGCAAGACGGCCTTGAAGTAAATCGTACATGAAGCACTTGAGGCATTTAATAAGGTGTGTACCAATGCAAGATTTTTTCAATGCATTACCCTCAGGGGAGCACTTATTGTAACCTGTTTGATTTTGATAGATTTAAATTGTGCATCTTTTTCTATTGGTTTTACAGCACCTTTGCATCTAAAGAATTATAATATTGTGTTATTTATTTGTGTTAAGTTCAATTGTCTAATTGTTGTATGAAAACTGATATTTATTTAGTATATGATATAATGCTGTGTTTTGGGCTTGTGGTTGTACTTTAGCTCAGGTGCACCTTTTGTGTGATGGCACCAGCTGCTGGTGGTTGTAAAACCTCAGCTTTATTTCAGAGATTTGGATCATAATGTGGATTGGAAATGCAGCTGCCTTTATTCCTTTTGGCAGGCAGTAGGTCTAACGCTGATTAAATGCATATTTAACTAGACTGAGTATGCCAGCAATGCCACCAGGTATAGAATAATTCTGCCTGCTTTCCTGATCGTTTAATGGGTAAATAATAATAATCGTTATTATTGTCACAAGTAGGCTTACATTAACACTGCAATGAAGTTACTGTGAAAAACCCCTCTTCGCCACATTCCGGTGCCTGTTCGGGTACACAGAGGGAGAGTTCAGAATGTCCAATTCACCTAACAAGCACATCTTTCGGGACTTGTGGGAGGAAACTTATGCAGACAGGGGGAGAACGTGCAGACTCTGTACAGACAGCGACCCAAGCGGGACTCACACCTGGGACCCTGGCGCTGTGAAGCAACAGCGCTACCGTGACCCTGATCACTATAGAGTAGGCTGGTCCTGGATTCGATCCCCATTTCTGCTGAATTAAAAATAATTATTCAAGACAAGGAAAGCCCTTAATCCATTTCCTTGCTTGCTCCAAAAATCACATCAAATTCAAATTGAATCCAATTCATGGTCCCCACAACAGGGACAAACTAGATCCAAGCTGACAGGAACAGGCACCACACCTGATCTCCGGCTTGATCGTATGCGGATCTTAGCCAAAAGGTTGGGAAGTTTTGTGGATCACTAACGGAGCCACAAAACCCCCAAAAGCTGGAAGGCTAAAGAGTAATTCCGACTCCAGCTGCCCACTTCCTGCTGTTAATGCAAGTAGCAAGTTATGGTGGGGGAGGACAGACACCCAACCACTTCCAGGTAGCAGGTTACCAATTTAACTATTACAATGAGACAGCATGCCTCCTGTTTAACCACCAGGAAAACCAACATCCCTCCCCAGAACCCTCCAACCTTCCGCAGCCTCTGATCCGACACCTCTGCTCTTTGTTGCAGCTGGGAAACAGACAAAAACACCAACTGTGTCTGCCGTTAAATTCAGCAGACCTGATAAAAACAAATTTCTTCCACATCTCCTGGGCTCTGCCCCCTACCTCTGCTTAAAACGGTTGTGGAATTTGTACCCTGGGCACTATTTTAGCAAACAGGTTAACAGTTGCACTAAAATTAATATAGAGGGGAAAAGATCAAACTCCTGGGGTGGGATTCTCCGATTTTGAGACTTAAGTGCTGACGCCAGCGTGGGAACAGTGGTGTTTTATGACAGGAAAGATGGCGCAGAAGCTGCACCGATTCTCTGTCTGGTGGGGGGCTTGCAGGCACACAGCGTAAAGGCCCCGGCTCTGGCTGCGGATAAGGCTGGAGAAGTACCAGGTCCAGCGGCCGCGTCGTGCACGATGCCGCTGGCCAACCATGGACCCCGCCTGCCAAATAGTGCCCCCCTTTGGCCAGGCTCGCCACCCCTGGACCAACCCCCCCACCAGTGCCCCCAGCCCCCAACAAAGCCACCCTTAGTCCATGGATCGGCTGCCCCCTGACTGTGGCGGCGCTGGACTCAGTTCGCAGCCGTCACGCTGGGTTCCTGAAAAAAAAAAGCATGAGTGACTCACGCTGTCGGGAACTCAGCCCGTCAAGGGAGGGCCTCGGGTAAAGTCCTGAGGCCGTCCATAAGACCGGCGTAAATGCTGTTTTCGAGGGGGCGGAGCATCACAAAAGCGCGCCGCCCCCGATTTCAACGCCGACAGGAATTGTCCGACCGATCGCCGAATGCAATTTCGGCATCGATGACCGTAAAATCCCGCCCAGGGTTTCGTTCAACTGAGCTTTTACTTTTAAATAAACGTGCTTTGTTCTTTCCCTCTACTTTTTTTCCTTTTGTGCTGCTCTCCACTTGAGTGCTACCAATTCAGTGCACTAGCGCAGCACCTGGTTACCCTCCAGTGGGAGTCGTACACCAGGTCTGCCTGTTATCTGTACTGTCCTGTCCTCCATTTCATCAGGTCGCAACCAGCCTTCCAGATGGCCGTAATATAAGAGAAAATGCTGGAAATACTCAGGAGGAGGCTTGGTGTCATCTGTTGAGAGAGAAACATAGTTGACTTTCAGTTCCATAATCTTTCATTCGAACTGAGTCACAGACCTGAAACGCTCCACAGCGTTTCTCTCTCCACAGATTCTGCTGAGTATTTCCTGTATTTGTTACAGGTTTCCAGCATCCACAGTATTTTGTGATTGTTCCAGATGGTCTTGCCACACTCCTTTCCAGGTGGTGTTGTCACTGGGTTTACTTTGATGCCAAAAACTGCAGGAAAAATCGCATAATATGTTTTAGTGATGTGCCAGTAGCTTTCTCATGGGATATTCTTGATCAATCCCCTTTACCCCACCGCCATCAGTAACCTACCTGCAATCACCAGCCCTGCTGCCTTTTCAGTGTCATGCATCAGTGAAAATTCTGTAGCCTTTGCCCAACGTTGAAGACTAAATCAACAATTTCACAGTTTAAGTGGATTCAGTCTGAAACTTTTGTGCATCTGTTATTATGCTTTACTGAAATCCAAGTGGTAAGCATGTTACTTCGCCACTTCATCCAACCTGAATTGTCAGTTTTTAGCAGACACAAATATAGCATCAATCTAAAGTCCACCACTCCACTTCTGGATGAGGGGAGACCTATTAAGAGAACTTTAGGTTGAAGACGATGCAGGCTAAATGCTAACTTAAACAGAAGCAGCTTCACACTTCCATAAAATAAAACTACTAACTGGTGCACTGAATACTTGCAAAATAAATTGCGATTGTTATCTGAACAATATGGGTCTGAGGTAGGAATGAGATGGACAAAATGACCAGTCCTAGTCCCTAAACAAGATGTATGATTAGAGGCAGCACGGTGGCGCAGTGGGTTAGCCCTGCTGCCTCACAGCGCCGAGGTCCCAGGTTCAATCCCGACTCTGGGTCACTGTCCGTGTGGAGTTTGCACATTCTCCCCGTGTTTGTGTGGGTTTCGCCCCCACAACCCAAAAGATGTGCAGACTAGGTGGATTGGCCACACTAAATTGCCCCTTAATTGGAAAACATGAAGTGGGAACTCTAAAATTTTTTTAAAAAGAAAACAAAAGATATATGACTAGTTGTCATAATACAACTTGAGGATGACAGGCAACCCTCTGTGTGGACTGACTCAGACCATGGTCCAGTGCCTGGGATATGGGTGCAGCAGAGAATAAAGTGCAGGTATCCTTTCACAAATCATTGAGTGGTCTTTGTGCAGGTTTTTACTTTGAATGATGATTCTCAACAAACTGGAGTGCATCTGATCTAAGGGATGTGGAATACTTTGAATGATTGTAAGGCTTTTAAAAAAAAATTCAGGTAAATGATCCTTTAGCTTTTTTTTTAAATGCTTGGAGAATTGGGCAAGGGGGCATGGGAGGTGGCGAGACGTCCCCTACCCTGGGATAAAGCTACTATTATGCATCTCCTGTTTGTCAGTCCAAGACTTCATCTAAAAAGCGGCACTTGACAGCACTTGAAAATAGAACGAAAGAGATCCATCGTTGCAACAGGCCTTGTATGAGAAAGCATGCACCTCTTTGTGTATTGTATCCTGAATGTATTATATCACATAATATATTGTTTTGTAGAAATACTAACATTTAACATCAAGAACTGTGGAGTATATTACAAAATAAAACTAAAAATTCCAGGTATCATTGTAAGTTAATGATTTCAAATTTGTTTTAATTTTTTAATGTATTTAGGGGAGTTCCCACTAAGGGCTCAAACATATTTAGTATTCCAATCTTCTCTATGGTAGAAAATCAATGCGCCAGTAATGATTGTCTTTTTGCTTGCAGGTTTTTTTTTTGTTTCCCTTTTTATTCATTTATGGGATGCGATTGTTGCTGGATAGGGCAGCATTTGTTGCCCATCATTAATTGCCTGTTAGACGGTGGTGATGAGCTGCTACCTTGAATGGCTTCCATCCGCCTGGTAAAGGTGCATCCACAGTGCTGCCAGGAAGGGAGTCCAGGATTTTGATCCCACAGCAGTGAAGGAACGGCATTGTAGTTTCAAAGCAGGATGGTGTGTGGCTTGGTGGGGAACTTGCAGGTGGTGAGGTTCCCCTGCATCTGCTGCCCTTGTCCTTCGAGGTGGTAAAGGTCACGGGTTTGGAAGGTGCTGTCGAAGAAGCCTTGATGAGTTGCTGCTGTGCACCTTCTGGATGGTAGACACAGCTGCTACTGTGCACAGGTGGTGAGGGAGTGAATGTTTAAGGTAGCGATTGTGTGGGCTCTTTTGTTCCACAAGGTGTCAAGCCACTTGAATGTTTTGGAGTCTCGCTTATTCAGGCAAATGGAGAGTATTCCATCAAACTCCTGACTTGTGCCTTGTAGATGCTGGACTGGCTTCAGGGATTCTCATCTCTTGAATCATAGAATTTACAGCCCAGAAGGAGGCCATTCGGCCCATCAACTGACTCCAATTCCACAGGTGCTGGCCTCCTCTGATCTCCGGTTGAATCTCTTGTGCAAGCTTTGGTAGTAAGTGCTGACAAACTATTCAACCATGCCATGTATCATAGCCAAGTCTGTTGCTTCCCTCAGCTGATTGCAGGACAGATACAGATGAAGGAGACTATTCGACTATTTTGTCCACTTGTTGGCTTATCCATCCATAAAAGAGTCTGAGTTTTCCAGAAGAAATATTTGGATCTGAAATGAAAATTCTGCCTCACCCTTTTGTTGCCCGCTTGCTAGGTGGGAGTCAACTGTAATGCAGTTCCTGCAGACTTTGGCTAACCGAACCTTGGCCTTTCTGGAGTGGAGGACTCGGTGCCACTCTGGGCATTCCAGCCAATCTATCGTGCCAACTAAATTTCTTGATATTCATCTACAAAGAGCTGAGGGACACAATATAATATATGGGGGGGGGGGGGGGGGGGGGAAGTTGCTTCTTAGATGTATTCTTGAAGGGGCCTTATCCCAACTGATGTTTCCAAACTGATGGTCAAAGTCCAAAAGAGGCAATATCTTCTTCAACCTTTTCAATTAAATTATTATTTAATTCTTTTTAGGTTGTTGAATGTCAATGTCCAAGAGGAAAGGCGGGAATAGTTGTCTTCCATGCCTTGTCTGGAGGATCCTACACAGTGGGTATGCCAGGGTGACCCCATTTGATTATTTGAACCCATCTCTTGCTTTGAAGCCCCAAATATTAAATAGCTTAAATTCAGAAAATGGAAGGAATGTACTGTAAGTTTGTCCGTATCTGTAAAAGCCAATGAGACTGATTATCATTTAAGTGCAGAACTATTGTAACTAGATAGCAGGTTCCTGTCCCACATGAACTGAAATTCCCTCCGATTAAATAGTGGGGAGAGCAATGCCATTGTTTTTGGATCCTGTCACAAACGTCTTTCGCCATCAATTCCATCCTCCTCCCCAGCTACTCTCTCCAGCTACACCTGACTTTACATAACCTCTTTGGCCCTCAGCTGAACTTCTGACACATTTTTCAGATGGTACTTCAAAACTGAGATTCTGTTTGCCCTCCAAGGTGAACATAAAAGATCCTATGGAACTATTCAAGGAAGAGCAGAGGAGATATTGCTAATGGCCTCCCCATTATTTATCCCTTAAGCAGCATCGTTAAAACCAATTTAGAAGAAAGGTATCATGAATGCTGGAAATTTGAAATAAATTAGACATACTCGGCATATGAGGAAGCATTTGCACCAAGGGAGACAGAGTTGCAACATTCACATTAATGATCTTTTGACTTTTATGTCCACCTGGGAGTGACAGGTGGGGCTTCCGTTTAATGTTTAATTCCAACTTGCTTATTATTGTTCTGGATTTTCAACATAGATTTTAGATGCCAGATTCTGGAGTGGGACTTGAACCCACAACCTCTTGACTTAGAAACAAGAGAGCGACACACTGAGGCATGGCTGGCATGCTGTTAAAACATTCAGTTTCTAAAAACCTTTCCCTAATGACTGGTAGCAATGCTCATTGATAATTATAACACTGATAGTGGTGAGCTTAAGAATTTACAACCTCCAGGTTGCCAGTGACATCATTGACAAGGCCATGAACCAAGATATGATGTACTAACCATTTTAACGTAATCCTTCAGAACTAAAAATGAATAATTACAGTTCACTTTTTATATATTAACTACAGAGCACCCCCTCCCAATCTAATTATTTTGAAGTGATGTGCAGCCTCTGATTAAACATAGGGATGCATGTTTTTGGCTGTAATGAGCTATTGCAGATGTTAATTGCTGTGTTTAAGAATGAGTCAGTGGTTCTGCTTGTGGTGACCTGCAGGAATCTCATGGGAAGCTATTCTCTTCTCTCCCCAACTGCACCATGGTATTTGGTGATGCTGTCTGTAATTGCAGATTGTTTATAATCGTCTGCAAGGTAGTACCACCGGAATTGTGGGAGGTACGTTCGCTCCATCCCTATCCTGTTAAGTTCTCTGGTTCCCTTCTGTCACAGTGAGTAAATGTCAAGCAGACACCTGGCACCTTGATCATAGCAAGGGTGGTTTAAAAAAAAAGAAGTGGTAACCATTCTGCTACTGATGCCACCTGATGCAGTGAAACAACAGGATATTCTGAGCAATAGACTGCACCGAAAATAAATGAACTAACTGGAACTGTGCCATGGGATCTCAGTGAACAAGGGTGAAATAATTTCCAAAATTTCCCCCATCCGCTATTTCAATAGAGCTGCCAAGTAGAGTGACCAACCTCCAAATCTGGACACTGCTGGATGCAATTCAACAGAAAGAATATCATCGCTGCAGTAAGGAAACTGCAATGTTTGTTTGTTTTTTAAAAAGGTTTATGCTTTTTACAAAAGTATTGGAGATGGGGAAAATTGGCTGTTTGTCGGTCAGGAATCTGGTACAGCAGAATCTATTCACTTTCCAATTGGTGTGGGAAGTCAGGGCTATGTGAGGATGGAAGTGCCTGGTGACCAACGGCGGGAGATTGGGGGGGGAGGGGGGAGGGGGGGGGAGGGGGGAGGGGGGGGGGGGGCACTTCAGCTGGAGGCAGTAGAGCAAGGCTTCCCAAATTTGTCACAAGCCAAAAGTTTGGGATGGAAAGCTCTGAAACACCAATGGCTGAAGCTGAATCTCAGACTGCCCTTTAAATCCTTGCTGTTTTTTCCATTGGTAGGTGTAGCCTTACAATCTGATCCTTTGAGGCCTGAATGCTGCTGCTGCAAAAAAAAAACTTCTGTGGAAAGGTAGACTGCAATTTAAACACTTCCCACCACACACAACTTCCCTTCTACCCTACTCTCCACTCAGCAGCTGAAGCTCAGCCCCCTGCTCAGAAAATGAAGCCCCCTCCCAAACATTTGCTCAGCAGCTGAAATGGCCCCCACTGCCCTTGCTCAGTAGATAAAGTCCAGCCCCCCTCTCCCACTCAATAACCCTCATCCCCCAAATGGGGCACATTGGGGAAATGTTTGTGAGCACTGCATTAGACCAGATTAAGAAATCTGCAACTGAAGTTGGCAACCCAAGTGGTAAGTGGGTTAATTCTTTCACCAAAATAATCTTGAGTAGAATTTCCAAATAAAATGTGTAGTACTTGGAAAACTGCTGTCCCATCATATAATTTTAATATTTATTGGTGTTGCACATCATTCAAGAGAAAGATTTATGTTTTAAAAATTTAAAGTGCCCAATTCTTTTTTTCCAATTAAGGGGCAATTTAGCGTGGCCAATCCATCTAACCAGCACATCTTTGGGTTGTGGGGGTGAGACCCACGCAGATACAGGGAGAATGTGCAAACTCCACGCGGACAGTGACCTGGGACCGGGATTGAATCTGGGTCCTCAGCACCGTGAGGCAACTGTGCTAACCACTGCGCCACCGTGCCGCCCTCATTCAATATAAAGATTGATTGTCATCTCACTCTCCCCTGTAATTTTGAATGTCTGTGTCCATCAACTAGCAGCAGCTTTGTATCCAATGTAAAAACGAAATAGCAGCAAGAAGCCTATCTGCTATCTCTTCCTGGTCTTGAGGTGTGTGAGCCTGGTTTGTGAACACAGCATATAGCCTGATTTATCCTTCAGAACGGTCAACCGATATCTGAAGTCTAATATACGTCTAATCCTGCCTGGCAAAAGTCTCCCCAACAACCAGAAAGAGTTCAGTTATTGGGTTTTACATCTCCTGGTTTTACGAATGTTTTCAGCTGATCACATCTGACAAGCAGTACCTGATCTTCAGAAAGAAAAATTGCAGGACTTGCATCATTCTCGCGTGTGGAAGTTGAAGGGGCTGGTTTAGCTCACTGGGCTAAATCGGTGGCTTTTAAAGCAGACCAAGCAGGCCAGCAGCATGGTTCGATTCCCGTACCAGCCTCCCCGGACAGGCACCGGAATGTGGCGACTAGGGGCTTTTCACAGTAACTTCATTGAAGCCTACTCGTGACAATAAGCGATTTTCATTTCATTTCATTTTTCATCCTTCATTATTCTCTATGGATTCAAAACTGTCCAACTCATTCTTAGTTTTCTCCCATTATTGAGCAATTCTTAAAAATTTGTGTAACCACTATTTCATAGCATAGTGGTTAGCACTATGGCTTCACAGCACCAGGGACCCAGGTACGATTTCCAGCCTAGGTTACTGTCTGTGCGGAGTCTGCACATTCTCCCCGTGTCTGCGTAGGTTTCCTCCGGGTGCTGCAGTTTTCTCCCACAAGTCCCGAAAGACGTGCTTGTTAGGTAAATTGGACATTCTGAATTCTCCCTCTTTCTACCTGAATAGGCGCCGGAGTGTGGTGACTAGGGGATTTTCGCAGTAACTTCATTGCAGTGTTAATGTAAGCCTACTTGTGACACTAATAAAGATTATTATTATTATAGCCTTAAAGATTTAACTTGCTGAAACTTCCATATGTTATGTTCGAATATATTCGATTCCAGTTACCCAAAACCCTTCCATTTTGTATTTCTCAACTGTGCTGATCATCCCAACCCAACTTGCCACCATTGGCCTTTAGCTCTCTGTGCCTAAGCTCTTGAATTTCTTTCCCAAGCATCTCTACCTCTCTCTCCTCCCTTGGGTTGCTCCTCAAAACTCAACCTTCTTGGCCGAGCTTTATGTGGCCCAGTGTCAAAGTTTTCTTTGACCCTGGGCAGCACGGTAGCATTGTGGTTAGCACAATTACTTCACAGCTCCAGGGTCCCAGGTTCAATTCCGGCTTGGGTCACTGTCTGTGCGGAGTCTGCACATCCTCCCCGTGTGTGCGTGGGTTTCTTCCGGGTGTTCCGGTTTCCTCCCACAGTCCAAAGATGTGCGGGTTAGGTGGATTGGCCATGATAAATTGCCCTTAGTGTCCAAAATTGCCCTTAGTATTGGGTGGGGTTACTGGGTTATTGGGATAGGGTGGAGGTGTTGACCTTGGGTAGGGTGCTCTTTCCAAGAGCCGGTGCAGCCTCGATGGGCCGAATGGCCTCCTGCACTGTAAATTCTATGATAATTCTTGTAAATCAACATGGAATATTTTTACTGTGTTACAAACACTGTGCGATTCTACTGAAACCTTTTGTCGAATTCCTGAGAACCATTAAGCTTTCTTTTAAACTGAAGGGACTGAAGGTGAATGTTCCGACTGCAGCCCAGATGTCAAGACTACAGCTAAGAGGTGTTAATCAAGAAGGGATTAAGTTCTTCAATGGCACCTGCCAAACCCATGAGCTCTACCAGGACCATGGAGATAAATCATGGAACTTAGTACTTCTCTTTCTGAGATCCTTTTTTCATCCTGTTCATCTTCCTTCCCCCTTCTTCTTCCCCCCCCCCCCCCCCTCCCCCCCCTCTCCCCATTCGTTATGGGGGCAGGGGACATCTAAACAATGTATAGTTGTGTGGTATATAAAGCCGGCTAGTTTGGCACCAGCAAGGGAGGCCCAGTTGGGATTTATATGATAGTTATTGTAAATAAACTAAGTTTCTTTGAATTACTAGGTGTGGAGGCCTTTGTGGCCTTATAAAACATGATAATCGCCTAATTATATGCAGCATGGGCTATTAATATTAAGAGCAGCAACAATATAATTCAGTGTTTGCTTGTCTGCTTCCTATAGATGATCCCACCGTGACTATTAAGCAAGCTAGGGAGTAACAGCATCTTGCAATATTGTTAATTTGACAAGTAAATATCCCATTAGGTGTTTAAAACACAGTGCAAACGATAACACTGATTTTGGTGACTTCCTCAGCTCTCATTACCATGTTCTGCATGTTACACCATTGCACAGTGACAGTAAGTTCATATTTGGGGGAAAGATTCAACACTTCAACCCAGATAAACTGCACCAGATCTTCTCTATTTTGTAGAAGAATTGGAAGACTTTCTCCTGCCTGGGTGCATGATAATCTAATTATTTCATAGAAAGGGTGTAATTGGATTCTGCTTTATCAGTAATCTCACAGGGTAGAAAGATCAAATAACTCCTAAGCAACAAAATGGAATGATTGAGCAACACAGCCTTTCACTGACAATGAGAAGCATTTGAGCCCTCAGATCTCTCTGTGCGACTCAACTTTATAAGAGGCCAGAAAATAAATACAGGTTCACAATTTATTTTATTGATTCGCAACAGTTGTTTTCACTGTAGTATATTTTCAATGTCGACTATGCTACATAACTTTATCGTGAGAAAAGAAAAACACCAAGATAGAGTGAGATAATAGATAAATAGACAAAAGGACCAGACTGAAGTCAATGGAAAAGACTCTTGAGAATCAAGTGCAGTGCAATGCAGGTTACAGATTCACGATGAACATATTACGCACTCCTGTTCTGGCAATTTCAACCCATAAAGTCTGTTCTTAGTGAACTTGCATTAGCAGCAAAATAAACAGAACGCCAGACATGATTCCATCCTCTGTTTGCAAGATAATTATGGATGATAAGGGCCTTCAAACCCAACTCATATCATCCATCCAGAATGCCATACAAATGCATAGTATCGTGCACCCAAGTATTGAGAGCAGGAGTAAACCATTAGCTATTTCCAGCATTCTCCACCATTTGATAACATTGCCTACATTACAGTGATTATAACTCAAAAGTATTTAATTGGCTGTAATTTAAAACAAAAAAAATTTATGAGTACCCAATTCATTTTTTCCAATTAAGGGACAATTTAGCGTGGCCAATCCACCTACCCTGCACATCTTTGGGTTGTGGGGGCGAAACCCACGCAAACATTAATTCATAGAATTTACAGTGCAGAAGGAGGCCATTAGGCCCATTGTGTCTGCACCAGCTCTTGGAAAGAGCACCCAGTAACCCCACCCAACACTAAGGGCAATTTAGCTTGGCCAATCCACCTAACCTGCACATCTTTGGACTGTGGGGGGAAACCGGAGCACCCGGAGGAAACCCACGCACACACGGGGAGAACGTGCAGACTCTGCACAGACAGCGACCCAAGCCGGGAATTGAACCTGGGACCCTGGAGCGGTGAAGCAATTGTGCTAACCACTATGCTACCATGCTGCCTTAGTGGAGAGAATGTGCAAACTCCACCCGGCAGTGACCAAGAGCCGGGATCGAATCTGATACCTCGGTGCCGTGAGGCAGCTGTGCTAACCACCAAGCCACCCTGCTGTCCTTAGTTGGCTGTAATTTGAGACATCGTGAAAGGCATTGTATAAATGCCGGTGTTGTCTTTCTTTCATTCCACCTTCATGCAATCGGCAGAGTGACCTGTAGAAATTGAAAAATTTATCATCGAATTTGCAGTGCAGAAGGAGGCCATTCAGCCCATCATGTCTGCACCAGCTCTTGGAAAGAGCACCCCACTTAAGCCCACACCTCCACCCTATCCCCATAGCTCTGTAACCTCACGTAATCTAAGGACTATTTAGCATTGGCCAATCCACCTAACCCTGCACATCCTTGGACTGTGGGAGGAAACCGGAGCTACTGGAGGAAACCCACGCAGACACGGGGAGAACGTGCAGACTGCGCACAGACAGTGACCCAAGCCAGGAATCGAACCTGGGACCCTGGAGCTGTGAAACAACAGTACTAACCACTGTGCTGCCGTGGTGGCCCAATGCTGATTTTCCAGGGATAATTCATCACAGAGCAATCAACTGTCCGTGTAAAGTTTGCACATTCTCCCCGTGTCAGCGTGGTTCTCACCCCCACAGCCCAAAAAGATGTGCAGGATAGTTGCGTTGGCCACGCTAAATTGTCCCTTAATTGGAAAAAAATAATTGGGTACTCTAAATTTATTTATTTTTAAATCAGAACCGGCAGGCTGACCATTGTAATTTTAAAAAGCAGTCTTTCGGGTGCCTGATTTGGGACTATATCGCTGACCTTTTACTCCCTCCCTAAAAGCACCTTGGGTATGCCAATAACCACATATCAAAACGCTCACTGCAATCTTCTGAATAAATGTTGGCTGTGCCAGTGACACTCCACATTCCGTGCATGAATGATATAAAAGTGGCATCAAGCCTTTACAAGCCTTGGTTGCGAAGGAAGGAAAGACAGTAAGAGTGAGGAAATACACAATTTGAATGATCTGGAAAGGTTTAGCAGAGGGAGATATTTTTATATGTTGTTCAAATGTGGGCAACACTGGCACAGCTACATTTGTTTCCTATGACCAATTTCCCTCTATACGAGGTCGTGATTTTCATCCTCGAACCACTGCAGTCTTTCTGGTGATGATGCTTTCATGGTGGTGTCACATAGTGAGTGCCAGATATTTGACCCAGTGACATACAATCACAGACTAGTGGACACAGAAAGGGGCCATTCAGCCCATTAAGCCTGTTCTGGCTCTTTCAAAGAGCAACCAGTAAGTCCCACTTCCATTTTCATACCCAAGCACATTAACATAGTTGATTTGTAAGTGCGTGTTTCTGGCACTCCTTACCTCATTGGTTTATCATCACCATGAACTACCCTGTGTGCCATGTTGCCAGTCCAGAACAGGGGCTGTTTAGCTCTGGGCTAAATCGCTGGCTTTGAAAGCAGACCAAGCAGGCCAGCAGCACGGTTCAATTCCCGTAGCAGCCTCCCCGAACAGGCGCCGGAATGTGGCGACTAAGGACTTTTCACAGTAACTTCATTGAAGCCTACTCGTGACAATAAGCCATTTTCATTTCATTTCATTCATGTTGCCCTTTTATCTATCTTGTCAACTGGCACTTTAAAAATTACTTTAATATCTAGTGACATTGAACCCTAATCCGCTGTCCTTAATTAAACACAGAAAATAAACCAGCTGAAATTGAAACTAATCCATGTGCTCTGTGCACCCTTTGCACAAAAAGGATAACACCACAATTAACAACTATTACCCGAAGCGCAATCTAATTTATCAACCTCAACTCCATCTAGGTCAGAAGTATGCAGCTAATTTAATCGTCACATCAAAGGCTTTCATCACATTTCTTCTGTGGTGTTCAGCAAAATACGGCAGCCCCTCTGCCTCTGGAGGAGTCCCTCTGCCGTTTGAAGCAAGTTAGACTACATAAGCTTTCTTTCTGAAATTCAATCCTCAAATGCCTGAGCTGGGAAATTAAATTGTTGGAAGTGCCAAGCTCTCTTCCTTTCTCAGTTTCCACTGAATCTCACCCTTTCAGACCCTTCCTGTGAGATTGGACGCTTGCAAAGTATGAATAAATAAATAAAGGTGGGTTCCCCTTTATGAATTTCTGTCTCATTTTTCTGGACTCTCACAGCAGCCCCTCTGTGTTTGACCATGTTGTAATTATGGTAACCACAAGAACAGGTTTATCAACTGATATAATCAGTAATAGACTGCCTTTCGCATCAGGACAGGATGAGAACATACAGCCTGGTCATTCTAGAAAGAAAACCATGGGTTCTTCTTCAGGAAGCTCAAGGTTTTCTCTATTAAGTAAAGATCCCATGGCACTATTTTGAAGAAAATCTGGGGCGTTCTCCCCAATATTTGGTAACTATTTATCCCTCAACAACACTTTAAGAAGATTACTGGGGAGGGGGGGTGACGTGATCTGAGTGTGGGAGCTGCTTTGTTTTTGTGAGCTCTGGCTCTACTTGTCTTTTATTCCTTTTTATTATCCTGATACACATCCCATAATTACTTGCTTTTGGGGTGTATGTCTTGTGCCAAGTCCCTGAAAGGTCCTGGCTGGATTTTGGGGACGAGGAGCCGAGATAAATCAAAATAATCCTCGTTTGATTAAGGATGAGACCCAGCTTGCAGCTGTGTTTTGTTGGTGATCAGGCCTGGTGTCAGCATCAAGATGGTGGCTGCCATTGCAATGATGATGTGGACGATGATCGCGAGGTGCAGGTTATTGGTGCTCACTTTGATGAGCTGCAAAATATCCTTGAGAGAATGGTGGAAGCAGAGAAGAGAATTCTGTTCCTCGATGGGGTAATTTCCCCGGTGGGGTCTCGCCTTCAGTCCTTGGAAATCCTGTTGCGTGGTATGTCATTTATCCTGACAGACTGGCGAAGCTGGGGCTGGACGGGGAGTGTTTGTGTGCTCAGTCTCTTGACGGGGTGGGGACAAATTCCTGGCCGAATTTGAGAGTTGGCTGCCATGCTTTTGCAATCTCGAACTGAAGGCTGGGCGCTTCAAGTTCAATGGAGCATATTGTATCCAGTCTTTGAGGCCTGGGATCAATTGGAGACCCCAGCCTCTGGTCTTAGTTGCCTTGTCCTCAATGCTCGTTGTGAGGAGTTGGAGATGGATGGACACTTTGGGTCATTGCCTCCTGCCAGGGCCTAGGTTTTTTACTGTCTGGGGCAATGCGTGGCGGAGGTGAAGGCTCCTTGTTTGATGGAACTTTGGAGGGGCCTTGAACCCTGCTCAATGATCCTGCCCTGGCTTTGGCCTTCCCAAACTTCATAGATGGTGTCATTATCCTGCGGTACATCCATAACCCTGAACTTTATTCCCTTGTGATTATGTGGGAGGCAATGGCACAGTGGTATTATCATTGTATTAGTAATCCAGATACCCAGGTAGGGCTCTCAGGACCCAGGATCAAATCCCGCCATGGCAGATGGTGAAATTTGAATTCAATAAAGTCTAATGATGGCCATTGCCGATTGTCATAAAAACCCATATGGAGGAAATCTCCTGTCCTTACCTGGTCTGGTCTACACATTTGACTCCACAGCAATGTAAATGCCATTCAGTTCAATTTGAGATGGGCTATAAGTGCACATCCCATGGAAAATAATATATGAATGTAAGTTTTTCTTGTTGAGACATGAGTTTTAAATGTAGCTTTTTTCTTTAATTAAAAACCAAGACAATCTATGATGCTTCTGGCCAAATTATGTGCAACTCGCTAACCTATTTGGCAAAATTTGTTAATTATTTGTTCTGTATAAAAAGTGAGTCATATCTCAAAACCCAAGAGATTGTACAAACTGCAGCCACGAAACCCATCCACAGCCTTGAAGCCGAGTTTTGAGAATGAACTGCAAACCTGGGTTTTATAAGCCTCGAAAGAAGGGACCAGTAACTAAATAGGGATAGTAAGCAATATTGAATATGTAAATCCGGAACATTATTTCAAATTAAATTCTGGCAGCATGGCAGCGAGTCACAAGTTCAAAGTAAGAGAATGCAAATTTTAGACGGATGTCTGAGAATTCTTCGCACAAAGTGTATTTCAACAGATGGGATGGGGGAATAGTGATGGTAAAAATAATGAAGTATTTAAAGAAAAAGTTTGATGCTGTAATGGGTGGGGCTGCAGTTTGTTAGATTGTAGTTTCTAGATGGATAGACTAGGAATGAGCCAAATCTCCATTTGGCAATCTGTCAGCTTTCAAGTGTCAACTTTGTTCAGTCTCTCCAAGATCTTGAGAAATAATCAGTACTGACATTCCAATGAAATGCTGCATTATTAGACCCACCGTCTATTGCATGAAATGTTTAACTGAGGACTTGATTATCTGTTCAAATGCATATAAAAGATCACATTACTCCATTTGAAGAAGACCAGGAAACTCTCCTAATTTTCTAGCCATTAATATGATAAAACTCAGTAGATGGCCATTCAGCCTTTGTCCCTACACTGGCTCTTTGAAAGACCTAGCTGTACTGCTCTTTCCCCATAGCCCTGTACAAATGTTCCCCTTCAAGTATTTATCCCATTCTCTGTTGAAATTTCTTATTGAATGTGATTCCACCATCCTTTCAGGCAGTGAATTCCAGATTGTGACGATTCACTGCATTAAAAACAAATCCTACTGTCACCTCCAGTTCTTGTAGGGGTCGCCTTAAATTTGAGTCCCCTAGTAACTGACCTTTCATTGGAAATAAATTCTCTTTATTTTCTCCATCAAAGTTGTGGACATTTCTATCAAATGCCTCTTTAATCTGCTCAGCTGGCAGGAGATCAACTCTGGGAACTCATCTCTGGGAATATTCCAGGTAAATCTTTTCTACATCTTGACCAAGACCTTGACATCCTTCATAAAATATTGTGCTCAGAATTGGCTGCAATATTCCAGCTGGGACCTAAACAGTAGGAAAACTTTTAGCCAAACTTCCTTACTCTTATACTCCAGGCCTCTGTTTTTAAACCATAGACCTTTCTACTCGCTTTTCAACTTATCCCATAACTTCACAGACTTGTTTCTAAGCATCTTTAGATCTCTCTGTTCCTGCACCCCCTTAAAACCCACTAAAAATAGATAATTTATCTCATTTTCTGTATACCAGATCGTACTATAGACAAACTAGCTGCTCTATAACAATGGACTGAACTTAACATAAAGCATTACCTTAGGTTGTCTTAAGAATATGAATGATCAGGGCAGCACGGTGGCGCAGTGGTTTACATTGCTGCCTCACGGCGCCGAGGTCCCAGGTTTGATCCCAGCTCTGGGTCACTGTCCGTGAGGAGTTTGCACATTCTTCCCGAGTTTGCATGGGTTTAGCCCCCACAACCCAAAGATGTGCAGGGTAGGTAGATTGGCCACGCTAAATTGCTCCTTAATTGGGAAAAAATAATTGGGTACTCTAAAATTTATTTAAAAATAAGAAGAATATGAAGGATCCAATGAGAATACAACTTCTTTCTATTAGAATCATAGAATCACTAGTGCAGAAGGGGGTCATTTGGCCCATCGAGTCTGCACTGACCCTCCGAAAGAGCACCCCATGCTATCCCTATAATCCAAACTAACCTTTGGACACTAATGGGCAATTTAGCATGGACAATCCACCTAACCTGCACATCTTTGGACTGTGGGAGGTAACCGGAGCACCCGGAGGACACGGGGAGAAAGTGCAAACTGCACACAGACTGTCACCCGAGGTTGGAATCAGGCTTGGGTCCCAGCCGCTGTGAGACAGCAGTGCTAACCACTGTGCTGCCCTGTTCTATCTTGTGCTCTTGGGATATCAGTATCATTTGCAGCCTAGGGTGATCCGAGGAGGGGTGCAGGGCTAGGCCTTGAACGTTTCTTAGAGCTCTACATTTTGTGTCACTTCATTCATGTTATCTGCCAGTTTGCAGCTTAAACTATTCATGCTCTGCCTCTCGTTTATATCTCTGTACTTTTCATTCCGTCGTGCCTGGAGTAGGATGCTCCATTTACAGCAAGCACCTTTAAACTTGGAGATTTGGGTTAAAATCCAATGCAGGCTGCTAGACTGAAAGTCTTGTATCTCTAATTCTTCTAAATTAAATGGGTTTGACCGTCTTAATTATGTTTCTGAGAGGGTGTAATAACTGCATACATTTTAGCTCTAATTGCCACTGAATTGTCAACTTCAATCAAAGAAAGTTTGACAGAAAGAACAGTGCCTTCTTTCTCATCATTTTTTGACTGCTAGTATGCTCCCATATTAAGATTGGACCAAATCTGAAGAAAGCATTATTAGCACAAATGGGGGGTAACTTAGGGCACCCCTTCAGTTTTAACTCCACCGGCTGGGGGGCCAGGAATATCTGAGTGGTGCATTATCCTGTGAAGGTCGTTATGGATGCTTACCGTAAATTGTAAGAAGAATCACAAAACAGCCACCTACAACCACAAGAACTCCCCTTCATCGGGGAAGTAGCAACAGGGACCCAGCAATAGTGGGTCCAGCACCAAATTCCAGTTTGTCCACCCAGCAGTGAACCATGTTCTCCTTCCCTCGGCCCAAGCACTTCTGGCCCATAGTCTTAAAAATCACACTGTGGGGTACTGGTCTGCAAACACAGAATTAGCTCTTCAGAAATTCATTCCTCTGCTGTTAGGATGCCACAGTGGTTAGTATTGTTGCTTCACAGTTCCAGGGTCCCAGGTTGGATTCCCAATCTGTGCAGAGTCTGAACGTTCTCCCCGTGTCTGCGTGAGTTTCCTCCGGGTGCTCCGGTTTCCTCCCACAAGTCCAAAGATTTGCAGGTTATGTGGACTGGCCATGATAAATTGCCCTCAGTGTTCGAAAAGGTTAAATGGGATTACTGGGTTGCGGGGTTAGGGTGGAGGTATGGGTTTGGTTGGGGTGCTCTTTCCAAGAGCTGGTGCAGACTCAATGGGCCGAATGGCCTCTTTCTGCACTGTAAATTCTATCATTCACCTCTACCCTAAATAACAGAATATAGAAGACACTTTTATAATTGTAGCCAATTTAAGTTTTATTCACTGATAGGAATTTTTCTTATGAATTCAGTACAAGGAACAAAGTCCGAACTAAATTTTACTTCCTCCACTTATAAATTTGACAGTAAAAGTGGAAAATTCTGGGAATACTCGCTGGTTGGGCAGCATCTGTGGAGAGAGAAAAACTGTTTCAGACTTTTCATCAGAACGGAGAAAAGATAAAAACGCACAGTAATAGGTTTTGAGCAAATGAAAAAGGGAGGGATATAAAAAATATCGAAAAGGGAAGGTCTGTGATAGAGTGGACAACAGGAGAATTGGAATAACGGAAGGGGTTATGGTGCCCTAGGTCACGGAAGGGGGTGACAATGAGACAAGGAAAGTTAACTCTGTTTCACTCTCCACAAATGTTGTCAGATCTGCTGTGTACTTCCATTATGGGCATCACGGTAGCACAAGTGGATAGCACTGTGGCTTCACAGCGCCAGGGTCCCAAGTTCGATTCCCCGCTGGGTCACTGTGCGGAGTCTGCACGTTCTCCCTGTGTCTGCGTGGGTTTCCTCCGGGTGCTTCGGTTTCCTCCCACAGTCCAAAGATGTGCAGGTTAGGTGGATTGGCCATGATAAATTGCCCTTAGTGACCAGAATGGTTAGGAGGGGTTATTAGGTTACGGGGATAGGGTGGAAGTGAGGGCTTAAATGGGTCGGTGCAGACTCGATGGGCCGAATGGCCTCCTTCTGCACTGTATGTTCTATTTTCTGCCTTCATTTCACATTTCCAGCATCCTGCTAAAACGCAACATACTATGGATGCTGGGAATCTGATACCCAAACAGAAAATGCTGCAAAACGCTCAACAGTCCCGGCAACATCTGTGGGTAGTGGACTGACAGGGTTAATGGTTCAATTCTGAGATGGAGAGTCATATAGACAGGAAATATTAACTTTGTTTTTCCCTCTACACCGATGCTGTCAGACCAGTTGAGCTTTCCCAGCATTTTATTTCAGCCTCTGTTTAAGTTTGGCAAGACTGATTTTGAAACTGTACTCACTCTTTTCATAGAATTCCACAGTATTTTCAGAATAGAAACAGACTGTTCAGCCGAATTGATCTACGCTGCTGTTTATGCCTCATGCCAACCACCTCTCGCTCCATTCCATCAAACTCTTATCAACATAACCTATCACCTTTTTCTCCCTCATGTGTTTACTCAGCCTCCCCTTAAATGCATCTGTACTATTTGCCTGAAGTAATGGTCAAGGGCTTAAATTCTCTACTAATCCTGATGAGTCTTACAGTAGCTCAATGAATTCTCTAAAGCCTTTTCTAATAAACTCAAAAGGAAGCATGTTTGAGGCCAATGAAACAAAGAGAGTGGGAATAGATCTATTTATATAAGAGCTTTGAGAGTCTGTATCACACTCCAAGCATTACACACACACACACCAGATGTCACACATTCTCTAAAACACAACTGAACAAACATAAACAGCTACTTCTTGCTGTTTTTCCTCCGTTCTTGAGATAACCTGAAAATGGTGAGATAATAAAGTGAGGAGCTTAGCAGCTGCCAGTCTAGACAGCCTAGCAACGACCCTCAACAACATCCTTCTCCTCGAAGATGGATCACTTCCCTAAACGGAGCTCTGAATAGTGGCATTAAAGACACAAAGAACAGTACAGGTACAGGCCCTTTGGCCCTTCAAGCCTGCACCGATCATGAAGCCTGTCTAAACTAAAGCCTTCTGCACTACCAGAGTCCGTACCCCTTTATTCCCATCCTATTCATGTATTCGTCAAGTTGCCTCTTAAACGCTGCTATCATACTTTTTCCACCACCTCCCCAGGCAGCGAGTTGCAGGCACTCAACACCCTGTGTGTAAAAAATTGCCTTGCACATCTCCTCTAAACTTCCCCCTTGCACCTTAAACCTATGTTCCTGAGTAATTAACTTTTACACGCTGGGAAAAAGCATCTGACTGACCACTCATATTCTTGTAAACCTCTATCAGGTCCCCCCTGAACCTCCTTCATTCCAGTGAAAACAATCCGAGTTTATTCAACCTCTCTTCATTGCTAACACCCTCCAGACCTGGAAGCATCCTGGTAAACCTCTTCTGTACCCTCCCCAAAGCATCCACATCCTTCTAGTGGTGTGGCAACCAAAATTGTGCGCAATATTCCAAATGTGGCCTAACTAAGGTTCTGTACAGCTGCAGCATGACTTGCCAATTTTTATACTCAGCGCCCGACAGATGAAGGCAAGCATGCTATATGCCGCCTTGACTATCTTCTCCGGCTGCGTTGCCACTCTCAGTAATCTGTGGATATGTACGCCTAGATCTCTCTGCCTGTCAATACTCCTTAGGATTCTGCCATTTACTGTATAATTTCCACCTGCATTAGACCTTTCAAAATACAATACCTCACATTTATCTGGATTAAACTCCATCTGCCCAAGTCTCCAACCGATCTATATCCTGCTGTATCCTCTGACAATCTTCTTCACTATCCGCAACTCCACCAAGCTTTGTGTCGTCCGCAAACTTACTAATCAGATCAGCTACATTTGCCTCTAAATTATTTATATATAGTGTGAACAACAAAGATCCCAGCACTGATCCCTACGGAACACCACGAGTCACAGCCTTAATTCAGAAAAACACCCTTCCACTGCTACCCTCTGTCTTCTATGACCAAGCCAGTTCTGAATCCATCTTGCCAGCTCACCTCTGATCCCGTGTGACTTGACCTTTTTGCAAACTGGGAAAGGCGATGCCTGCTTCCTCACAGAGTCCCGGACCTGTAAGTATTTGAACCCACTCCCACTGGGCAGTTCATATTCGTCCTACAAGTCCTCTGAACTCGCAAAGCTGCCCCCCACAAACAGGTCATGAAGCCTGTCGAATACCCCATTTACCCCCACCGGATCCAGTACCATTCTCACCCTCCCATCCTTCACCCTTCCAATCTCCCTCGTCAACTCCTGCTTCCTGAATCAGTGGGTCAGCATCGTACTAGCCTTCTCCCCGTTCACCACCCCTCTGACCTTTCGCAATTGCCCTACTGCCTTCCCAGTGGCCACCAACCCGAACTCCATCTGGAGTTTCTCCCGCTCCTTCAACAAACCCGCCTCCGGTGCCACTGAATACCTCCTGTTCACCTGCAGAATCACATCTACCAACCTTGACATCTCTGCTCGTTACACCTTTTCCTTATACGCCCAGATCGATAAGAACTCCCCCTTAACCACTGCCTTGAGCGCCTCCCATAGTGTATCTCACGTGTATCATTCAGTTCCACATACCTCTGAATGGCAGCCCTCACCCGCTCGCAAACCTCCTCATCTGCTACCAACCTAGTCTCCACTGCGGGAACTGCCCCCCACCCCCCACTCCCACCCCAGTCCACTTGCATGTCCACCCAACGTGGCGTGTGGCCTGAAACCATGATCGCCGAATACCCCGAGTTGATGACCACCGCCAGCAGCAATTTGCCCACCACGAAAAAATCAATCCGGGAGTACACCCTGTGCACATGGGAGAAGTACAAGAACTCCTTCGCCCTCAGCCTCCCAAACCTCCACAGATCCACCGCCCCCCACCCATGCGCTCCACGAAACCCATCAGTCCTTCGCCACCACCGACACCCTACCCGACCTAGGACTAGACTGGTCCAAACCTGGTTCACTGACCGTGTTAAAATCTTCACCCTGCATGATCAACCAATGCGAGTCCAGACCCGGGACCTTCCCCAGCACCCGCCTCATAAACTCCACATCATCCCAGTTTGGGGCATAGACATTTATCAAAATCACCGACATCACCTCCAGCTTTCCACTCATCATCACGAACCTCCCTCCCGAATCTGCCATAATGTTCCTCACCTCAAACACCGCCCATTTATTTACCAACAACGCCACACCCCCTTGCATCTTCATGTCTAGTCCCGAATGCAAGACTTGCCCTATCCACCCTTTACTCAGCCTAGTCTGATCCCCCATCTTCAGGTGTGATTCTTGCAAAAAGGCCACATCCGCCTTCAAGCTCCTCAGGTGTGCAAACACACGTGATCATTTGACTGGCCCATTCCGCCCTCTCACGTCCCATGTGACCAACCTCGTCAGGGAGCAACCCTCCCCCTCTCTCCCCCTCCCTCCCCTACCCCCCCTCCCCACCCCACCCCCTCCCCTGCTGGTCAACCATATCCTTTCTCGGGCCAGCCCTCGGCCCATGTCACACAACCCTCCAGGCCCACCCTCGGATGCCCACCGTCACCACTCCTTTTCTTGCTCCGCCACTGCACCTGCACCTTTGTCAGCAGCACCCCTCCCCCCCCGAACAAAACAACAATCTCATCCCCCTCTACTACACATACCCACCTAGCCACCCCCCCACTGTGCTTCTGTTAACTAGCTCACCCAGCTAGCCTGGCAGTCCACGCCCAAGGCGTCTGAGCCTTCCATCCCCCACTGATTCCCCTTCCCCCCCACTCGCATACCTCCATAACAAATAACAATGGAGGCTGGTTTAGCTCACTTAGCTAAATCGCTGGCTTTTAAAGCAGACCAAGCAGGCCAGCAGCACGGTTCGATTCCCGTACCAGCCTCCCCAGACAGGTGCCGGAATGTGGCGACTAGGGGCTTTTCACAGTAACTTCATTGAAGCCTACTCGTGACAATAAGCGATTTTCATTTCAAAGAAGTGGTGCACTCAAGCTCGATGCTCCCCAAACATCCCACCACCTAACCCAACAAAATATCTCAAAGGAGAGAAGTTCTCCAACAACCAACAAACAAAAAGAAAAGAAAAGACAGAAAAAGCAAACATCACCTCACTCCTCCACAGTTCAATGTCCTCCGTCTCCTGCCAGTCCATTATCTCTTAAAAACTCCATCGTCTCCTGTGGTGTCCCAAAAGAATGTTCTCGGCTGTTAAAAATCACCAGAGGTGAGCTGGGTGCAGAATTTCGAACTTCACCCTCTTTTTGAAGAGGCCAGGCTTCACTTCACCTGATTGAACCCGGCCCTCCTCTTCGCCAGTACCGAGCACACATCCTGATACAAGTGCTTTGGCATCTCATGAAAAATGCTAAATAAATGCAGGAATTCGACATCTGGTGGTGGCCATGGAGTGAGTGGTGGCACATTTGGCAGCTCCCGCTCAAGGTGGCTTTTGTTGACCTTCTCGCCACTTGCCTTCCCAGGTGCACCTCCTCATTCGCCTTGCCTACCTCAACATCTTCTCCTTATCCAGGAATCGGTGGAGATGCACCACCATCACCTTTGGTGGCTTGTCCGCCTGCGGCTTCCTCATCAGTGCCCTGTGCGCCCGGTCGACCTCCAGGGGCCAGTCCATGGCCCCCTTCTCCAACAGCTTCTCCAGGCTGACCCTTTACCCTCCGCAATCTTGACCTGTGACGCATGACAATTCTCCTGCTCCAGCTGCTCCCTTCTTCTCGACCCACTTCTGGTCCGTGGATCCATCCACCAGCCCCACCAGTGGAGCTTAGCTTTCCTCAGTCACCCCTCCACCTTTTTTCACCAAAATGTCCACCCAGCAAGTGGGGAAAAGGTCAACAAAAGCCACCTTGAGCGGGAGCTGCCTAATGTGCCACCACTCACTCCATGGCTGCCACCAGATGTTGAAGTCCTGCATTTATTTAGCATCTTTCATGATATCTCAAAGCACTTTACAGCTGATGAAGTATTTCTGAAGTGTAGTGACTGTTATGGAAAAGGTAGCACCAATTTCCACATTGTAAATGTCGGCACACAAGAGTGTGACTGTGATCAGATTACCTGTTTTTGTGATATTGATTGAGGGATAAATATCAGATAGGTCATTGAGGCTGACCCTTTGAAATAGTGCCTTGGAATCTTTTATCTCCATCTGGGAGGGCAGACAGGTCCTCAGTTGAGAATGTCAATGGAAAGACAGCACCTCTGACAGTGCAATACCCCCTCAGTGCTGCACAGGTGTATAATCTTTGATCTGAAATCCTGGAGTGGGATTTGAATCCACAACCTACCTACACAGAGGTGAGAATGCTACCAATTGAGCCAGCACTGACACCATGCATAGATAGCCAGATGCTATTTGTAATGCTACATTTCTTTCTGCCCCTCTGGGCATCCCAGATCCTTCTGTTATTGTGCTGCCTTAGGGGCAAGGCCCAATTGCAGACTTAGAGACTCTTAACCTGAAATGTGTCATAATTGCCCCTTCCATGGCAGTAAGTCAACATTTAAGAAGCTCTTAGATGAGCACTTGAAATGCCACAGCGTACAAGGCTATGGACCAAGTGCTGGAAAATGGGATTACCATTACTATGAAAATAGAAATTACAGTGCAGAAGGAGGCCATTCGGCCCATCGAGTCTGCACCGGCACTTGGAAAGAGCACCCCACCCAAGCCCACACCCCCACCCTATCCCCGTGATCAGTAACCACACTTAACCTTTTTTTGGACACTAAGGATAATTTAGCATGGCCAATCCACCTAACCTGCTCATCTTTGGACTGTGGGAGGAAACCAGAGCACCCGGAGGAAACCCACGCAGACACGGGGAGAATGTGCAGACTCCGCACAGACAGTGAGCCAAGCCGGGAATCGAACCCGGGGCCCTGGAGCTGTGAAGCAACTGTGCTAACCACTAAGCTACCAAGCTGCCCCATTGGAAGAGACAGGTGCTTGATGGCCGGCGCAGACATGATGGTCTGAAGGCCTCTTACTGTGCTGTAAAACTCTATGTCCTTGAGTTGGACTTGAACCGTGGGCTTCAGGCTCAGAAGCAGAGCCACTATCTACTGAACACAGCAAGATCCCACAAAGTGCAATGTGATAATGGCTAGGTAATTGTTTTTTTGTGTGTGATGTTTTTTGAAGGATAAATTTTAGCCAGGCCAGCTCCCCTGTTCTTCAAATAGGCTCATGGGATTTTTATGTCAACATGAAAGGTATGTGTGTGTAGCGGGGGGCTGTAACGTCTCATCATCTCTGACAGTGAAGACATTCTGATGACAGCTCACAGACCTGGAACGTCAACTCAGTTTCTCTCTCCTTGGAGATGCTGCCCGACCTGCTGAGTATTTCCAGCATTTTCTCTTTTTTACATCACTACCTGCCTTCCCCATGTATCATAATGTGTCCACTGTGAATAGAATGGATATTGTGTTAGAATCAAAATGCGATTACAGGGAAGCTTTGTTTTCACATTGTGTTGCATCCAAATTCGCAATAAGGCATGTTGTAACCTTCACTGAGAAAGTGGCCTTGGCAATTTATGAATCAGGTGGTCATGAAATAGCAATAAAATGAGAACCCAAAGGTAACTTATTCGTGGCGAATTGTCAAGTGACCTGAACCCAGCCATTAGATCACACCCCCACGTAGCCATCCTTCTACATATAATTTCGGAACCGCTTTATGAACACTTGCACTGCACGTGTTCCAGAAGGAAAGGACAAGCACTCGACTCATTGATGTTGGATCTGCAAGAGGTAATTCTATTTCGAGTGGAGTTGGAGAATGTGATTAGTGGAGCCACGAGAAGGTTACAAATAGACTTCCTTTTAGTGTAAAAACTGTTTAATTTGAGGTAAAGAAAAGTAATGTGATCTGGACAGTGTGCCTGTCTGGATACAGAGAAATGTTGAAGGGAGCTTCAATCTGTTTAAAATAATGGGTCGAGGAATTGAAGCGATGTGCTGGCATCAAACGGTGTCACTTCGATCGAGGCTAAATTTGGATGGGAGAAAATTATGCATGTGGGGGCTTAAAAATGGGCAAATTGGAACAAATTGCTACAGAGGCGGTTTTTATTTGGAAGTGGGGAGTCATTGGGAGTTATCGGGGAGTCACTATTGGGAGTTTAGAGGCCAGCGAAGTTCCTCGGAGGGAAAGGAGACAGTGTTGCGAGGTTTACAGTGACATTTTGGGCGGGATCTGTGTTGCCAGGCGAAATGTCCCAGAAACTGATAAAGCGTTCGATTGGCATTGAGTTACTGAAACGCGTTCCCCATTCACCCCAGGACCTGACTCGATCAAATGAGACAGAATCTGCAGTCGGTCAGAGCTACACATTTCTCTCTCTCTCTCTTGGCCTTCCCTTTTATTGCAGGGACAAGATGATCTTAGTCCCCCCGGGAGGGGATGGACGGGAGAGGAAGGGGAAACAAAAAGAAGTGGGTGCTCTGTGTATGCAGCCCAGTTGATTTTTTTTTACTGGGAAGCATCCGCGTCTAATGCGATAAAATTCATGGATGAATGGAGACTGGTGTGTGTGGGGAGGGGTGGGTGGGAGAGAGAACTGACCGTCTTACATTCATGAGGCAGCTGTAAGTATCAGCACTTTCCTGTTTCACTGTAGAATTGTTACAGAATTATTACAAACTAGGATCTGACACACGGTAAGCTAAATATACTGGGCGCTGTGATTGTGAGGGGTTTCTGTTTATATAAATATATATATGTGTGCGTGTGTATGTGTACAAATATATAAATAACTTCAGTTCCAGGAGGTTGGAGGAATGTGCTGAGCCCGGGAGCTGTCCGCGCTGATGTGGTGCTGAAAGAAGCCAGCGAGAATGTGAAGGAGACTCACTCATTCACTCACACACACCAGACAATAGACTGACTGGATCTGGGAAACATCGCCGCGCTGCACCCCACCCACCCCCACCCCTCTACACTGAAGGTAGTTATCATTGTGTTGATGTGCAGATGCACTTTCTCCTTCTATATGTCTTGCTGCTGACACTGACAATTTCCCAACTGTGTGTGCAATGCATTCATAAGGAATTGTGTGTGTTTGCTCAACCAGCTTCTGCAGAACGAGGGTGGGAGGCCACAGTTTTTTTCCAGGAACCTGGAAAGGTAGGATTTAAACAACATTGGATCATTATGAGTTAATGTTCCAGGTGCAGAGGAGGCAAAAACGTGGTGTGGGGGGGGGGGGGGGGGGTGTGCATCTCCATCGCTGAAAATGCATGTACACGTTTGTGCAAATGAATGATTTAATCCATGAATGCGCGTGGAGCTGTCAGTCTTTCACTACACGCAAGTGGTAGTAGCAAAATTGTGTCTAATAGTGGGTGTGTAAGCATGCAAGGGACAACGTTGGATAGTGGTGTGTTCAGATCACAATGTGCAAATGTGTAATTAACCGCGTGTATGCGTGTGTGTGTGCCAGGAATAGCGAGCAAGTGTGCAAGGATTTTGTGTGTGTGTAAAAGTGAGAAGGATGCCTGCAAGTCACTGGTGTCTTCAGATTCAAAGGCCGAAAAAAGTGAATTCAGGTAGTTCTGGCAATCTCCAGCTTGACAGTTCAACCAGTTTTCGATTGCTTAAGAATTGAAACCAAAGTTTTCATTGATCTTCTAATAACGAGGTGATAATTGAAGTGATCCGGCCCCACGGGCATCATGATTTTTTTTTACAGTGAGATTTTAAGACCATCTGGGAAATAGAAAAAAAATATGTATTACATACATATAAAGACAATCAATTTCGCCCCTAACACATTGTGCCGACCGACCGGAGGAGAGATAGCATGGTCTGTTGTACCTGGGTGATTTCAAATGAGTTGGATATTAGATAAACTGAATAATCAAATGGTGCCGCGGGTGGAAATTACACTCAATGCAGTTATTGAGTGCGTTGAATGCTCAAATAGTTATTTCGAATGATGTTCATTTTTCCAGGGACAGGGAAATTTGAGGGGATGAATGTAGCCCGCAGGGTTGAGTTGAATCCTAAGCACTTACAACAGCCAGAAGGTAAAATAGGAAACCGCAATTAAGCACTTCTTGAATCTTTGGTAGCTTTAAAAAAACGTTTTAATGAATCAGCCAGTCTACATTCCTTTTGCACAGGAGATGGGTGTGTAACGGGGGATTCTAACATCCATTCTTTATTCCAGGGGACCAAGAGAATTTATCAGTTTATTAGCGACCGAATAAAAGATAACGAAAGGGACAAACATTATGGCCTAAGGGATTTATTATATTTGCCAGTTAAAACAGAGGAATTCCGTTGTTTTTGATCCGAAAACCGCATTGGAACCAGAGTTCATACTTGTGCACTGCGTTGTGAGGGACAGTGAGACTCTGGTCAACAGTAACTTTAGATCCCTCTAAACTCTCTTGTAGGTTAGATGTGTCCTCGCCTCGCACACTTGCAGCACCTGCACGCTGTAATCCTTGGCCCGTGACAATGACACACGTCAGGTGGTGTAAAAGTTTAATCACAGAATATGAAACTTCTTTTTTAATCTTATTACATATAGGAACAGTTCTCTAATAGGATGCTAATAAGTTCAAAAATCAGTACATTACTATATAGGTGCCATGTAAGGATATGAAATGAAAAAATGAAAATCGCTTATTGTCACCAGTAGGCTTCAATGAAGTTACTGTGAAAAGCCCCTAGTCGCCCATTCCGGCACCTGTTCAGGGAGGCTGGTAATGGAATCGAACCCTGCTGCTGGCCTGCTTGGTCTGCTTTAAAAGCCAGCGATTTAGCCCAGTGTGCTAGAGTCGAAATGCCCCAGTCGAAAAAGCATATAGAAAAACAATTTGTTGTGAATTTCAAAGTTGTACATTTACGTGTGCATTGTCAGTTTTTCCCAATTTTTAGGAACATGTGCTATAAAAACTTTTCTTCCCCTATTTTTAGCAAGAATTTGAACATTCATGCTTATGAAAATAAGAAATATTAGCAGATGTGTACTTATTAGTATCATGCTGCTCTGGGGAATGTAATATTCTTCCATTTTCGTCTTTCAGAACCGGCACCGCACACTTTAACATCAAGCAGATGAAGTACAGGGCAGCACGGTGGCCTAGTGGTTCGCACAACCGCCTCACGGCGCCGAGGTCCCAGGTTCGATCCCGGCTCTGGGTCACTGTCCGTGTGGAGTTTGCACATTCTCCCCGTGTCTGCGTGGGTTTCGCCCCCACAACCCAAAATGTGCACAGTAGGTGGATTGGCCATGCTAAATTGCCCCTTAATTGGAAAAAATAATTGGGTAATCTAAATTTATAAAAAAAAAGCAGATGAAGTACATAAACAATCTTTCTATACTCCTCTCAAAATCCTGGGTATTCAATTCTTTAGGTCAAGATTTTCTCATCTCTGTTTACAGCTGAGCAAAGTTGTCTCTTTAATTCCCCTTTGTGGGTAGGTTTGGGCTCTGGATGATTAGGAAGTGGGTTGAGATTGTCCAATTCCACAGTGAAAGAAATACTTTCATTTCATGAGTCTATCCTTCACCTCTCTCCCACTTCAGCCCATAACAACGGAGAGAGAGAGAGAGAGACAATGGGATGGTCAGTTCAGGAACAAATCTCTCCAGAAAACCATCTTCGTTATTTCAAATTGGACAAGGTTGGAGAGGCTCTGAAATTAAGGGGTAAACTATTTTCTAATGAGGATGCACTTCAGGGCTGTAAATGTATCAGTGTTTGCAGATTGTGTTATAGATATCTGCATGCAGCGCTGATGTGTGGTTCAGTCTGTTTTGTAACCTTCAAATTCTTTGCTCGCACACTGTACTTTGCTAAATGTTGCTTTTTAAAATATAAATTTAGAGTATCCAATTCATTTTTTCCAATTAAGGGGAAATTTAGCATGGCCAATCCACCTACACTGCACATCTTTGAGTTGTGGGGGCAAAACCCACGCAGTCATGGGGAGAATGTGCAAACTCCACACATACAGTGACCCAGAGCCTGGATCGAACCTGGGACCTCGGCACCGTGATGTAGCAGTGCTAACCACTGTGCCACCATGCTGACCATTGTTCCTAGTCTGATTCGTTAATCTATTTTAGTCAACAAAGATAACAATAGATAGTTGATCTGTCAAAATGAAGATTCTTTGAGACAGATCTTACTCCATTGGGTTCTCTCTCCTGTAATATTGAATGTGATCAATTTTATTTCTAATATGATTTAGTTTCCTTTCAAGTGTTGAACTACACTAGTTTCATTATTTTTCTTCCTCAAATGCTGGAAAGGTGAGAATTTGTGTGGCTAGCACGTTAAAAAATGCTTTCCTCGAAGCATATGAATGAATCAACTATACTCTCTTGGTTACAACTGTAAATTGCCATTCAAATACCTCCTTTGGAAAGTTATTGGGAAGCAACTTCATCTTCAGATGAAAGATAAAACGCCAGTTCAACTGAACAATGGCTCTTTTGAGGACCACAATTTGGAGCACTCTTCATTTCCAAATTCCAATCCTTAAATATACACTGAGTGCACATAGCTACCTGCATATTGAAGCGCAGATTTAAAGAAACATTGGTATTTCCCAATGGCATTATGTGTCTTGGTTAGAATGCAACCACACAAAAGTTCTTTGTAGCAATTCACACATAAAGTACTGTTTAATCACTGACATATGAATGTTCCCCCTCCGAAGTTACTGTCAGTGAATATTGTAATAGTGATAAAGAAACAGCTTAAAGCTCCAAGCTGTCATGTTGCAACGTGAGCGAGTGGCTTTAGATATAGACAAGACTACTTGAATTTATATTCTACTTTATTTTCCTAATGGGAGACTTTATTTCCGAGCATTGACAACCAGTTCTTTTTTAAAGATATCCATGGAAAAATGTTCAGATTCCTGGTAATACCTAATATGATTCTTGTAAAAGTGGGGCAGCACAGTGGCACAGTGGTTAACACTGCTGCCTCATAGCACCAGAGACCCGGGTTCAATTCCAACCTTGGGTGATTGTCCGTATGGAGTTTGCACATTCTCCCTGTGTCTGCATGTGTCAAGAATATTTGAGGATGTGTTAATTTGACCACGACAAGAGTAAGATGGTAATAATAAGAGATCTGTGAGATATATTTAGCTGGGAAACAAAGCCCAGCCCACACCATAGAGTCAGGTTCAAAGTGATATCACTAAGCCACAAGCGTTTTGGACAATTGAACAAAAGAAACTGTAACATGTTACATGGAAGCACTAACAATTTCATTGAAGAATGCGGTCAAAACTAATTGTGTCTTGGTGGAATGACTACACTCATCGTGAAAATGTTGTTCAATTGAAGGCATTAAATTCTAGATGCCCAAGACAGGACCAAGTAAATTCTAAAATGATTAAATGAGGACAAGTGAGGGCAGCACGGTGGCGCAGTGGTTAGCATCGTTGTCTCATGGCGCAGAGGTCCTAGGTTCAGTCCCGACTCTGGGTCACTGTCTGTGTGGAGTTTGCACATCCTCCCCATGTCTGCATGGGTTTCGCCCCCACAACCCAAAGATGTGCAGGGTAGGTGGATTGGCCACGCTAAATTGCCCCATAATTGGAAAAAATGAATTGGGTACTCTAAATTTATAACAAAAAAAATGAGGACGAATGAAAATAAATAAATCCTTATATTACCTTTATATTTAGGATAAACTGATGGTCTATTCAATTAAGAAAATTAGGACATCTAAGTCAAGACACAGAGCTTATTATGATTTTCTGTAGAGAAACTACAAATTCAGAAGTGATAGTTATTGACATTGGAAGTGATAAATTCTGTAAAATAATCTGATAAAGAACTTTTTTTCCTATCTATGTAATGAGAGCAAATGTCTGTGTAGGTCCTGATTGAAAGACTGAAGAGATAGGATTAGAATGGAGTCAGTTGCTGAGATTGTAATTTAGAGAGGAGATTGGTTCTCAACTTTATTTTTTAATATAAATTTAAGAGTGCACAATTATTATTTTTTCCTAATGAAGGGACAATTTAGCGTGGCCAATCCACCTACTCTGCACATGTTTGGGTTGTAGGGGTGAGACCCATGCAGACACGGGGAGAATGTGCAAACTCCACATGGACAGTGACCCGGGGCTGGGATCGAACCCAGATCCTCGGCGCTGTGAAGCAACCGTGCTAACCACTGCACCACCATGTCGCCCAGGTTCTCAAATTTAAGTAGCTTGGCAAACATCTACTTCGAGAAGTAGGGTTAGAAAGAAGGAAAAGCTTGTATTTGTATTACACTTTTTAGTACAACTGGATTTGTCAAAGCACTTGACAGCCAATGAACCCCTTTTTTTGAAGTGTAGTCATTGTAAAGATCTAGGGATAGAATCACTGCAGACGGCAGATAAACTATCTTTTACAAAGACTGATTGAAGGGGAACATTGTTTCTAAGTGTGGCTGGTCATAATGATAAGGTACAACTACAGCAACTACACCAAGAACATGTGTGAAATAAATCAATCCTGCTGGTTATTGAGAGAAAACAGAAACCATGGAAATCATTGTGGGCACCAGCAGTCAACCAAACCCTTCGCATGGTAGAAATGCAACTTCTAATTTGTTGACGAATCCATTTCTTACAATTACGGAGAGTTTAGAAATGGAAAGAATGGTACAAAGGTAATACAGCCAACCTGGTGAAAGTACAGATAGAGAAATTGGCAGGAGCTGGAAGCCTGAGGAAAGTCAGCAGGCGTTTCTGACACATTGGCCTTTCTACTGCCAGGGAATTGAATCTGCAAAGGACTCCAGGACAGGTTTGCCAGCTTACACCGCAGCTACTGATGTAAAACTGGCAGCTACAGTTTAGGTTTTGGTCACACAGAACTACCTTCACGTTACTTGGTGCCGTGTCTCTCTGGTATTCTTATATCCTGCCTAGGAAAGAGACCTGTGCAGGCCTGGTAGAGCTCTGTATAACTTGCAAGAAATGTAAATGTTTAGAGTGCAGGGAGAGGAGAATCCTTAAATATTTAAATTGAGATCAGTTAAGCCCACAAATGTCTAGAGGCCTCTGTGAAGTCAGTATACTGCACATGACACAACTCTGGATTTACACTCAGACAATTATGAGATGACGGCCTCAGCTACGTACCCTATAAAAATGTATTTTCAAATATATGTTCACTTTCTTTTTAAAAGTTAATATGGATTCTTCCTCCACTACAGTTTGTGATATCATGGCCTACCAACTCTTAATATAATTAAAATACTTGCATTTATGTAGCACCTTTTTAAGGCCTCAGGTTATCCCAAAGCACTTTACAATGAAGGAAGTATTTTTGGAGAGTCAATGTTGTAATTTGGCAAATGCATCAGTCAATTTTAAGGTAGCAACGTTTCACAGGCAGTACCCCAATAATGTCCAGATAATCTTTCTTAATTATGTTGGATAAAAGATAAATGTTGGCAGTTCACCGAGGAGTATATTTTCAGAGCAGTCTGATGACCCCTCCCTCAGTACTGCCTGAGAGAGTCAGCCTAGATTGTTTGCTGAAATCTTTGAACAAAGAAAGAAGAAAGGACAAAGAACAATACAGCACAGGAACAGGCCCTTAGGCTTCCCAAGCCTGTACCGGTTATGATACCACCTTTGGCCAATACCCTTAACACTTACTTGTGCCGTATCCCTCTATACCCATCCTATGCATGTGTTTGTCAAGATACCTTTTGAACGCCATTAAAGCATGCGCTCACAACCTCCCCTGGCAACGCATTCCAGGCACTCACCACCCTCTACTTATAAAACCTGTCTCGCACACCTCCTCTAAACTTTGCCCCACGGACCTCAAACCTATTCCCCCTGGTGACTGACCCCTCCACTCTGGGAAAGAGTGCCTGCCCATCCACTCGATCCATGCCCCTCATAATCTTGTGGACCTCTATCAGATCACCCCTCAACCTCCGTCGTTCTAATGAAAACAGTCGGAGTCTTTTCAGCCTCTCCGCCCAGCTAACACCCTCCAGACCAGGCAACAACCTGGTAAACCACCTCTGCACCCTTCCCAAAGCCTCCACATCCTTTTGGTAGTGTGCTGACCAAAATTGTGCGCAATATTCCAAGTGCGGCCTTACCAAGGTTTGATGCAACTGTTTTTGCAACTTGCCTGTTTTTATACTCGATGCTCCTTCCAATGAAAACAAGCATTCCGTATGCGTTCTTGACTACCTTGTCCACTTGTGTTGCCACTTTCAAAGACCTGTGGACCTGCGCGCCCAGATTTCTCTGACTTTCTATATTCCTAAGAGTATTGCCATTTACGGTATATTTCCCCTCTATGTCAGACCTACCAAAATGTATTACCTCACATTTGTCTGGATTAAGCTCCACTTGCCATTTCTCTGCCCAGGTTTGAAGTGGAGCTTGAACCCACAACCTTCTGACTCAGAGATGTGGATGTACCACTGAGCTGGAACCCATCCACTCCCTTCATTCTTTTGCCGATGCTCTTCAAATTTATATCCTCTGGTTACCAATTGACTTACCAGTAAAGATTAACCTCCTGTTCCAGTTAAAAGACTCTCATAACAAAATGGAACAAAATCGACTCCACCTAGAATAATTTTTCTTTCGAAAGTTATTTTAGCATCGAATATGTTACCATGGATGGTTTGGACATGAATGGGTTGCATCGATGCTAACAGGTGGGATTTTTCTGGCTTGCATGTCAGAAACAGAACTCCTGTGCTCATTACTGCAACTTACCTGTGTGTTAAAAGTTCTCTTTGATAACCAAAAGAGGTTGCCTTTAAAAAAAAAATTTAGAGTACCCAATTATTTATTTTCCAATTAAGGGGCAAGTTAGCTTGGCCAATCCACCTAACCTGTATATTTTTGGATTGAGGGGGTGGAACCCACTCAGACACAGGAGAATGTGCAAACTCCACACGGACTGTGACCCAGGGCCGGGATCAAATCCGAGTTCTCAGCGCCTTTGTTAGCAGTGCTAACCACTACGCCACAGTGACACCTTAGATGTTGCCTTTAATATGATGTAATTAAACTGAAGCAGATGACTAAATCATTGAGAAATTTTGTGATGATCCATATCTTTCATTAAAATTGGCTATTGGTAATATCTGTTGAATTATTGTTTTATTATTATTTATCTGCAGGTAATAAGACCCCGAGAAAATGCCTGAACAGAGTAATGATTATAATGTGGTGGTGTTTGGGGCTGGAGGTGTTGGAAAAAGCTCCCTGGTGCTACGTTTTGTCAAGGGGACATTTCGTGAGACTTACATTCCCACTATTGAAGACACCTACAGGCAGGTAATCAGCTGTGATAAAAGTGTCTGCACTCTTCAGATCACTGACACCACAGGGTCCCACCAATTCCCAGCCATGCAGCGCCTCTCCATTTCCAAAGGACATGCTTTCATCTTGGTCTACTCAATCTGCAGCCGGCAGTCCCTGGAGGAGCTGAAACCCATCTATCAACAGATTCTTCAGATCAAAGGCAATATCGAGAACATCCCAGTCATGTTGGTGGGGAACAAGTGTGACGAAACAGTCAAGGAGGTGGACAGCAAGGTAGGGGAAGCCTTGGCTAAGGAATGGAAGTGCGCCTTCATGGAAACCTCAGCCAAGCTGAATTATAACGTCAAGGAGCTTTTCCAGGAACTGCTTAATTTGGAAAAGCGCAGATCCATGAGCCTGAATATTGATGGGAAGAAGTCCAAACAGCAGAAGAGAACAGAGAAATTAAAGGGAAAATGCAGCATCATGTAGACACTACTCTTCAGTCAAATGGATGGCGTTGCTTATTTGAGTAAGACTATTAGAACAACTCTAAGCAAGGCCATCCTCGTGTTGCTTACCAATGCTACATTCTGTCCTCTATAAGCTTACTGGAAATCTGTACCTCACCAATATCAGATTTCATTTGTTTCATGTATTGCACTTTCTAGTTATTTACAGTTAAGGCAATAAAACTTCTTAAACATTCTGTGCATATACATTAATCAAAGGCAAAGGCATGTGACTCAGACACAAGCAGATGAACCTTAGCAGGTCACCACTGGAATCATTCCTCAATGGTCTTGATATTGGGATTCTTTTGCATTCTTCCCCCGGCATTGTGAAGTTCTAGATAGGATGGTGGTTGCATATATGACCCTGGTAGGTATGTTAGTTTATGTATTCTGGGTCTCTGTGGCTATCCAACCATGCCCCTTCATTATAATGTAATTTACTGAATGTATTAACTTTTTAAACTTAAATATTTAAAAAGCACACACTCTAATCTCAAAATAGACTTTGTGGCCTGTGGTATAAATTGCCACCAACAAGTATAATAACTGTAACCATTCAATAGTAGTTACATAATTGTCATGGTATCCAGTTTAGAAGTTAAGTATATCCAACCTCATTAAGTAAATTGTTAGTTACTCTTCACATCAAATCTAATTGTGGTAACTGGCCGTTACTGGGATAAGAACAAGCAATGACAATAAAAGCACAATATTGGGAAGACGGGAACAAGCCAAGCAACATGCAAACCCTGCACCAAATACCCCACAGATCTAAAGCATGGTACAAGTGCCTATTGAGGGGCAGAGGTAGTGGGAAAAGAGCTTTTACTATTCAACCCACCAAAGTTTTGCACTAGACACCCTAGTTTGGTTTGACTTCCTGTCAGTCCCACATAACTCTGTGTATGGTTGAGAATTAAGCACTTGTCTGCTCAGACGTTTGTGGAGTCAGTAGAATGTACTGGGGCACAATTCCCAGTACAGATCAAAGCTCTTTTAACAAGTCACTGTTTGCTTGATTAAAAAAGATCATCAGTTACAATGTAAATTAGGATAGAAAAAAGGCTAAGAAAAGATGTAGCATCTTAATACTTTTTTTTGATAATGCATCATTTACTGTCCTATATTTAAGCATAACCTTGTGCTATAAAGCAAAAAAAAAACATATAACAACATGCATATAGCTTGCCTGAATATGCTCTAACTATTGCAGAAAAGTTGTTTTAACGGTAAATTTTGCTGAATTTTCAGTACCTTAAGCAGTGCTATTATTGGAGCTCTAAGAATTTCCCGATATGCATTGTACAAAATGTTTATATCTATTCACACGGTGCTCATGTACTTGATTTTTTTGGTGTTTGCGTTGAATTATTATTGTGTGTACCACCATAAATGTCTTTCCGATTTTCCTGAATGGATCAGTAAATCACTTGGCATCTTGATAGCAGTATTTTGTCACCAGATATTCTCACACTTGGCATTGTGCCCTGACGGTGTAACCTCAGCACATACATCAAAACACAGCAATTTTTCGGATCAGAAGGCATTCATTCCCCACACACTCAGTCCCAGGTTTCAGCAGAGCCGAGGCTGTCAAATCAAAGACAACGTTGTACAATTACATTGGGCCCAATGGAGGAATTGTACTTAGATTGTCAAAAGTCATCCTGAAGGACTCCATTATATGGAGAACATCATGACCTAGATTTTCAAATTCCCATTGCAAAGTTGGAATGCTAAAACTAAATATCATTTACTCATTGATATTTTGAGAATTTCCTGTCTACTCCTGGTTGGCTCCGGAACATTTATTGATTCACATGCTATTATCAGCAAACGTTCTCCCAGTTTTCCACCTTTCACTCATTCAAGCAGACTGCTCGACTCCTCCTGTTTGATAATCATTTGCCCTGTGGAATCATGCATGGAAAATCTACAGAGAATTTCAGTTTTAAGAGTACGTAACAACTTTTCATAATACTGTGAGCCAGTTAACTTACAAAACATAGTTCAACACCTTGGTTAATGCATTAGTGAACTATAAGACCAGAAGACATAGGAGCAGAATTAGGCCACGCGGCCCATCAAGTCTGCTCCACCATTCAATCATGGCTGATATTTTTCTCATCCCCATTCTCCTGCCTTTTCCCCATAACCCATTAATCAAGAACCTATCTATATCTATCTTAAACACATTCAGTAATTTGCCCTCCACAGCCTTCTGTGGCAAAGAGTTCCACAAAGGCTTCACTTGGAGATGCATGTGAAATTGGAATGCCAACCAGACTGAAGTTTGCAAGGCTGACCAGTTATCTGCATTACCTGCAGTGCAATAGAGTTTAGGCCATGGGTACCAAAGTCAATGTTTGCATCATAACATCTATTTACTCCAATGCATGAAGGGACATCAGTTGACAATGCAGCTTCAATGGTCAGAATTATACAGGATACTTTTTTGAAACTTACCATCTATTGTAGAAGATAGTCTTCCTTCAACATATAAACTGCCATGTCTCCCTCTCTGTAACATGTTTGCTGAATGTGTTTTTATGAATAAAATGCTGGCAATATGACTGCTGTTGTTTTGTGGAAGTAGGAGACAGTTAAACTGTACAACACACCGTGATTAAATATGTTGAACCAAGGAGCTCTGCCTTGAATGGAAATGACCCACAACAGAGCTGAGGTCCCAGGGATTTAGGCATTGCCTTCTTCAGAGCTGGCTTATTTCAGCTGGCAAGGCAACGGGATGTTACATTTAACCTCAGATTCGACCGCCTGTTTCTAACCTCTGACCCTTGCTGAAAAGTGCAAAGAAATAAAGAACATGCACATCATTAGGATGTCCCAAAAAATTGCAAACAGTGCCAGAGGATAGTTTACATCCACCTGAGGGAGCAGATGAGGCTTTGCTTTAATGTCTCATCCAAGATACAGCACCTCTATCTCTATCAGAGCAGTGTTCCTTTCGTACTGCACTGGGAGTGTCAGTTTAGATTATATATGCAAATCTTGCTGTGGGACTTGAACCCACAATCTTCTGACTCAGAATCAAGAGTCTTAAAAACTGTACCACAGTTTAAGGGAGGCATTATCCCTCATGTCCCAGGCAATATTTATCTATCAATCAGCATCACAAAAACTGATGTCTGCTCGTTATCACATTACTGTTTGTTTGAGCTTGCTGTGCTCAAATTGGCTGCTGCATTTCTGGTATTACAACAGTACCTATACTTCAAAAAGTACTTAAAACATACAAACATTTATGGTGTAGAAAGAGTCCATTCGGCCCATTAGCTGTTTTGAGGTTGTTAAAGCTACCTTATAATTGTAAATCTTTTTATATTCTTTTGAAGAACTTTAAGCCACTGAATTGCTTTTCAAGTGCAGTCACTGGTGGCTTGTAGGCAATGATGGCAGCCACTTTTGTGCACAGCAAGATCTCAAAATTATCACATTAATTACATCATCAATTAACTTGTTTTTGTGGAGTTGGTTGAGGGAAAATTTTCATTCGTGGCACAAGGGGTTGCCCCTTCATCCCGCCCCTCCCCACACACAGACACACACCTCTGATGCCCCACACATACACTCTTCTTTGAATAGTCCATAGCGTCCATTAATGACAGAATGGGACACGATTGTGATTCCCACAAGGGATTGAATAGTTCACGAGATGCTCACTCATTCAGCAACATTTGGAAGGTCAGTGCCACTGGAACCATAGCCCAGCTTGCTCAGGGGAAAGGATAGAAAACTGGGGTGAAAACTGAATATTTCACTGAGTTGTGTTACTGGTATTGAAATATAGGGGCAGAATTCCCAAGACAAAATTCAGATACGAATATTCACTCACAACACATTCCTGTAGGTGTTCTTTTCAGATCTAACAAACGTGCACAGAGGAAGATTAAGCAAATGTCCCCGAGAATCATTGATCAGAAGATCAACCCTGTGTTGCATTAGCTGCAATGTCCATGCCGGGATACTTCAGTGTTGTGTAGAAAGTCAAGCCAGCTTCTAAAGTTCCAAACCAAAGAGTGTCTTGGACTCATGCACACCTTCACAACACAGCCAGTAACATCTGTTTTATCCCTTACACCCAGCTATAAGGTACTAGTAAATAAAACATGCGTTGAAAAATTCAGGCCGACTGCTAATGCGGGGAGAGCATGTCACAGCTGAAAGAAGGGTTCAACTTATGCACCAAGTATGTGCAAAAAAACATGATTTCTTGGGGGCAACTTCTACTTTAAAAAAATATATTTTTATTCTCCTTTTCACATTTTCTTCAAAATTTACACCCCACCAACAAACAGTAAACGGTAACAAATACAATGTCAATCCCCTTATGAACAACAATGATCCCATCCTCCCACCAACCCCCAAACAACGGCCCGCCTGACAATATAAGCATCAAATAAAAATAAACCTCCCAAGAAGAAAAAGGAGAAAGGAATCAGGCTCGCCCATGGTCACCATTGGCATATATAGTCCACCCCCCCCAACACCCCCTCTCTAATATTCAATGCCATCCAATCCGCGAAAGTGTACTGTGAATGACATCCATGAATTGTAGACATCCTCCGCACAGATTCCTCCCCTCCACTTCCTCTTGTAAACTCCTCCACCCAGCATCGGTTCCTTCCCCCAACGTTTCACCTCGGCTAGACTCATCGAAACCTGCTCTACCAGGCTCCGATGGCCGCAGCCCCTCCCCCCACCTCACTCCCGTTCACTAGCCGGCTTAAACCGGACAGCATGGAGGCCCCCGCCCAGGTCCCCTTCCCCCTTGCCCGGTCCCAGGCAAACAAAGAAATCCCCTTTAACACACAGCCTCCGCATTAACACCCAAGCCCCAAAGAACCATCATTGCAAATGAAAGTCCCAACTCTTCCCTTGTCCAAATATACAGCTTTGACTCATTTACTACATACACCAACACACAGTGAAAAAATAAAGTTACATGAGGCTACATCAGTACAACACCAGCTCTCAGTCCCATTTCTCAATTCTGCCACAGTCCTTCTGCCTTTTCAAACCCCTCCGCTGCTTCCGCCGTCCCAAAATAAAAGTCCTTGGATTTGTAGGTCACCCTAAACTTAGCTGGATATACTATGCCGCACTGCACCTTGCTGATGTACAGTGCCTTCTTCATCCGGCCGAAGGCCGCCCGCCTCCTCGCCAACTCCACCGTAAAGTCCTGGTGTATGTGTATACCAGCTCCAGCCCATTGCATCACCTGCTTCTGCTTGGCCCAGGACAGGACCTTCTCCTTCACGCTGTACCTACAGAAACACAGAGTTACTACCCTTGGAGGCTCACTCGCCTTTGGTACAGGCCTCCACGACTGATGAGCCCGATCCAGTTCATATCGGGAGGGATCATCCCTCTCCCCCAATAGCTTCGCCAGCATCGCAGCAAAATACTCCGTCAGCCTCGAGCCTTCCATCCCTTCGTGCAGACCCACGAACCTCAGATTCTGCCGTCTGGTTCTTCCAGGTCTTCCATTTTGGCTCGCAGACCCTTGTTGGTCTCTATAGCCCCCCGCAACTCCTTTCCCATCGAGGTGAGTTGATCACTGTGCTGCGATAATACTTCTTCCACTTCCTTCAGTGTCTCCCTTGCTCCCACACCTCCGCCACTGCGCTCGCCACCGCCGTCCTCACCGGGGCAATCGCCTCCTCCACCAGCACTTAGGGGCTGGTTTAGCTCACTGGGCTAAATCGCTGGCTTTTAAAGCAGACCAAGCAGGCCAACAGCACGGTTCAATTCCAGTATCAGCCTCCCCGGACAGGCGCCGGAATGTGGCGACTAGGGGCTTTTCACAGTAACTTCATTGAAGCCTACTCGTGACAATAAGCGATTTTCATTTCATTTTTTCACTTCACTTTCAATACCGCCCCCATCTCCTTCTTCATCGCTTCCATGTGCTTTGTGAACTGTTTTTCAAGTTCCACAGCCATCACCTTGGTCATTCCTTCTGCCGTGAGAAATGCAGCCACCTCTGGCTTCCCAGCCTCCGCTTTCCTTACAGTTCCTGACTTTTCCACTCACCGGCGGACTTTAATTGGCCCCCTTTTTCACGGCCGTTTTTTCGAAAACTTGGACATTTCTCCTAACTATGTCTTCCTACAATTTTTTCAGCATCCGTTGCCCCCGGGACCGGGCGTTAAAACCCCAAAAATTCAATTCCCGAGCGGGAGCCCTTCAACGTGCGGCTGCCTCCCTCCCGCCATCACCGGAAGCCAAGCCAGTCACAACTTATACTTGATGTAGACTTATATGCCACAATTTATGGTGGGTATGATCTATTCTCATTCTTTCAAAGTAAGAATATCCCTTTATTTTTATTGCATGAATATAATCTCAATGACTTTAAAAAAATTTAAAGTACCCAATTCTTTTCTTTCCAATTAAGGGGCAATTTAGCGTGACCAATCCACCGACGCTGCACATCTTTGGGTTGTGCGGGTGAGACCCAAGCAGACACGGGTGACCCAGAGCCGGGATCGAACCCGAGGCTGGGATCAAACACGGGTCCTCGGCACCGTGAGGCAACGGTGCTAACCACTGCACCACCACGTCATCCCCTACGATCTCAAAGATAATAGCGGTCAAATTCATGAAATAATTTTATGTCTTGCCTTGTCAAGCAGTTTGTCCAATTAATGGTTTTATTGTAGGGGGGGGCACGCGGTACGGTGGCGCAGTGTTTAGCACTGCTGCCTCATGGCGCCGAAGACCCGGGTTCGATCCGGCCCCGGGTCACTGTCCATGTGGAGTTTGAACATTCTCCCCGTGTCTTCGTGGGTCTCACCCCCACAAACCCTAAAGCTGTGCAGCGTAGGTGGATTGGCCACGTTAATTGCCCCTTGATTGGAAAAAAACAAGAATTGGGCACTTCAAATTTATTTTTTTTAATGGTTTTTTTGGGGGGAGAGGGTGGACGTTTTTGAATGAAGAATCTGAAGGTTAACATCATTTCTCAAGGTGCAAATAGAGGAGCACATTAATTGCCACCGCACAAACCTCCACCACACACAACCTCCAGTTCAGGAACCTCCATCACATGTACCGCCAGCAACAATTAACCTCCAGCATAGGTTAATGCAGCTTTCAAACAGCACAGATCAGCTTCACCTCCACATTAAACTGATGCGAGATAAAGCAGGTGAACTGACAGTAAAGTGAAGCAGGGTGATGCTCCCAGAGTTGGCCTAATGGGTAGGTGAGGCGAGGGGTGGGGGCGGAGGAGGGGGGTGAGGTGTGAAGAGCAGGATGGCAGAGTGGGAAATCCTGAACTAATGGTCAGTTGAATCAGTAATGATTTCTCCACACCAGTCATAAGCATCAGTTTGAGCAGGAACTTGTTGTGCAATCAGATCAAGCAGAACCGCCTTGCCCCCCCCCCCCCCCCCACTCCGATCATTCAATATTGAGATCCAAGAGTTTGCTTTGATTGACAACCACATTGTGGGGGGGGGGGGGGGGTGGGGTGAGGGGGGAATCAATGTGCGCTCCCATCGGGAATGTGGATCGGACAAGTAAGTGAAAAGGCAGCAGCTGGAGGAGGGCTTTGTGCGAGTGAAGGCGGGAGCTGAGTGTGGTAGCCACATGGGCAGTCCTGCCTCACCTCGGAGGAGCACTGAGAGTGGTACCAAGAGGTAGACCGACAGTCACCAAGACTAGTGCTGCACACCAGGTTAGTTCAGGCAGGTTTCCAAATACAGCAATAAATGTAACATAAGCAAATGAACCTCTGTGTTTATTGCACTGACCTTTACTCAACCTTGTTCAAGAGGGGAATGAATGTTATGAAATATTTTAAGTATTTAACTAATTGGGAATCAGTCCTTCATTTATTGTCAGTCTTAGATGAAATTTGTCTCGAGATGCAAATCTATGGAAATCATAGAAGAATCGTAGAATTCCCGCAGTGCAGAAGGAGGCCATTCGGCCCGTCGAATCTGCACCGACCCTCTGAAAGATCACCCTACTCCCCCGCCCTATCCTGTAACCCCAAAATCCCACCTTACCTGCACATCTTTGGACTGTGGGTGGAAACCGGAGCACCCGGAGGAAACCTACGCAGACACGGAGAGAAAGTGCAAATTCCACACAGACAGTGACCCAAGCTGGGAATCGAACACGGGTCCCTGGCACTGTAAGTGTACCACCGTGCCAACCACGGTGATTTTGGAGGCTAAAGGGGTTAGACTTCTTCGTGCTAATAATACCACATACAAAACTCAAAGAAATGGTATCAAATTGGATGCTCTCTTCCAAACACTTGCCATCTAGAAGGACAAGGGCAGCAGACACACAGGAACACCACCACCTGCAAGTTCCCCTCAAAGGCATACGCCATCCTGACTTAGAAATATATTGGCTGTTCCTTCTCTATTGCTGGGTCAAAAGCCTCCCTAATGATACTGTGGGTGTACCAACACCACATCACAGTAACTTCATTGCAGTGTTAATGTAACCTACTTGTGACAATGGAGATTATTATATTAAGTACTGCAGCAGCTCAAGAGGGCAGCTCACCACAACCTTCTCAAAAACATTGCAGGATGGGCAATAAATGCTGGCCTAGCCAATATCACCCACATCCCATGAAGGAATAAAAAAGTGTTGAGTAAACAAATGAGGGGGAAGGGAATAGAAGGATGCTTTGATGGTGACAGGTCAAGGATTGGGGGAGCATTGTGTGGAATATAAACAGTATCATGGACCAGTTGGGCCGAATGGCCTGTTTCGGTGCTGTGAATATTACATAACTATGTAAACACGGAAGATGCAAAATGGTAACGCATTTGTTTATGCAATCTGTCATTTGTGAAGCAAACAGCACTTGATTCATGTAAACAATTTCCTGTAATTTAAAAAAAATACATAGATTTTTATAAACTCCTTGCACAAGTTCAATTACGCTCTGTTAATTCAGATTTTCAACTGTTCAAAAGTGCTTGCGTAAGCAGAACTGGCTCTCTTGGGATTGATAAGACTGCAGTTTTTTTGCAGCATTTTCCATCTTGAACTTTCCCATCTCAAAATGCATTTTCTCTCCGGAAAATTCTTCAAGAGTTGTAGTTTTTTAATCACAGAACTGTTCATTTAAAAAACATATCTAATAGCATCAACCCCCCTCCTCTCCTGAGAGGTAATTATACAAAAGCAAAATTACGACGAGTGCTGGAAATCTGAAATAGAAATGATGGATTTACTCAGCAGGGTTGGCAGGGTCTGTGGAGAGAGAAACGGGGTTAATATTTCAGGCCGATGATTTCTCAATGCTCTATCACCCCGATTTACCCTAATGAACAAAGTCAACATGACCCTCAGCATTGACTTGTGGGATTGTACAATGGCATTCCGAGCCTTGTTGCTCTCTGGTCTATGCTTTGTGAGCTGATCTTGCAGGGGTGGGGGGGGGGGGGGGGGGGGGGGGGGGGGGGCAGTTCTACGTGCAGCAGTATGATTGTCCTCTGTACTAAAAGGTTCAAGAGGGGCAGAACCCTGTCAAGGTTCTGAGTCACAGAATCCCTACAGTGCAGAAGAAGGCCACTCAACCCATCGAATCTGTACCGACCCTTCGAAAGACCACCCTGCCTCGGCCCAATAACCCCCCCCCCCCCCCCCCCCCCACCCTATTCCTGCAACTCGACTCTAAGGGGCAATTTAGCATGGCCAATCCACCTAACCTGCACACCTTTGTACTGCGGGAGGAAACCGGAGCACCCGGAGGAATCCCACGCAGAAACGGGGAGAACGTGCAGACTCCGCACAGTCACCTGAGGTTGGAATTGAACCCGGGTCCCTAACACTATGAGGCAGCAGTGCTAACCACTCATGCCACCATCCCTCGAGTATGCAGATGGCAGGCTATGGTGGGCACAGCATGCCCAGCCTGGGCAAAATAACCGATAGGCAGAGAGGGAGGGGGAGCTTCTGGCTGGCTCGCAGGGAAACCGTGTCCAAGGACAGTTTGGGGAGACTGAAAGAGAATTATAAATCGAAAGAAAAATCGCTAAAGGTGATGAATAGCAATAAACATCTTGGGTAGTGAATGCAGTATATTTTATTTCTGTCCGTCCAGGACAACAAACAAGAACAAGGGCTCTCAGCTTTATTTAATGCATTGCTAATAGGCTGTAAAACACAATCGGGAAGGTCATTAATTATCCCATTGATTAATTATCCAGGAATCTCAGCCATCAAGCTCAGAGAGAGAGGAACGCCAAGCCAATAATGCTTTTTAAAGCTGTTCAGAAGGAGAAATGGAGTATTTGCTACATTCATATAATGATTTGTCAACAGCCTGTTTAAAATGCTGCTGGGTGCACAGCACCTTTGTTTAATCTAATGGAAATGATTAAGAAGTGCAGATGCAGGGATTTTTTTTGTGCGCCTCGCTTGACTGATTCTCTCTGAATGCTAATATTGATGTGGGCGTGATGGAGTCTCACAAATGGAATGCGATGAAAAGATACTCAGCAGAATACGATTATAAATTGCGAATTCTCCTTGGGGGGGATTTGGGAGCATGGTAAATGCGTCATTGCTGCGTTGCCCTGGCAACCATCTGCACCTTTGATATTTTAAGCTCTCGGCTGTTGCCTTGGGAGAGGGGCTGAGAAGGACAGGGCTGGAATGCACAATGGGATAGGAGGTTTTCTCAGCTTGATGCTGACTGAGTTCACCCCTTGCTTACACACACACAGAACTGACCCTTTCACTGCCGAACTCCCTTCGCCCCACTTCAATTCACACACACACACTGGCTGCAAACCCTTTCTCTCTTAAAGTGCTGGGTTCTCCCCCCCCCCCCCCCCCGTTGGACCAGTTGTGCCAAATGGGACCCCACCCATTCCAGTGCTTCGACCGGATATTAAAGATCCCACGGCATCTTTTGTTTTAAAAAAAAGACTTGCTTGACATAACGGGCTGGATTCTCTGATTTTTAGGCTATGTCCTGATGCAGCATGGGAATGATGGCGTTTCACGACTGAATATTTGGCACAAAACCCCTACCGATCCACTGGAGGCTAGCATGCAGGCAGGCAGTGTAGAGCACCCGGCTCTAGCACCGATACGGCCAGAGAATTGGCCAGTCTGTGGCCGTGCATGTGCAGGGCGGCGGCCTGTAGCAGCCGCGCTGGGCAACATGGCACCGGCCCCGTGCGGACCCGGCCTACCAAATAGTGCCCCCCCCTTTGGCCGGCGTGCGACCGCCGGGCCACCCCCCCCAACAGTGCCCCCAGCCCCTGCCAAAGTCCCCCCTGCCCGCGGATCGGCTCTCCGCCGACTGTGACGACGCTGGACTCAGTCCGCAGCTTCCACGCCGAGTTTCCGACAAGTAATATCATGAGAGATCCACGGAGCATCGCGGGGTGGGGACAACTCAGGCAACGTCCTGAGGCCGTCGATACGGCATGCGGCGTACTTCTCGAGTACGCCAGCTTTGGAGTGGGCGGAGCATTGCGAAAGCGAAACACAGCCCCCCCCGATTTCGGCGCGTACTTTGATTCTCCGACCGATTGCCGCACGCGATTTCGGCAGCGCCTACTGGAGAATCCCGGCCAACATCTTTCCTGACCCCAGGATGCCCAAAGCGGCCTCACAACTAACTGAGCACTTTTGAAGAGCACTCTCTGATAAAGTGTCGGAAACACAGCAGCTACTTTACACACAGCAAGCTCCCAAAGCAGCAATGTGATCATGGCCATCGTGTTTCGGTTTATTTTCAAGTGGATGATAGTTGAGGGATAAATATGTGGGCCAGGAACTTTGAATAGTACCATGGGATCTTCTACGTCCATCTGAAACAATATAGATGGGCTGGGCAGGCAAGTGGTAAATGGATTTTAACCCTGAAAAGTGTGAGGCGAGGCATTTTGTGAGGATTAACAAAGTAAGGGACAACACAATGAACGGTAGGACTCGAGGTAGTACAGAGGACCAGAGGGACCTCGTGCATGTCCATAGATCCCTGAAGGCAGCAGGACAGGTAGATAAGGTGTTTAAGAAGGTATATGGGATACTTGCCTTTATTAGTCAAGGTATTGAATATACGAGCAGGGAGGTTTTGATGGAGCTGTATAAAACGCTGGTTAGGCCATACTGGAGCATTGCGTGCAGTTCTGGCCGCCACACTATTGCAAGAATGTGATTGCACTGGGAAGAGTGTAGAGGAGATTCACCAGGATGTTGCCTGGGCTGGAGCATTTCAGCTATGGAGAGAGACTGGTTAGGCTGGGGTTGTTTTCCTTGGAGCAGAGAAGGCTGAGGGGAGATCTCGTACAGATGTACAAAATTATGAAGGACATAGAAACGTTAGAGACAAAGAAACTTTTCCCCTTAGTTGAGCGGTCAATAACCAGAGGTATAGATTTAAGGTAAGGGGCAGGAGATTTAGAGGGGATTTGAGGAAAAACCTTTTCACCCACAGGGTGGTGGGAATCTGGAACTCGCTGCATGAAAGGGTGGTAGAGGCGAGAACCCGCACAACATTTAAGAAACATTTAGATGAACAATTGAAGCACAATAAGATGAAAAGCTATGGACCAAGGGATTAGAATAGATAGATGCTTGATGGCCAGTGAGACATGGTGAATGGCCCCTCTCTCTGCTGTAAAGCTCGATGACTCTATGAGAGACGGAGGAGACCCTAGCTTGAGGTCTCAACTGAAGGATGCCACCTCTGACAGTGCAGAACTTCCTCCGTACTGATCTGCAATATCAGATCACATTATGGGCTCAAGCCTTTGGCGTGGGGCTTAAGGTCACAGCCTTCTGACTTGGAGCCAAGAATGCTACCCACTGAGCAACAGCTGACAATGGAAACCATGTTATCCTCACCAACACATACCTTGGGAAAGATAGATTACTGCGCCACTGCCTGCTTCAGATGTAAGATGTTGCAGGTGCAGAATGGCTATTGGAGACAAGAAATGGCAGTGCATTTCAAAACAACTCATTATGTGTGGAGACTTCTGAGAAATGCAGCAAGGCGCTATATAAATGTACGGTGTCATTTTTGGATTTGTGAAGGGTGGGGAGGACCCTGCTACAGAGGCAGAGGCAGCAGGGGGGGGGGGGAGGGGGGGGGGGGTTGGTGTTGCCGAAACTGCTTCATTATTATTGTAAGAAGTTTTACAACATCAGGTTATTATCCACATCATTATTATTGGGTGGCGAATGTGGCGAAGGTGCGGCGGTGGTGGGAAGGAGAAGGGGTAGAGTGGATTAGGACGGAGGATGAATCTTGTAAGGGGTCTAGTTTGAGGGCAATGGTAACGGCAGCATTGCCAATGGCTCCGAGTATTCAGGGAGCCCGGTGATGTAGTGCACAGTGAAGATATGGAATCAGTTGAGGAGGCATTTTAGGATGCAAGGGATGTGGATGCTAACGTTGCTGTGCGAGAATCATGGTTTTCAGCTGGGGGGGGGATGGATAGTGTATACAGGAGGTGGAGGGAATTGGGCTGGTCAAGGTGAGGGATCTGTATTTGGAGGAAGGATTCGCCAGTCTGGAAGAGCTAAGGGAGAGGGTAGGGCTGGTCAAGGTGAGGGATCTGTATTTGGAGGAAGGATTTGCCAGTCTGGAAGAGATAAGGGAGAGGGTAGGGCTGGTCAAGGTGAGGGATCTGTATTTGGAGGAAGGGTTCGCCAGTCTGTAAGAGCTAAGGGAGAGGGTAGGGCTGGTCAAGGTGAGGGATCTGTATTTGGAGGAAGGGTTCGCCAGTCTGGAAGAGCTAAGGGAGAGGGTAGAGCTGCTGAGGGGGAGTGAGTTCAGGGGCGGGATTCTCCGACCCCCCCCCCGCCGGGTCGGAGAATCGCCAGAGGGTGGTGTGAGTCCCGCCCCCGCCCCGCCGTTCCTGCCTCCGACTGGCACGATTCCTGCCTCCGCCGAATCTCCGGTGCCGGAGAATTCAGCGGAGGCAGGAATCGTGCCGGTCGGCGGCAGCTCGTAGCGGCCCGAAGTCCTGCTGGTTCTTTGCCAGTCCCGCCGGCGAAGATCAGACTAGGTCCCTTACCGGCGGCACCTGGCGGCGTGGGCGGGCTCCGGGGTCCTGGGGGGGCGTGGGGCGATTTGGCCCCGGGGGCTGCCCCCACGGTGGCCTGGCCTGCGATCGGGGCCCACCGATCCGCGGGCAGGCCTGTGCCGTGGGGCACTCTTTTCCAACACGTCGGCCGTGTCAGCCTCCGCGATGGCCGACGCGTAGGTGAACCCCCCTGCGCATGCACGGGGATGACGTCAGCAGCCGCTGACGCTCCCGCGCATGCGTGGACTCGTGCCGGCCGGCGGAGTCCCTTCGGCCCCGGCTGGCGTGGCGCCAAAGGCCTTCAACACTAGCCGGTGGGGCGCAAACCACTCCACGCCAGCCTAGCCCCTGAAGGTGCGGAGGATTCTGCACCTTTGGGGCGGGCCGACGCCGGAGTGGTTCCACGCCACTCCGTCCTGCTGGGACCCCCCCGCCCCGCCGGGTACAGGAGAATCCCGCCCCAGGTATCTACAGGTTAGGGACTTTGCGGGAAAAGTCTGGAGGGGGTTCCCTAGATTGCCAGATATACCCTGCTGGAGCGACTGCTGCGTCCGGATGTGGAAGGGGAGAGAAGAATTGGAGATATATTTAAGTGGCTGGGGGGGGGGGGGGGGGGGGGGGGGGGGGGGGGGGTAGGGAGGCGAGCGGGTGGTGAAGATCAAAGAGAAATGGGAAGCGGAGGTGGGAATGGAGAACAATTGGGGAGCATGGAGTGAGACACTGCATAGGGTAAACAGGACCTCCTCATGTGCAAGGAAGAGCCTGATACAGTTTAAGGTGATGCACAGGGCGCATATGACTCGGGCGAGAATGAGTAGGTTCTTTCAGGGGGTAGCAGATGAGTGTGAGAGTTGTGGGCAGGGGTCAGTGAATCATGCGCACATGTTTTGGGGTGGAGAAAAATTGGGAAGATTCTGGGCGGGAGTGTTTGTGATCTTAGCCACGATAGTGGAGGAGGAGGTGGACCCGGACCCTTTGGTGGCGATATTTGGGGTTTCAGAGAAGCCGGAGCTCTGATTGCATGGCGGTGAAAAAGGAGGAAGATTTGTACAGACTGTATAGTTGATTGCTGGGAAGTATCTTTCCCGGAGTGTTTATCTGTTGTAACCTGTTTTGATAGATGTTTGTAATAAAATACATTAAAAAAAAGAGTCAATGTGGGCTTGCTGGATTTCCTTAGTTTCCTGAGAAAGTATAGGCGTTGTTGTGCTATCTTGGTCATAGTGGCGACATGGGTGGACCAGGACAGAGCGTTGGTGATGTGCACATCTAGGAATTTGAAGCTGCCAACCATCTTCACCGTGACACCATTGATGCAGATAATGGTGAGTACAATACTTTGCTTCCTGAAGTCATTGACCAGCTCTTTAGTTTTGCTGATGTTGAGGGGCATTGTTGTCGATGCACCACTCCACTAGGTTCTCTATCTCCCTCCTGTATTCTGACTCATCGTTGTTCGAACGTTTGTCTGGTAGAATTGTTTTGGAATCACCTTGTTTGTCTCGGAGGGGTAGGGGATGGGGCGGCAGGGGGGCAGTGAGGCCAGTTGTAACCAACATTTAGTAAGAACCAAAATAATTTCTGCAAAATACTGCAGATGCTGTAATCTGAGGTAGAAACAAAAAATGATTGAAAAACTCAGCAGGTCTGGGTGCATCTATGGAGAGGAAAAATAGAGGGCAAAATTCTCCGACCCCCACGACGGGTCGGAGAATAGCGGGAGGGCCTTCCCGACATTTTTCCCGCCCTCCCGCTATTCTCCCCCACCCCCCGCCCAACTCCCGACCCGAATCGCTGCCGCCGTTTTTTTACGACCGGCAGCGATTCACAGCTGTTCGATGGGCCGAAGTCCCAGCCCTTTACGCCGTTTTTACGAACGGCAAACACACCTGGTCTGGCCGTTCGTAAAAACGGCGTCACAAACTCGCTTTTCATAACCATGGCACCGATTGGCACGGCAGTACCACGGCCGTGCCAAGGGTGCCATGGGCCCGCGATCGGTGGGCACCGATTGCGGGCAGCGGGCCCGATGCCCGCGCACTCTTTCTCCTTCCGCCGCCCCGCAGTATCCATTCGAGGGGCGGCTGAGGGGCAACCCGGCCCGCACATGCGCGGGTTTCGCGCAAATATGCGATGACGTCATCCGCGCATGCGCGGGTTGGAGTCTTCCAATCCGCGCATGCGCGGCTGACGTCATATGACGCGTCAGCCGGCGCTAACTCCGGCAAGCGGGCTTAACGATATTTGTTAAGCCCGTCATGCCGGAGCCTACGGCGTCGGGCTGCTAGCCCCGACCGGGGACCAGAATCGGTTCCCGGTCGGGAAGGGGCGCGGGCGGGTTTGACGCCAGCTTTACGATTTCTCCCGTTTTGGGAGAATCGCGCCCAGAGTTAATGTTTCGAGTCTGTGTGAATCTTCTTCAGTGCCGAGTTAAAACTGTGTCTCATGCGACTCACAGAGCTCTGAAGAAGATTCACACAGACTCGAAACATTAACTCTATTCTTTCTCTCCAGAGATGCAGCCAGACTTGCTGAGTCTTTCCAGCTTTTATGTTTTTGATTTAGTAAAAAGCCACGTAATCTGCTTTACTAAGTCCCAAACCCTGTGTGTTCCGTTTAAAAAAAGGGCTTTGCTTCCCCCAGAGTGTTGTTCAAATTCTCACTCCCTTACTGATTAAGTGATGAGCTGATTCCCTCACCTGTCCTGTGCTGCTCACCATCCCAAAGCCATGTAAAGTACAGTGAAAGATTAACCACGGAGGATTAACTGCGGAAGATTAACCGCAGAAGGGGCAAAATAAAGGAGGATTAGTAACAAAGGAGGTTGAAAAGTAGGATGAATGCAAAAACAAAAGTGGGGGTAAAAGGCGAGGCAAGGGCAAAAGAGGAGAGACATGGGAGGAAGTAAACAGAGAAATAAAGTATAATTGAGTGAGAAGGTACAAGAAAGAGCAATAGAGAGCAAGAGTAGACAGACAGACACGAAGGAAGAGAGAGATACTTTTTTTGCACATTTACCGCGGTTGGTGTTCTTACTAGATGAAATTGATAGACTTTAGTTGAGTTGAGAGTGACAGCCCTTGACATCAAGGCAGCATTTGACCCAATATGCCGTCAAGGAGCCCGAACTACACTGGAGTCAATGGAAATCAAGGGGAAACCTCTCTGCTTGTTGGAGGCATGTCTGGCACAAAGGAAGATGGTTGTGGTGGTTGGAGGTCAATCATCTCAGCTCCAGGATATCACTGCAGGAGTTCCTCAGGGTAGTGTCCTAGGCCCAACCATCTTCAGCTGTTTCATCAATGACCTCCCTTCCATCATAAGGTCAGAAGTGGGGATGTTTGCAGATGAATGCACAATGTTCAGCACCATTTGCAACTCCTCAGATAATGAAGCAGTCCATGTCCAAATGCAGCAAGTACCGGACAATATCCAGGCTTGGGCTGACAAGTGGCAAGTTACATTCGCGCCACACAAGTGCCAGACAATGACTATCTCCTCCAAGAGAGGATCTAACCACCGCCCCTTGACATTCAATGGCATGACCATCGCTGAATCCCCCACAATCAACATCCTGGGGGTTACCACTGATCAGAAACTGAACTGAAGTGGCCACATTAATACAAAAATAAGGGCTGGGCATGCATGTGGATCCTGTATTACATGGGTCAACCATGTATGTATGTGAACTCCAATGTACCATCATTGTGCCAGTATTTGTACATATGTGCACCTATGTTAAGAATGCAATAAATACCATATGCCCTTGATACAAAAACGTTTATTGTTGTTTAGGAATCAGAGGAATTATTTAGATGTTTTGTTGGTTTCCGCTGTTTCCTCTCCTTTTCCTTTTTCCCTTCAGCTACGAATTCTTCTTGATGTTTGAATCTCTGGATATTGACAATTCAGAACCTCTTGGAATATTGCCCACAATTCTGGTCACCACATTACCAGAAGGATGTGGAGGCACTGGGAAGGGTGCAGAGGAGGTTTACCAGGATGCTGCCTGGCATGGAAGGTGTAGCTGTGCGGAGAGCCTGAATAGACTCAAGCGGTTTTCTTTAGAATGACGGAGGTTGAGGGGTGACCTTATTGAGGTCTACAAGATTATGAGGGGCATGGATAGAGTGGATGGGCAGACACTCTTTCCCAGGGTGGAGGGGTCAGTCACCACGTGGCATAGGTTTAAGGTCCATGTGGCAAAGTTTAGAGGAGATGTGCGAGACTGGTTTCTTACACTGAGTCGGAAACTTTAGGGACCTTCAAGCGGCTATTGGGTAGGTACAGGGATTACGGTAGAATGATGGGGTGTAGATTAATTTGTTCTTAATCTAGGACAAAAGTTCGGCACAACATCGTGGGCCGAAGGGCCTGTTCTGTGCTGTATTTTTCTATGTTCTAAGTTCTACACAGAGGGTGGTGAGTGCCTGGAACGCTTTGACAGGGGAGGTTGTGGAAGCAGATACATTAACGGCGTTCAAAAGGCATCTCAACATGCACATGGATAGGATGGGTGTATGGATGCAGCACTAGGAAGTGCTGAGGGTTTTGGCCAAGGTTGGTATCATGACCGGTACAGGTTTGGAGGGCTGAAGGGCCTGCTCCTGTGCTGTATTGTTCTTTGTTCTGTAAACCTCTCCAAGTCTTTCTTGTTTTCCATGTTCTTCAGAACTGTTAGCTCCTGAGCCACCAGTGGAGATAGTATATATTGGTTTAGCTGTCAGCTGTGACTCAGTAGATAACCTTTTCACCGCACCATGCCAAAAGACTTGATCACTAAATCAAGGCTAACACTGCATGAATTCTCCACTGTCAGAAGTGATGTCTGTCAGTGAGATGCTAAACCAAGACAGAGTCTGCTGTCTCAGGTGAATGTCAACAACTCCAAGGTGTCATTTCAAAGAAGATCAGGGAGTTCTCCCTTAAGTCCTGACCAATGTTTAACCCAAAATCAATATTCATTAGAAAACCAGATTATCTGGTCATTATCTCATTGCTGTTTACAGGATCTTGTGTGTACAAATTGGCTACTCTATTTCCAACGTTAAAGTAGTACACACATTTCAAAAGCCCTTTGTTTATTGTAATGTGCTTTGAGGTGTCTTTGGGTTACAAAATGTGCTTTACAAATGCAAGTTCTTTCTTTTAATACAGCTGATTAAAAAAAAATAAGCAATGCAAGAAGGTGTGACAAGAGTGGAGATGGCATCTGCTGCACTGTAAATTCACCACGGAAGTCATTATCGGAGCTCAGTGGTAGAGTTTTCACACGTTGTTTCTGACTGTTCAGCACCATCAACTGCGTTTGAAACAGCAATTTGAATTTTCACACAGCGAAATAACAAACCTGTGGACTCTTATTTTAAAAAGCAACAGCTCACTCATCTACCATTACTAATTAAGGTAAAAAGTGAACCCACGATCATTTTGAATTAATTTATAAACAGCAATATACATCTGTATCATATGCTTCTAGTTCACAAACCTTTTCTCTTGCTGCCATTTTCTTGACCAAAATTCTGTGCCAATATATACCATTACAAATGACCAATTAAGTCAACATTGTCGATTTATTACAGACAGGAGAGAGTTTAATTTAAACAGCCCACCTACCACCCATCTGTAAACATAAAGGTGTTTTGATTTTGATTTGCCCTTGATAAAGGGTGGTGTATTTTCCAACCCCTCAGATTTGGTGTGATCAAATTTTTAGTATTTGCCCCACAGAAAGCTCGACATAGAATTAACTCAAAGGGTTAGTTAAATTGCACACACTCAAATGCAGGAGTAGGGTAGCAACTTTGCCTCCTTTGCAGCATACAATAAAAGCGGGATAGAGAAAATAACGATTTACAGGGAAACGACCACAGAGAAATAATTATTGTTTCATATGAACCCAGAGTCCAGAATAAAAGTCCAATGAGATATCCCTTCATGGAGTCTGCAGGTTGAAAACCGATGCTGTATCATTTACTTTTCTATTACTTCAAATGAGGAGATAGGCATGCAGAGGTGGATCAGATGGTACAGAGGTTCTAGCAGAAACAATGTAGATGTGACAAGGTAATCAATCTGGGAAGAGCCCCTTTTCTGTGCCGCTGCTTGTAGATGGTAAAATGACAAAGCGAGTTTTCAATACAGCAAGGCAATATAACTGGTTTCACCAACTACAGGTTCCGGTCACATGAGTCCAATTTCTCCACTCTGTCTTTGACAAAGGAAATGCATCCCTTTGTCTGGGTTTCTAATAGTGTTAAATGTTCTAACTATTAAGATGTGATAGGAAAGTTGTGGGATCTTTTGTCTTAGCAGAAGAGTTACCTCTATTACCTCTGAAGAGACTCTAATGACCCCTGTGGGCTGCAGAGACCAATTCAAAGAGAATTATACAAAGGCAATTTGTATTTCATAACATAGGCTTGGCCAGCCAGTCTCTTCAGAGGCAACAAGGTGCAAGTTTCTGTGATACTTTCAAGATAGCACCTTTTGTTCAAACTCACAGACAGACTTGGTTCAGCCATTTTAAGGTTTGGTCCAGGTTTTAAAACTTAAAAAATTAGCTATGAGGACATATAGTATATATGGCACAGCATTACCTCCAACTCACTGCGAGCAATGCCATGGGAGATCGCCTAGCATTTGTATCTATAAAAATCTTCTAACCATTGCAAATCTACCATAATTCATGTGCCCTTCTTAAAACCTGTCAAATGGTATAATGAAAAAAACATATTTAGTTTTCGACCTTAAGAACATAAGAACATAAGAACTAGGAGCAGGAGTAGGCCATCTGGCCCCTCGAGCCTGCTCCGCCATTCAATGAGATCATGGCTGATCTTTTGTGGACTCAGCTCCACTTTCCGGCCCGAACACCATAACCCTTAATCCCTTTATTCTTCAGTCTGCTTTCCTTCAACAGCAGAATTTATAAACAATTAACCTCACAATGGCCTCAGACTGTTGCTATTTGGACAACCTCATCTCTAGGACCTGATTCCAAGTCCAGATTGATGGATAAAGTTACTGGCCAGGAGGGCCCAATGTGGGCCTACAAACCCAACCACCGCCCCCCTGCCCTCCCCCCCCCCAACCCCAAACAATTTATCCATACTTAGCAATGCGCGTGGAGTACTCCGCAGTCACGCCGATTCTCGGGTCCTGGAGAATCGCTGGACCAGTGCCAGGCCTGATTTTGGCGCGGAAGTTGATTCTCCGTCCAACGCGCTAAACGCGATTTCACCGCGGGGCTGCGGAGAATCCAGCCCCTCATTCTTGAAAGCTCCAATTGGAAAAGCACCCACAGCCTTTTGAGAAGAGAGCTCCAGATTGTTCCTACGCTCTGTGTGAAAAAAGTTTCCTGATTTCACTTTTGAATAATCTGTCTCTAATTTTTTTTTTTTAAATTTAGATTAGCCAATTATTTTTTCCAATTAAGGGACAATTTAGCATGGCCAATCCACCTACTCTGCACATTTTTGGGTTGTGGGGCGAAACCCACGCAGACACGGGGAGAACGTGCAAACTCCACACGGACAGTGACCCAGAGCCGGGATTGAACCTGGGACCTCAGCGCCGTGAGGCGGTTGTGCTAACCACTAGGCCACCGTGCTGCCCTTTCTGTCTCTAATTTAAAGTTTTGTCTGGATTCCCCCACCAGAGGAAATGATTTATCTTTATCTACCCGACCTTGTGTCATCTCAAACACCTGATTATACCATCCCTCAGTCTTCTATAATCAAGGGATTACAAGTTTTGTTTATATAATATGGTCTTGTGATTTTTAAAAAAAATTTAGAGTACCCAATTCATTTTTTTCCAATTAAGGGGCAATTTAGCGTGGTCAATCCACCTAACCTGCACATCTTTGGGCTGTGGGGGTGAAACCCACGCAGACACGGGGAGAATGTGCAAACTCCACACGGACAGTGACCCAGAGCCGGGATTGAACCTGGGACCTCGGCGCCGTGAGGCTGCAGTGCTAACCACTGCGCCACCGTGCCGCCCCCTTGGTCTCGTGATTTAATCCCTTTATCCTGGTATAATTGTTGTGAATTTGTTTTGCACCCCCAATCCAGGGCCAATATAACCTTCCTGAGCTACAACGTCTAGAACTATATGCATTGTCCCAGATGGGTTCTAACAGAGGCTATATACAACTGAAGCCAAACCTCTTCCACAAGACCAAATTAAAAAGAATGTTACGTGAGCAACTAAACTTGACTACCATTGAAGAATCCCACAGAAGATCATAAAGTTCATATTAAGCATCAGGTACAAGTTCGCTGATAATTATGTTTTATTCTTGAAGCAATTTCCTTATATACCCTTCTATGAATCAATTATTATTCTCGCCTCCTATATATTTTTTCCTCAATTCTCTTGCCTTTGTCTCCCTCCTCATGCATGGGTACAGGCACTTTGGCACAGACCGTTCCCTGGTATAAACCCAGATCACTATGCTTTATAACATAACCAAGTAAGTGTTGACAGGGTATTTAATTCTGGTAGGGACTGGGAACGAACCCTCATCCAAAACCCACACATTCTTTCTTGGAGGGGAAACCTCAGACTTTTCTCCTCCCTCACTCAGGAACACTGATGTTAATTGTAAGCTCTCACCAATCATCGAAACCAAGAATAGCACATGCCAGAAACCAGACCTTGCACCTTCCTGGACTCAGTAGTACATCAATTGATGCGCTGATCTATCAGTAAGGATTCATTTCATGTAATTTCAGCTCAAACTTTGAACTGTTTCCATTGTACAGTGTTCAAGGCAACATGTCACATTGGGAGATTCATGTATCAGCTCACTTATGTGCCTTCCATTCCAACCGACTCTTTGAACAGAAAACAATAATTTAATTAGCAATTTGAGTGATACTTTACAATATGAACATTTTGGTCGACTCAGTCAGCATGGTTTGATGGTGCTATAGACCACACAAGGCTGGGAAGGTAAACAGAAAATGCTTAGACCCAGCAGGTCATCCAGCTTCTATCGAGAGACAAGAAAAACAGTGAATGATTCAAGTTATTACCCTCCTCTGGGAAACGGAAAGTGTTTCAGTTGTGGTAGGGTGGAAGTCAGGAGTGGTTAAATGACACCAAGGGACAGTGATGACAGTGATGACATAAAAGATGACAGGAGGGCAGCACCTGGGATCCGATAAAATGGGAGCAGCGGTTGGGATGTGAAATTGCTGAACTTGATGTTGAGTCTGGAAGGTTATGCAGTGCCTCCAGGAAAGTTTCTGCTTTGATCTTGGCAAGCATTGGTTGATGTCAGCAGGAGCAATGCTGCAATTAACACCAGTACCCCAGGCCAGGGAGGGGAACGTCAGACAGGATTCCTACTCTCCATCATCCAGCAGTGCACATGCGCTCGAATGAGGAGAGGATTGAACTTGGCTGTGATGAAATCACGAAGGAATACAAAGGGGAGGATGATAAATCCAACCATACAAAGCTGGTGAATAACCACTTGGCAATAGACTTGCTAAAGACTGATCACTGAGCTGAGGAACTGCAACAATGTCAGCAACCACTCTACTATGTCTGAGAGGCGAATTAATACTTTCAGAAGCGAAACACAACCCAATGCTGGGAGTCGTGCACTGCTTTACCAGCTCCTGTGATAATTATCCTTGCCATTTATTAATGATATGTTAATTATATTATCATTGTTAAAGGATCCACAGGTGATGGGCATTGATTAACTACTTTAGCACATATAAAATAAATTTGTGCTTCTTTAAAGGGCTTTCAATTAATTGGTTTTATTTGTAAATTAGTTTATTGGTTTTAAAATATTTATATAAAATTCTGTTGGAATTCTTTGAAGATGTAACCAGTAGAGTTGACAAGGGGGAGCCAGTCGATGTGGTGTATTTGGACTTTCAGAAGGCGTTTGACAAAGTCCCGCATAAGAGATTATTGTGCAAGATTAAAGTGCATGGGATTGGGGGATGTTTATAGAGGTGGATAGAAAACTGGTTGGCAGAGAGGAAGCAAAGAGTAGTAATTAATGGGTCCTTTTTTCAAATTGGCAGGCAGTAACTAGTGATGTGCCTCTGGGATCGGTGTTGGGACCCCGGCTATTCACAATATATATTAATGATTTGGATGAGGGAACAAAATGTACCATCTCAAAGTTTGCAGATGAAACCAAGTTGGGTGGGAGGCTGAACTGTGACAAGGCTGCAGAGATCCTACAGCATGATCTGGACAGGTTGGGCAAGTGGGCAAATCAATGGCAGATGCAGTATAATTTGGATAAGTGTGAGGTTATTCACTTTGAAAGCAAAACAGGAAGGCAGATTACTACCTGAATGGTTGCAAATTGGGAGAGGGGAGTGTGCAGTGGAACCTGGGCATCCTTGTGCGCCAATCGCTGAAGGTAAGCATGCAGGTGCAGCAGGCGGTAAAGAAGGCTAATGGTATGTTGGCCTTCATTGCGAGAGATTTTGAGTACAGAAGCAGGGATGTGTTTCTGCAATTATACAGGGCCTTGGTGAGGCCACACCTAGAATATTGTGTGCAGTTTTGGTCTCCTTTTCTGAGGAAGGATGTTCTTGCTCTTGAGGGAGTGCAGCGAAGGTTTACCAGGCTGATTCTGGGGATGGCGGGACTGTCATAGGAGAAGAGATTGACTAGGTTGGGATTGTTCTCGCTGAAATTCAGAAGAATGAGGGGGCATCTCAGAGACTTATAAAATTCTGACAGGACTAGACAGGGTCGATGCAGGGAAGATGTTCCCAATGGTGGGTGTGTCCAGAACCAGGGGTCACAGTTTGAGGATACATGGTAAACCATTTCAGACAGAGATGAGGAGATATTTCTTCACCCAAGGAGTGGCGATACTGTGGAATTAATTACCACAGGAAGTAGTTGATGTTAAAACATTGAATATATTCAAGAGGCAGCGAGATATAGCACTTGGGGAGAATGGGATCAAAGGCTATGGGGAGAAAGCAGGATTAGGCTATTGAGTTGGATGATCAGCCATGATTGTTATGAATGGCAGAGCAGGCTCGAAGGGCCAAAAGGCCTCCTCCTACTCCTATCTTCTATTTATTTACATAAAAGAAAGATTTACTCAAAAGAGTGTAATAGGAGGACTTGTGTGGCATTGCGTGTTGGTGAGTAAGAAGCAGATATATGTAATGCTGCGTTCTGTAAATAAACGACTATCAAGAAAAGGATTTTCATCTAGATTCATACTTCGCCATCTGAGCTGGGAACCAATTAACACAATTATGCTCAGCAATCCCTGAAAAAGCATTTGCTGAATGTATTCTTCAGGTGTATGAATGTACTTGATTTAACAGAGATTTCAACACAGTTCATCAACTGGGACAATCACAATTTTCTGCTCATTCTAATCATTAAATTCAGTGTTAAATAAACAATATGATTAACAGTTAGATTCCAATCTGCTCTTGCAATTAACTTTAATACTTTTCAGCTAAACCTTTTTATTCCTTGACTTCTCCAAAGACGGTTTTGTGTTCTGTGTTGAATTGGATCAGGACGAAAAAGGGAGGCTTATAGCAAATATAGAGGGGTTAAAAAGGTGGATGCCTTAGAGGAGTATAGAAAGTGCAGGGGGTACTTAAAAAATAAATCAGGAGAGTGAAGAGGAAGCATGAAAAACACGGGCAGGGAAACTAAAGGAGAATCCCAAAGTGTTTTATAAATATACTAAAGGCAAGAGAGTAACCAGGGAAAGAATAGGGCTTATCAGGGATTAATGTAGCACTTATGTGTGGAATGGAAAGATGTAGCTAAGGTATTAAATGAATATTTTGTGTCCTGGCGTCTTCAAGGTCCAATGTAGGATAACGGATTGGCTCTTGGGGGAACAAGGGGTATCTGCTGAGGACCTAGCTGATACCCTCAGTGCGGAGGCCTGAGACCGAGGCGGAGACCCGATATTAAGAGACCCATGCTGCCATCCATGCTGTCATTGAGCAATGCATCGGACTGCTCAAAGTGCAGTTCCAATGCCTGGTCTGCTCTGGTGGTGCCCTGAAGTACACCCCTCGGGGGGTTTCCCACTTCGTGGTGGCCTGCTGCGTCCTCCACAACCTGGCACAGCAGGTATAGGTTGGGTGGAGTGACGGAGATGGAATGGGTCTTGATGGGGGGGGGTCTTTCGGAGGGTCAGTGCAGACTCAAAGGGCCGAATGTGCATCTTCTGCACTGTAGGGATTCTATGGATGCTGGAGGAGGAGGTATATGTGGCCTTGTCTAAGGAGGAGGAGGAGGTGGACCAGGAGGGACTGGAGGGCGAGTCCAGAGTGGAGGGCCCGGAGGATGGACGACAGGTGGTGGCGAGGGTCTGACATGCCCGGAGGTCCAGGGAGGCCCTCATCCTCATCAGATTCATAGAGGACAAAGTTATGTCTGTCAACTCAACGCCACCCGCCATTCTCTCCTCCCCCCCCATCACCTCTCCCCCATTTCCCTTCTTCACCCCCAGTCACCCCTCCCTCGCATTTCCCTCCACCCCATGCCATCCTCCCCATTTCCCTCCTTTACCTACCAGAGCCCCCCCAATTCCCCCCTCCCCATCACACTGTCCCCATCCCAAACACTCTGTTCCACTCTCTAAGAGTCTATGTAACATCACTCCAGGGTGATGGGTCTGTGCTGGCACTGTCAATAGGTCAAGGCTGATAACTCGCTGTGAGGGAAGCTCTGGTGCTGCTCAGTTTATGCTATAGACTCAATGGGATCTGCATTGGGGGGGCGTTTGATCGTAGACCACTGTGCCCAGGAGGTGGGGGCGAGGGGTGGAGGGAGCGGAGGACAACAGGAGGTGGGGGTGCAGGCAAGCCCACTGTGAAGATTAACATGACAGAGGCTTCACATGTATAATGTGTTATATATTTTAATAGTGAATATATTCTCCTAGCTAAAGATAGTGGCCTTTTAAAAAATAAATTTAGAGTACCCAATTCATTTTTATTTTCCAGTAAAGGGGCAATTTAGCATGGCCAATCCACCTACTCTGCACATCTTTGGGTTGCGGGGGCGAAACCCACGCAAACACGGGGACAATGTGCAAACTCCACACGGACAGTGACCCAGAGCTGGGATCGAACCTGGGACCTCGGTGCCATGAGGCAACAGGGCTAACCCACTGCGCCCTCTGGAGGACCTTGAGCCAGAGGGCCCCAGCCAACTTACTGGTGCCACCCTGATTAGCCCACTGCCCTTGAGATGCGCCGGTGGGGGATTCGGAATAACTGGAGACCACCTTGGTAGAAGGCCCTGGGTTGGCCGCCAGCATTTGGTGAAGGTGCCCATAGGGCTCTGGGGATCTCCATGGGACAGAGGAACAGCTGGAGTGAGCTCCTGAGGCCTCAGAGTCATTTGGCTCTGCCAGTCCTGGCGGCTCCCTAACGTCTGCACCAATGCTGCTGGCGCCCACAGTAATGGTGCACAGTGACTGGGACATGCTCTGCAGTGCCTCGCCCATGTCCATCCGCGTCTGGGACATGTCCCTCAGTGACTGGGACATGCTCTGCAGTGCCTCGCCCATGTCCATCCACGTCTGGGACATGTCCCTCAGTGACTGGGACATGCTCTGCAGTGCCTCGGCAATGTTCACCTGCATCTGGGACATGTCCCTCAGCCAATGGGACATGCATTGAGGCCCTCAGCATGGTGGTCTGCATCACACAGGAGTAAGGAATATGGTGTGAAATCACCACAACATTTGTACTCAGTGTCTATGTCTTGCAAGCCTGTAAGTTCTATCATCAAGAAGAACACCACCACCTGCAAGGTCTCCTCCAAGCCACATTCCTTCCTTACTTGGAAATATATCACCTTCCTTCACCTGTCGCCGGGTCAAAATCCTGAAATTCCGGCTACAACAGGACTCTGGATGTATGTATTCCACATGGATTGCAGCGGTTTAAGAAGGTTTTACAAATAGCGCTCTATAGGGCATCTCTGATTACTTAACTTTTACCTTGACCTCACTATTTCCTGACCCATAGACCACAATCAGTAAGAATAATCAACAGCACCTCCTCCATGATACTCCTCAATAACGGGGCCCCGCAAGGCTGCGTACTTAGCCCAATACTATCCTCCCTACACACACACGACTGTGTGGCAAAATTTGGCTCCAACTCCATCTCCAAGTTTGCTGACGACACGACCGTAGTGGGCCGGATCTCGAACAACGATGAGTGAGAATACAGGAGGGAGATAGAGAACCTAGTGGAGTGGTGTAACGACAACAATCTCTCCCTCAATGTCAGCGAAACTAAAGAGCTGGTCATTGACTTCAGGAAGCAAAGTACTGTACACACCCTGTCAGCTTCAACGATGATGAAGTGGAGATGGTTAACAGCTTCAAATTCCTAGGAGTGCACATCACCAAAAATCTGTCCTGGTCCACCCATGTCGACGGTCCCACCAAGAAAGCAGAACAGCGCCGATACTTCCTCAAGAAACTAAGGAAATTCGGCATGTCCACACTGACTCTTAGCAACTTTTACAGATGCACTATAGAGAGCATCCTCTCGGGCTGCATCACAGCCTGGGTATAGCAACTGCTCAGCCCAGGACCGCAAGAAACTACAGAGAGTCGTGAACACCGCCCAGTCCATCACACAAACTCGCCTCCAATCCATTGACTCTGTTTACACCTCCCGCTGCCTGGGGAAAGCGGGCAGCATAATCAAAGACCCCTCCCACCCAGCTTACTCACTCTCCCAACTTCTTCCATCAGGCAGGAGATACAAAAGTCTGAGAACACGCACAAACAGACTCAAAAACAGCTTCTTCCCCACTGTCACCAGACTCCTAAACGACCCTCTTATGGACTGATGGACTTATGGACTGATCTGATCTCTTCACACATCTTCACCCGATGCCTGTGCCTATGTATTTACATTGTGTATTTCATTGTTTGCCCTATTATGTATTTTCTTTTCATGTGCGGAATGACCTGTTTGAGCTGCACGCTAAACAATACTTCTCACTGTACCTCGGTACACGTGACAATAAACAAATCCAATCCAATAAACTAATCCAATAATAAAACATCAGCAGAACAGCAATAGCATCTGGAATAAATCCAAAATCATGTAATTAAAAACAGAAAAATGCTGGAAAAACACATGAGTTTACTCCGTAATTCAATTAGATCATGGCTAATCTGTACCTTAACTCCGTTTACCAACCTTTGACTCCTGTCCTTAATTTTTCCTTAAGCATGTCTTCACACGCACATTTTTTTCCCTTTGGGAAATAGAGAGGAAATGGTGGGAAGGATCCCGAGCTGGTTAACAGTCCATTGAACTGCGTTATTAATGCCCCTTCCATGACCAACAAGCTCTGGCGTTGGACTCGAACCTGGTGCATCTAATCCAGAGGTAGAGACACTACTTACCGTGCTGCAAGACCTCCTTTTTCCTTCATATCCTAACTTAACAAAAACCTGTCAATCTCAGTCTTCTACGTTCCAATTGTCTGAGTATCTACAGTCTTTTGAGGGAGAGATTGCCAGATCTGTATTACCCTTTGCAACAAAAAGTGCTTCCTAATTTCCCTCCTCCATGACATAACCCGAATTTTAAGAGCAGGTCACCTTGTTGGTGATACCCCATCTGAGGAAATAATTTCTCTGTACACACCCTATAAATGCTTTTAACATTTTTTGAAGAAAACATTTTATTGAAGCATTTATAATTTTCACAGTTTAACAAATTAACATTCTAAACAGCCTAGCAGCCCGGCACATACAACAATATTACACTAACATAACCAACTACCCCCCTCCCAAGCTCCTAACTACCCATATATTAGGTGCCCTGTCACTTATTTTACACTGCCATGCCTCTCATCCCCCCCCCCTTTCCCCCCTTTCTCTTTCTGCCGCGTTCAGTTTTCCTTAAAAATGTCGATGAACGGCTGCCACCTCTGAGCAAACCCTGAATTTATCCTCTCAAGCCGAACTTAATCTTTTCCAGACTGAGAAACCTGCCATGTCACTGACCCACACTCCTGACTTTGGAGGCTCCCAGTCCCTCCATCCCAGCAAAATCCATCTCCAGGCCACCAGGGAGGCAAAGGCCAAAACATCAGCTTCTCTCCCCCCCCCCCCCCCCCCCCCCCCCCCCCCCCCCCACCATTGACATTTCTGGACTCAGAGTCACCCTCTCTTCTAGGACCTCTTGACATGATGTCCGCAAATCCCTGCTAGAATCCCTTCAATTTTGGACATGCCTAGAACATGTGTACATGTGGGCTACCCCCACACTGCCCGCACCTATCCTTCACTTCCTCAAAAAAACCTACTCATCCGGGTCACAGTCATATGAGCCCTATGAGCCACCATGAACTGGATCAGGCTCAGCCTGGCACACAACGATATGAATTGACTCTCTTCAAGGCCTTTTCCCACTTCCCCTTCACCTCCCCAATAGGGACCCCTTCCCACTCCATCAACTCCTTGTATATCTCCAAAACCTTCCCCTCCCCAACACGTGTTTTAGACCACCTTATCCTGTAGTCTCCTTAGGGGGAGGCGAGGAAAGCTTGGAACTTGCCTCTGGACAAAATCCCGTACCCGCAGGTACTGAAACCCATTCCCACCCGGTAACTCAAATGCCTCCTCAAATGCCTCCGGCTCAGGAAGCCCTCCTCAATGAAGAGATACCGAATCTTTCAATCCCTGGCCGCTGCCACCTCCTAAAGCCCTGTCCAGTCCCCCCACAACAAACCGGTGATTATCACAGAATGGAGACCACACTGATGCCCCCTCCAATCTCATGTGCTGTCTCCATTGTCCCCACACCCTCAGGGCTGCCACCACTGGGCTTGTGGAGTACCAAGCCGGCGAGAACGGCAGGGGCACCATTAGTAAAGCCTCCAAACTCGTACCCTTGCAAGATGCTGCCTCCCACACTGACCCCCTCCCCCACTCCCCACCCACTCCCTGATCATCGATATGTTGGCGGCCCAGTAATAGTTAATAAAATTCGGACGGGCCGACTCCCCTCCAAAAGTACCTTCTTCACCCTCGGGGTCTTACCAGCCCATACAAAACCCGCAAATGCTGCGTTCATCTTCCTGAAAAAAGCCTTAGGGATAAAAATTGGAAGGCATTGAAAAACAAACAGTAACCTCGGGAGGACCGTCATCTTCACAGTCTGTACCCTCCCCGCCAATGACAGCGGGAGCATGTCCCACCTACGGAAGTCTCCTTTCATTTGCTCGACCACCCTGGCCAGATTTAACTTATGGAGCTGACCCCAGTCCCTAACCACCTGATTCCCCAGGTACCTAAAACTCTTCCCCGCTTTTAACATTTCAAACACCCCTTTCAGATCACTCCCTCAATATTCTATGCTCATGAGTTTGTTGTGTTTGTGACATTATGTAGAATGTCTAGAATATAAAGGGTTAATGTAATATCATAATTGACCACTAGATGGGGTTAGATGCAGAACTATATAAAGTACTGGTTCTCAGGCTTCTGGGAGAGGGCTGGAGCGAGTGCAGAGTGGAGTTATAGATAGAGTGTAGAGACTAGTGTTAATAGATTGTACATTGTAGATTACTAGATTATTGCTTGCTATAAGAGTAAGTGGTCAAGCTTTAATTAGTAGTATAATAAATGTTAGCTTTGTTATTGAACTTAACTTCTGTGGCCTTTGTGAACACTACGACATCCATCCTGATAACAAGAATCACAAAGAACACCACAGTGTTTGTATAAATAACAGTGATGACACTTCATGAATAATTAATTGTCTGTGAAAATGCTCTAAGGATATGAAGGACATTATATAAACTCAAGGGCTTTTTAGCAACCAGTGAGGTGAGCTTTGAGCACATTATTGACTATAATCAGGTGGTAACAGAATTACTAATGCTTTGCGACAATGATTAAATAAAGAATCATACAGAAGTCAAGATCGCAGACCATCATTAAGTTAGTTGTCTGAAAGTTGCAGTGTGATGTTATGTATAGTAGATCTTAGGGCAGCACGGTGGCCTAGTGGTTAGCACAACCGCCTCACGGCGCTGAGGTCCCAGGTTCGATCCCGGCTCTGGGTCACTGTCCGTGTGGAGTTTGCACATTCTCCCCGTGTCTGCGTGGGTTTCGCCCCCACAACCCAAAAATGTGCAGAGTAGGTGGATTGGCCACGCTAAATTGCCCCTTAATTGGAAAAAATAATTGGCTAATCTAAATTTAAAAAAAAAAAAAAAAAATGTATAGTAGATCTTGCTTTTAAAAGATTTTAGACTTTATTACTTTGATAAAAAAATCTAAATAGCCTGTGTGACAGGCACTAACCATTTCTAACAAACGGGAATCTGACCATCTTTCCTTGAAGGTCAATGTACCATCGCTGAAACCCCACCATCAACACCCTGGGGCTTGTCAATGATCAGAAACTTAACTGGAGCAGTCCTGTAAATATTGTGACTTTAAGATCAGCTCAGAGGCTGGGAATTCTGCAGCAAGTAACTTTCCACCGCCCACTGCTTAACCAGGGACAATTGTAGTGTCACATCTGGCTGAGATTAACTCATCAAAGGGATCAAACTAGATGCATTCCTGATGTATCACAGACCATGGTCGGAATTCTCCCATTTTGAGACTAAATGAGGAAGCGGGCGACCCCAATGCCACCTGTCCCTCTGGCCAGAATGGCATGTCCTGCTCCAGATCAGCACTTGGCACCTCATTATGTATGCCCTCCACCTCTCCTGACGGGCTGACATCTGATTCATCCGCCTGCCCTCTGCTGGCGGGTTTGAAGGTCCGGGCATCATATTTACACAACAGCCCAACACACCCATGTCACTCTCTCTAGCCCACCTGTCTTCACCAGACCAAGCAGGATGTTCGCAAGCCAGAGGCAAAAGGATAGCAGCCTCAATAGGAAGCCTGTTTCTCGATGCAATCACCCTCCCCCTGACCCTATCACCTGCGATGTTCCTATGCCCCACCTTTACCCACAGCATGTGGAGTCTTCATACATCCCCTTCTGGTGAGCTGCGTGGTATACCTCTGACCCCCACCCCCTTGTTTGTGAACTTTTCAAGCAACCTTGTCGGGGTCCGGCTTCCCTCCCCTCGGCCTCTTCTCTGCTTTCCATTGTTTGCCCTCTTCATCCGCCTCCTTGCCCCTCTGCCTGCCATCATGAACCCTCACACTTACCCTCCTTCCATGTTGCGCTCCCTCACTTGTCTTTGTCAGGCCGCCAGAAACTGCCCCCTCCTCGCACTCCACCCCAGCTGAACCTTCGACCTTAGTTGCGATGGCTGCAGGAGTTACACAGCGCAGAACTGTCCAGATAGACACTGGCATGAGACACCAATGATATCAAGAAACGGCTGAAGGCCCTGGGCCCTGACAACATTCCGGCAATAGTATTGAAGTCTTGTGCTCCAGAACTTGCCGTGCCCCTTGCTGAGCTGTTCCAGTACAGCTACAACACTGGCATTTACCCGACAATGTGGAAGATTGCCCAGATCAGACGAACAGATTCAAAAACAGCTTCTTCCCCACTGTTACCAGACTCCTAAATGACCCTCTTATGGACTGCCCTGATTAATACTACACTCCTGTATGCTTCACCCGATGCCGGTGTCTATGTTTACATTATGGACCTTGTGTTGCCCTATTATGCATTTTCTTTTCTTTCTTGTACTAAATGATCTGTTTGAGCTGCTCGCAGAAAAATACTTTTTACTGTACCTCGGCACATGTAACAATAAACAAACAAATACAAAAATAGGTGTGCCCTGGACACAAGAAACAAGACAAATCCAACCCAGCAAATTACTGCCCTATCAGACTACTCTGCATCATCAGCAAAATGATAGAAGGAGTCAACAGTGCTATCAAGCGGCACTTACTCAGGAATAACCTGCTCACTGACACTCAGTTTGGGTACCGTCAGGGTCACTCAGCTCCTAACCTCATTACAGCCTTAGTTCAAACATGGACAAAAGAGCTGAATGCCAGAGGTGAGGTGAGTGACTGTCCTTGACATCAAGGCAGCATTTGACCGAGTATGGCATCAAGGAGCCCCAGCTAAACTGGAGTCAATGGGAATCAGGGGGAAAGCTCTCCTGGTCGGAGTCATACCTGGCACAAAGAAAGATGGTTGTGGTGGTTGGAGGTTAATCATCTCAGCTCCAGGACATCACTGCAAGAGTTCCTCAGGGTGGTGTCCTAGGCCCAACCACCTTCAGCTGCTTCATCAATGACCTTCCTTCCATCATGAGATCAGAAGTGGGGATGTTAGCAGATGATTGCACAATGTTCATCACCATTCACAATTTCTCAGATAATGAAGCAGTCCATATCCAAATGCAACAAGACCTGGACAAAATCCAGACTTGGGCTGACAAGTGGCAAGTTACATTTACACCACACAAGTGCCAGGTAATGACCATCTCCCACAAGAGAGGATGTAATTGTTGCCCCTTGATAATCATGATCATAATAAATGGCAGAGCAGGCTCAAAGGCCAAATAGCTTCCTCCTGCTTCTATTTTCTATGTTTCTATCATCAGTGGCATTACCATCGCTGAATCTCCCACAATCAACATCTTGGGGGCTACCATTGATCAGAAACTGAACTGGACTAGCCATATTAATACTATGGCTACCAGGGCAGGTCAAAAGCTAAAAGTCCTAAGGCGAGTAACTCACTTTTTGACCCCCCGAAAACCTGTCCACCATCTACAAGGCACAAGTCAGGAGTTGATGGAATATGATCCATTGCCTGGATGAGTTCAGCTCCAACAACACTCAAGAAGCCCAACACCATTCACGCCAAAGCAGCTGTTTGATTGTAATCCCTACCGCAAACATTCAATCCCTCCATCACTGATGCAGAGTGGCAGCCTTGTGTACTATTTACAAGATGCACTGCAGGAACTCACTCACCAAGTTTCCTGAGACAGCACCATCCAGACCCACGACCACTACCGTCTAGAAGGACAAGTGCACCAGATACCTGGGAACCCCACCACCTGGGAGTTTCCCATTTTAGTCACTCACCACCCAGGCTTGGAAATATATTGGCCGTTCCTTCATTGTCGCTGGGCCAAAAACCTGGAACTCCCTCCCTTTTAGCACAGTGGGTGGACCTACAGCTCAGAGACTACAGCGGTTCAAGAAGGCAACTCACCACCACCTTCTGAAGAGCAACTAGGGATGGGCAATAAATTTTGGCCTAACCAGCAACACTCACATCCTGTAAATGCATTTTTTAAAGAACAGGGGAGATGGGGGTGGGGGGTGGTTTAGGAAACCCCATGCACAGTACTGAATTGAGACAATGGCATAGGAGGGTCCGTGGGTCCAGCAACAAGGTGAAGACCAGCTTGGCCTGGGGATGGAGGGCAGGAACCACTCTGCCCCGGCAGTCCATCAGGATCACCGACACACAATAGCAGTATTACACTCACCTCACAGTCTCTGGTAAACTCAGGGCTATCTTGTGCACACTAGCCTTTACCAATCAGGTTAGACACTGATTGGAAAGCATGGCAGAATACCAGCAAGCAGCAGTTTTATTGAGTAGTCATCAGATGCAACTGGAATTGACACCAGCGACCCGCCATTAGGAGAATTGCGACAGTATTTTACGTCGGAGGATTTCTGACTTTTTGGCTCCCGTCAGATTCTTGAAGCCGCCCTCCGCCAACGCCGCTGAGGGTGAGTTGGGAGAATTCTGCCCTGTGCTTTTAGTCACATGGAAGTTGGTGGAGCATTTGTGACAAAGTATCATTGGCAGCTTTATCTGCTGATGGCAGCAGCAATGGTGACACGATGCCTGAGTGGCCCCATCTGAAAGTGAAGAAAGTTATTGTAGAAAGTCCAGAAACTGAAGTGTTCAGAGTGCCCGCCGTGATACTGCGTGCACTCTGGTAGAGTGCTTGGACCAAGAATTCAGTGAGATGACAGGTGTAAATAGTAACTTATTAGGATGAGAGATTAAATTGGGATGTAATTATCTTAATTACACAAAGATATGTCATAACATAAGAACATAAGAACATAATAACAAAGCATTTGAGGAAAGCAACCTAGGAATCAAATGAACGAGACAAGGATAATTTTGGAGGGACGATGTACAACTGGGAATGAAAACGGATGGCCAAACCGATGGCACACATTACAAAAGAGTTTGAGTCTGAGAATAGGTTGCATAAACTTTCCCTGGATTTAGAACGTCGAGGGGCGATATAATTAAAGAATTTTAAATGAATCAGGGACTTCATAAGATAGATACCAAGAAATAATTTCCTTTGTTGGAGTATCCAGTACAGGAGGGGATAATTGTAAATTTGAGCTGGGTCATTTCGAAGTGAAAGAAGGAAATTCTATGACACACTAAGGCTGGGGAAAATTCCAACGCCTCCCCTCCCCCTGACCTTTTCGCTTGGTTCTGTCTCTCCTTATAAGCTGCACATCTGCAACATTTTTCAGTTCTGATGAAAGCTTTTATTCCACTGATTTGCACCCCTTGGCTGCAAGAGGTTTATGAAACCAGATGTCACTTTAAGTTACCGTCCATTTCAAGGATTAAGCATTCTCCTAATACCGTTGCTGAATTCTGCCACTTAATGAAAGTGATGTCATTCACATATACTGTTAATGGTATTTCCAATTTCACCTCGAGGGTGGTGACCGGAATCTTCAGGCAGCTGTTAGTATGAATGTTGAGCTTGTGCAATTGCATTGTTTGCTCTTACGAATGGTCCAGAATAATGGGGAATAGCCTAAAAGTACTCTGAAGTTCAGGAAGTAGAGATGAACAGTTTTGTAAGAGCTCAGGCAACATTAACCTTGTCTGGAGACAACACGGGGAATCCAACTTGCACGCTTTAATGGCTTCAGGTTTGATATCCAGTTGGTCATCATCATGTATATTAATAGCACAAGGCTCAATCTGTTCAGATAATTATGAACCGTCTCATCTAAAACCTTTGATTAGGCAAAAAAAAGAATCAGGGTCTCTTAAAAGCATGTTTCAGACCCCTTTGGCATTCTGTTATAGAACCATCTGCCTTCTTAATCATTTGTAGTTTCCATTCAATGAATCTATTTAACTTCCTTCTTTAGACGTGATATAAAACGAAGCAATCTTCTCCACTGCCAGTTCAGGTGGAATGTTAAAGATACGGTGGAAATTGTTACTAAAGTGCAAAGAGTTCTCGCAGTGCTCCTGTCTCAGCCAACACCATCAAAATAAATCACAGATTAACTGATCATTTATTCATCGGTGTTTGTGGGAGATGCCTGTATTTAAATTGTTTTTTCTGCAACCTGCAGTAGCGAAAGCACATTGCAGCAATGAGATACCTTTGTGAAGATTTATCACGGCGGAGTTTAGGAATTGCAGCAGCCAATTTGCGCACAGCAACATCCCGTAAGCACCAGTGCAATAATGATCACTTCAGTTGTTTAATTGGTTCATGGATGAATATTAGACATGGGGCGTGATTCTCCGAGCCCCGCGCCAGGACAGAGAATCGCCGCAAGTGCACCATGCCGCCCCGATGCCGGCGCAAGCTGCCGGCGGGAACTCTGCATGAAGGGTCGGGGGCGGCCTGTGGGGGAGGGGGAAGGGGGAGGGCGGCTCCGTCCCCGGGGGGGGGGGGGGGGGGGGGGCTGATGGGGCCTGGCCCGCGATCGGGGCCCACTGATTGGCGGGCCAGCCTCTTCCCCCACCTCTCGGGCCTACTTTGTTGCGTGGCCAGCCCCTGAACCCCCATGCCATGTTGCAGCACGGTAGCATGGTGGATAGCACAATCGCTTCACAGCTCCAGGGTCCCAGGTTCGATTCCGGTTTGGGTCACTGCCTGTGCGGAGTCTGCACATCCTCCCCGTGTGTGCGTGGGTTTCCTCCGGGTGCTCCGGTTTCATCCCACAGTCCAAAGATGTGCAGGTTAGGTGGATTGGCCATGATAAATTGCCCTTAGTGTCAAAAATTGCCCTTAGTGTTGGGTGGGGTTACTGGGTTATGGGGATAGGGTGGAGGTGTTAACCTTGGGTAGGGTGCTCTTTCCAGGAGCCGGTGCAGACTCGATGGGCCGAATGGCCTCCTTCTGCACTGTAAATTCTATGTGAAAAAAAATGTAAAAATTCTATGTTGCGTAGGGGTTGGCACGCTGAAGAATCCCTCCACGCATGGGCGGGTTAGCGCGGCCCAACTGCGCATGCACGGGTTGGCACGGCGCCCATTTGGCGCCGGGAAGGAAGACTGGAGCGGCGTCGTGCTGGCCCCCTGTGGGGCCTGAATCAGTTGTCCCTGCGCTCGTTTCGCGCCATCGTGAAACGCGACGGTGTTCACGACGGCGCGAACACTTAGTCTCCATTTCGGAGAATCGCACCCAGGGTACCAGGAAGAACTCTCCAGCTCTTCTATGAAATAGTGCCACAGGATCTTTTATTCCACCCAAGCGCTCTTCGAACACTCCCTCAGTACACCAGAGTGTCAGCCACAATTTTTGCACTGACATCTCTGGAGTGAGACTTGAACTCACAACTCTGGCTGAGGAATAAAAATGCGACCCACTAAGCCTCAACTGACACAATAATCTATTTGTTAGTTGAAGGTTAAATATTGGCCTGCCGTATGGCAGGGGTTGGTCAGACATCTTCTAAACAGTACCTTGGGATCTTTTAGATTCACCCGAGATAGATAGACAGGGCTTAGGTTTATCATCCCTTCTGAAGGATAATAATTCAGCACTCCCTCATTACTGCACTGGAGCATCAGCCCGGAATTTGTACTTAAATCTCTCATAACACGTTAAGTTTCTGGGGGTCACCATCACCAACAGCCTGTCCTGGTCCACTCATGTTGATGCAACAGTCAAGAAAGCCCAACAACGTCTCCACTTCCTCCGGAAGCTAAAGAAAGTTGGCATGTCTGCATCAGCTCTCACAATCTTCTACGGATGTGCCAGAGAGGGCATCCTATCCGGCTGCATCACAGCATGGTATGGCAACTGCTGGGCCCAAGTTCGCAGGAAACTGAAGAGTGTGGTTAACTCAGCCCAACACATCACACAAGCTTGCCACCCCCACATTGATTCTGTCTACACCTCCCTCTGCCTCAGGAAGGCAGACAGCATTATCAGCAACCCCTCACATCCAGGCTTTGTCCTCTTCTAGACCTTTGCATCAGGCAGAAGGTACAGAAGTCTGAAGACCCGCACATCCAGACATAGGAACAGCTTCTTCCCCACAGCTACTAGACTCCTCAACGACCCTCCCTCGGACTGACCTGTTCCCTGTAAGAACAATATTCACAACGCCCTATGCTGCTCTTGCTCATGTATTTGCTTTGTTTGATCCTTGTTCCACATTGTAACCAATCACTATTTGTCGATGTACCATTTGTCAAAGTACTTTGTCGACTATTCTTTTTGTCTACTGTGTGCGTACTGTGTACGTTCCCTCCCCTTTGGCCACAGAAAAATGCTTTTCACTGTACTTCAATCAATCAATCTATCAATCAAATGGAATTTTAAGTGGGCCTCCTCAAATCTTGTCCACCATCTGCAAAGCACAAAACAAGTGTGATGAGATACTCTCCACTTGCCTGGATGAGTGCAGCTCCAACTACGCTCAAGAAGCTGGATGCCATCTCGGTCAAAGCAGCCCGCTTGATTGGCACCCCATCCACTACCCCAAACATTCACTCCCCCCGTCACCAATGGTAGCAATGAGTACCATCTACAAGGTGCATTGTAGGTACCTTCAACAACACCTTCCAAATCTGCAGCCTCTACCACCTCGAAGGACAAGGGCAGCAGACACATGGGAATGCCACCACTGGCGAGTTCCCCTCCAAATCACTCACCACCCTGACTTGGAAATATATCGGCCGTTCCTTCACGGTCACTGAGTCAGAATCCCGGAACTCCCTCCTAACAGCACTGTGGGTGTACCTACACCATATAGGCTGCAGCGGTTCAGGAAGGCAGGTCGCCAATGCCTTCCCGAGGGTAATTAGAGATGGGCAACAAAAACGCTGACCTGGCCCGAGACGCTCACATCCCATGAAACAATAAAAATAAGTTAATAAAATAAATGTACAATCCTCTGATCTTACGACCCACTGAGCTACGACTGTAACAATGTGGAAATTTACCGATGCGGAGTTGCTGCTTTGTTTGTCCAAACAATAGTCACTGCACGTCACTTCACACAGATACATATAGAAAACGTAAGGCCCAGAAGGGAAGCCATTCAGTCCCTCATGTCTGTACTGGCAGCGAAATAACTATTCGGCCTAATTGCACATTCCAACTCGTGGTACAGACCCACTTAGGTAATGGCAACGCAAGTGCCTATCCAAGAATTTCTTAAACATGATAAGTTTTAGCCATATGATCTCTTATTAACCTTTAAAATCGTCAATGTTTTCAAATCCGTCCTTATCATTTTGATACAACCTTTAATATCTCTTCACCTGAACCAGTTATATCAAAGTGCCGGACATTCACACTAAGACCGAAATGAGGCACTGCCAGTATCTATGGCTACAAACAAACACTTCAATCGGACCAATCAGCTACTGAAAAAGGCAAGGGAGTCGGGAGACCCTGTTCAACATCGACTTACACTGTGAGCATCCGTATGAAACTACAAATGTTTGGAAAATGGTGTGAGTTTATTAAATATCTTATTGATGGCAAGGAGTAAGTGAGAAGAGGGGAGTGCAGTAGAAAAAGAACAGCAAGGAGCTGATTGACAAAAAATCAGAGGAATTGAAACCAAGCTTCCACAGATGCAGTGAATGGAGCAATAACGGTGCAGTGCCAGGCTATGCATCAAGTCACACTATCAGCTGTCAGTGCCTCTCTTCCCCTGGGCTTTACATGAAGGGCTGGCATCGGACCAAGATGCTTAGTATTCCGAACAGAGATGGAAAAGGACAGAAGTGTTCTGACATTCTGATTTTTAACCAATTGCGATGGGCAGATATTCAATTTGCATTGCTGTCCACTTCAATTGAACTATTAATTATTATGCAAATATCAGTGGTTAACTTGTTTTGCTTTTTGCAGATTTTGCAGTGTGCCCATTACCTGTGATATTGTGCATCAGATCTGAGTCTCCTCCCAGATTCCATCACTTTCCCCTCTACCCAGGATATTAAAGTCCGTACATTTTTTTTCTGGATTTAAAAGTCTAACGATGAACATGAAACCATTGTCAATTGTCATAAAAACCCATCTTGTTCACAAATGTCCTTCAGGGAAGGAAATCAGTCTTCCCCATTTGGTCTGGCCGACATGTGACTCCAGACCCAATGTAGTTGGCTTTTAAAATTTTTTTCCAATTAAGGGGCAGTTTAACTTGGCCGATCGACCTACCCTGCACATTTTTGGATTGTGCGGATGATCCCCACGCAAACAGGGGGAGAATGTGCGAACTCCACACAGACAGTAATGCGGGGCCAGGTCCTCGACGGCGTGAGGCAGCAGCGCTAACCACTGTGCCACCGTGCCACCCTAATGTTTATGACTCTTAAATGCACTTGGGGATTGGCAATACATGCTGGCCCCACTAGCGACGCCCACATCCCACATGAACAAGTTTTTAAAAAATACATCCCAAGTACAATAAGAACATTAGGAATTGTTTTTAACAAAGGGAAAACAGACGGGGTACATTGAGAGTAATATTGAAATTACCAGACAGTATAAACCACAACATTCCATGTCACCAAATGGGCATTTCAGAAATGTGGTGCTCAGCAAGATATTTGAAGCATCCATGGCCAGTATGAAATGCACCCAAATAAATCTGTGAGATGTCGAGCTGAATAAACAACTCCAGAAGCAACACGTGAAGAGCTTGATTTGGAGTGGATGTGAGGATGTGGCCTGACGGAAAGCGGAGAGCAACTTGGTAAATATCTTTTAAATGTGGGTTCAGAGGAGAATGGAAAGGATCTGCTGGACAGTGAAAGTAACAAATGATGAAGTGCTGAGGGGAGTGAATGCACAATGACATTTTTTTTTTTTTTTTATAAATTTAGATTACCCAATTATTTTTTCCATTTAAGGGGCAATTTAGTGTGGCCAATCCACCTACTCTGCACATTTTTGGGTTGTGGGGGCGAAACCCACGCAGACACAGGGAGAATGTGCAAACTCCACACGGACAGTGACCCAGAGCCGGGATCGAACCTGGGACCTCAGCGCCGTGAGGCGGTTGTGCTAACCACTAGGCCACCGTGCTGCCCTCGCACAATGACATTTGATGAATGTAGAACAGTACAGCACAGAACAGGCCCTTCGGCCCTCAATGTTGTGCCGAGCCATGATCACCCTACTCAAATCCACATATCCGCCCTATACCCATAACCCAACAACCACCCCCCCCTTAACCTTACTTTTTTATTAGGACACTACGGGCAATTTAGCATGGCCAATCCACCTAACCCGCACATCTTTGGACTGTGGGAGGAAACCGGAGCACCCGGAGGAAACCCACGCACACAGGGGGAGGACGTGCAGACTCCACACAGACAGTGACCCAGCCGGGAATCGAACCTGGGACCCTGGATCTGTGAAGCATTTATGCTAACCACCATGCTACCCTGCTGCCCCTGTGTTTAGGAATGTAATTAGGAAAAGGCAGAGAGACTGGGTGGCTCCCATCTTAAGAGGAAACGGCCTTGCGTGAGGCGTCATGAAGGGAAGATTTCAAAGAAAAAGGGGAAGAATTTGGGCAGCACGGTAGCATGGTGGTTAGCATAAATGCTTCACAGCTCCAGGGTCCCAGGTTCGATTCCCGGCTGGGTCACTGTCTGTGCGGAGTCTGCACGTCCTCCCCGTGTGTGCGTGGGTTTCCTCCAGGTGCTCCGGTTTCCTCCCACAGTCCAAAGATGTGCAGGTTAGGTGGATTGGCCATGATAAATTGCCCGTAGTGTCCTAAAAAGTAAGGTTAAGGGGGGGGTTGTTGGGTTACGGGTATAGGGTGGATACGTGGGTTTGAGTAGGGTGATCATTGCTCGGCACAACATCGAGGGCCGAAGGGCCTGTTCTGTGCTGTACTGTTCTATGTTCTATGAAGAGAAACGCGATTCTCCGGCCGCATTGTGCTCTTGCTTGAGCAAGCTTCCTGACAGGCTTCTCGCCTCCCGGGATTCCCTGAAGTCCCGCAAGACGTCGGAGTCGGAACCCCGTCCCAAATGGCCGGACCGAATGATGCTTGCAAAGTAAACCTACCTACGACCTACTTGCGCGGGATCCAATGGCCTCCATTAATTGTCCGGCCACAAACAGTGAACCAGGCAGAACAGCACCCGGTGGGTCGCCCCGGCCATCGGAGACTCCTGGCGGTCAGGGTAAGTGCGGGATAGCCCCCTTGCCCTCCCCCTGGAATGTGGGCACCTTGGCACTGCCCAGCTGGTACCTTGACACTACCACCCTGACACACTGGCAGTGCCAAGGAGCCCAGGTGGCACTGTCAAGCCAGCAGGAGCACTGCCTGGGTGCCAAGTGGCAGTGCAAGGGTGCCCAGGTGTCAGGGTGGCACTGCCACGGGCCAGGGATGGCCCCCATGCCCATGAAATGAGGGTGGAGCGGGGTTTCAAGGGTGGAGGAGTGCAGGACAGGTAAGTATGGACCTCCGGGAGGTTGAGTGAGGGTCCTAGAAGAGAGGGGGTGCAGTAAGGGGGCTTGGGGCTCCTGAAGACGGGGGACCCCATAATGGGGTGTCCTCACTTGGGGGTGTGGGGTAGTGTCCGTGTGTGTGGGGGGTGACATTGCCCAGGGGTGGGGGCTGTGAGGGACCCATATGCTCATTTAGAGACTGAGGCATCCTTTGAAAATGGCGGCTCGATCTCAGAGTTCAGCTCCCCGGGGCAAAAAAAAATTCTAAGTATGGTCTAAAGCGGTGAGAAACTCCGCAGGGCCCAAAATAGTGACTAATGGTCAGTGAATAGTGGTGGGGCACTTGCTGGCAGAGCCAGCGGGAAGCTCCCTGGAAAACCCGACACAAATTAACTTAGAACTCTTTTGGGAGGATCGCACCCGTGTTGGATGACTTGAAAATTGGCAAATGAAGAGAATGGCACAGGATGGATAGCGAGGTATGGAAAGATTACTATTAGCCGAGGACCTGTCAACAGGCACGGTGGCATAGTGGTTAGCACTGCTGCCTCACAGTGCCAGGGACCCGGGTTCAATTCCAGCCTCGGGTGATTTTCTGTATGGAGTTTGTACGTTTATCCCGTGTCTGCGTGGGTTTCCTCCGGATGCTCCGGTTTCCTCCCACCGTCAAAGATGTGCAGGTTCGGAGGATTGGCCAATATTAAATTGCCCAAAAGGATAGGTAGGGTTATTAGGTCAGGGGGATAGGGTGGAGGCATTGGCCTAGTAGGATGCTCTTTCCAAGGGTCAGTGCAAACTTGATGGGCCGAATGACCTCCTTCTGCACTGTAGTGATTCTATGATAATGATGAGCTTCTGACTAAAACGAAACAGGAATAGGCCATTCAGCCCGGCCCCTGTCTTGCCATTCAATTAGATTGAGGCCAATCAACATCTGAAGTTCATTTACCAGTCTTGCTTTCTTTTCCAATCACTTGATAATGCAGAATTTCTGGGCCCCCTAGCTGGAGGGTCTAGACGAAGGGGTCACAGTCTCAGGATACACGGTCGGCCATTTCGGACTGAGAAGAGAAGAAATTTCTACACTCAAGCGGGTGGTGAACCTGTGGAATTCTTTACCACAGACGGCTATGGAGTGTATAAAAGCTCAGGAGACTGGAGAACGTAAATCCAAATGGCAATTTATTCCTAGTCAAAAGAAAAGGCCACAACGCGGCACAGAACAAAAAAGTCCCAACTGGCACTACCGATCATGCCGGTCCCAATCCAGGCCGGCTTTCAAGGATTGAATTTCTGAGTCCCAACTAATGGGCCTCTGCCCAGTAACGGGGAAGCTTGTATCCTATGAGACCTGCGGGGAGATCAATCAGATTGTCCCGTTGGATCTCGTGAGGGTTATTTCAGTCCCCTTCCTCCTGCCCCCCGAGGTTCCTAGGTCTCTATCGCTGGATGCTGATATGTTCTCCTTTGCTGCTTTTCCATGGTCATGCTTCTGACAGCTGTGGGACTGGGTCGGGGAGTTTGTAATGTGTCAAAGAGTGTTGCGGAGAACCCAGAGGAAACCCACACAGACACGGGGACCTCTGGTCAATGACTACATAGGAGATTGGCCCCGTTTTCTCAACTATGGTCCCCGGTATCCATTGAGTGCCATCCCCAAGATTCCAGACGTCTACCATGTTCCCTCGTTTGAATCCTCTGTCCAGCTTCTAATGGTCAAGATATCTCTTCTGGAGGATGTATTTCTTTTCCACCTTCCCACCAAGGTTGGGAAATGTCAAATATAGATGAGTCCGGAGCCGTTAATCTATCAGTAGCTCCTCTAGTGTTAGCCCGGTTGTGGCATGGTTCCATAATTAAATTAAAGAAGGGCCAATTTTGTTTCAACTGACCTCAAGGTTTGTTTTTTCTTGCCCCCTTGAAGGTTTACGCTGCCCACCTGTCCAGACCATCCAAAGAGGTGTGATATGGGGCGGTTTGAATATGCTTCACCCCATTAGTTTGCATAGACCTCTGAAACTTGTGAAAGGGGTACTGTTATCATTGACCTCTGGAATACAGTGGGTGCTGAAAGATTGGTGTAGCTTCTCTATGGTGACTCATGGAAGGCATCTGGCCCTTAATTGGAAAAAATGAATCGGGTACTCTAAATTTATTTTTAAAATGGAAAGGCTGAGTAAGGGTTTGTGGTCCGTGATGTCCATCAATGTATAGATGAAACTTTTTCTTGCAAAAATCACTGCCGGTCCTTCCTTTTCAAATTGCCTCAGTCAGGTCTTAATGCGAAGGCTATTGGCCGCTCTGTCCCATCATCCCTCTGATATAATGCATCAGTAGTCTGGAGGATAGTAGTTGCCGTTTTACTCTAGTAAATGCTTCTTCTTGTGGCGACATCCATGCCCATATTTGGAGTTTCTTTAGCCAGATTCTGAATAAAGTTTCCATAAGGCAGCACGGTAGCATTGTGGATAGCGCAATTTCTTCACAGCTCCATGGTCCCAGGTTCGATTCCGGCTTGGGTCACTGCCTGTGCGGAGTCTGCACATCCTCCCCGTGTGTGCGTGGGTTTCCTCCGGGTGCTCCGGTCAAAGATGTGCAGGTTAGGTGGATTAGCCATGATAAATTGTCCTTAGTGTCCAAAATAGCCCTTAGTGTTGGGTGGGGTTACTGGGTTATGGGGATAGGGTGGAGGTGTGGGTTTAAGTAGGGTGCTCTTTCCAAGAGCTGGTGCAGACTCGATGGGCCAAATGGCCTCCTTCTGCACTGTAAATTCTATGAAATCTATGAAATAATAGTTGATGAGCCATCAGGATGACCTCAACTCTGTCATGTTCTCAGGTGTCAGGGCACGCTTGACAGCTCAGACTTTTTCCTCTACCGGGTGTAACCCCTTTATCCCTGGTATATAACTTACTTTGTCTGGCACAGCCACCTGCTTCTGAGAATCGCTACGGTCTTCTTCTAGATTGTCCAGGTGCTCCTTCTCGGTGGCTCCTGTAATGAATACATCATTCAGGTAGCCAGCCACCCTGGGGAGCCCTCGAAGAATGCCTCCCAAATCCTAATGGGAGCCGGATATACTCATACAATCCCCTGTGGGTGTTAATGGTGACGCATTTTCTGGACCGGGTTAACTCCAGCTGGAGGCATGTGTGGCTCATATCCAGCTTCGTGAAAGAGTGACCCCCCCCCCGTGGCATGGGGCACCGTACAAGCGGGAAGCCTTGTTGATTGTCATTTTATCGTCACCACATAACCGGATGGACTGTCGGGCTTCAGCACCGGAGCCACTGGTGCTGCCCACTCTGCGAATAAGATCGGGCATATAATCCACAAGTGCTCCAGCTGGTCCAGCTCCTCATCCACCTTCAATAGCAGGGCGTATGGGACTCGACGAGCCCTAAAATATTTGGATTGAGCACCTAGGTCAACGTAAAATTTGGTCGTGGCCCTCTTTACCTTCCTAGGCTTTCCTGGAAGACATCCGACTATTTTTCCCGGACTTCATACATTCCGCCGATACCCATTTGAAAGATCTATTGCCAATCCAGTCAGAGTTTCTGTAACCAGTCGCGGCCTAGAGGCTGGTTCCAGGCACCAACGTCAGTGATAGATGGATACCATGGGTAACCGGGGTCATCGTAGTCCCAATAATTGTCAATGGTTCCTCAGTGTAGGTCACCAGCTGGGCCTTCGAGACCTTTAGACCCAGATGCTGGATCCCCAAATGGAGTTTCCGGACTGTATGTTGTCCAATGACTGAGACAGCAGCCCCTGTATCGATTTCCATGTCACCTGGAGGGTTATTTTAATTGGAGCTACTTTAGGTACTGTATTGAAATTTAGTTGCACTCAGTTGTCCTCATTGGGCTGGGCCATAGGGTGTCACTAGGGTGGAAGTGTTACCCGCCCAGGGCGACAAGTTCACTGTTGATTCGGGTAACCTGGACCGCCATGGTTCATGCGACTGCACGTTCAGCATCGCCATGAGTCCTCTTCCTTGTCCTCAGGGGGGATGTCTCATTGTGCTGTGTTGATTCTTGGCCAGCGGGACTGATGTTGCTCCAGTGGCGACTGGTTCCGTAGGCCCTACTCTTAGACGGGTGGGGGGGGGGGCGCATCACTCGTTGAAATGGGGGGAGGCGGCCAATGCATGTATATCTAGTCCATGGACCTTTGGAGTCCCTGGAGTCCCTTTACCGTGTTTTCAAGGGAAAATTACAGTTTTCTGGCCTTTTTTATCCAGACCCGGTTCTGCCGACAGTTTCCATTGGGTCACCGTGTTATCAATGCCACACACTAGGCGATCTCTCAACATCTCAATTAAAAGTCCCCAAACATATTTCAGTTTGAAACAGACAGAAGGTTTCACTAAAACACAGGGGCAGATGTTGAACAGCTGTTAGGATCTGGATACTTGGTAAACACACAGAAGGGCAGGACAGTGACACAGTGGTTAGCACTGCTGCCTCACAGTGCGAGGGACCCGGGTTCAATCCTGCCCTTGGGTGACTAAAACCGCTAGGGCAACAAAGGACCATGGCCGGGATTCTCCAAAAACGTGGCTAAATGTTGACGCCGGCATAAGCACCGGAGTGTTTCACGCCGGCGTCAATGGGCCTCTTGGCCCAGCGATTCCATGGCCCACAGGGGCCCAGCACGGCACCGGAGTGCTGCGCTGCTGCAGCCACCGATACACGGCCCTGCACTGCTGGTCGCATGCGCGCAGCGGCCGCTTCTGCGCAACGCGACATGGCGGACCCATACAGCGGGCCTGCGAGGAAGAAGGTAGGCCCCCCCCCAGACCTCACACACCCGCTGATCGGTGGCCGCTGATAGCGGGCCTGGCCGTCGTGGAGGCCCCTTCGGATTCCCCCCCCCCCCAGCCCCCCCACCAGGGTGGCCACAGCAGCCGAGACGCTGAGCCCCCGTTGGGTGGAACCATACATGAAACCCCGCCGGCGGGAACTCGGCTGGTCGTGCGGAGAATCGCCCTGGGGGCCTCTTTCAATGGCTCCCGATAAATGCTGCGTTGACCGCACACGACTGCCGCCGATTCTCCAGTCGCCGGAGGGTTACGTCCCGGCGTTGGACCCCATTCTCCGCCTCCAAGCCGAGCGTGATTTCAGAGCGGAGGCTCGGAGAATCCTGGATCAAGTACCAGGGGCATCGGGGTAGGTGAACCTTTTGATAATATTCTATGTGGCGCCTCCACAAGATATTAGTAGGATGACTGTCTCCAATTATGCCATTTGTTCGAAAAAAGTATTGCGTACGCCCCGCGTATTGGACCCAGTCATCCGTACCTGCCTCGAACGGTTCCAGTTTCCCAATATGTGACATGTCTGCTGGCTGAAAATCGACCTCCTGAGGCCTTTGAAAAGTGGTCCGAGTTTTTCGAAATTGGCGCCGTCGGCTGTTCCACTTGATCCTCATCGCCAGTGTTGGATCTGAGCAGAGTGAATACATGGAAACAATTGATAGGAGGCATAAACAAAGGTTTCATAAAACACATAATTATTCTACTTCACTCCCTGAAGGATTCTCTCTCTCCTACCTTCACTTTGGCCAGGGTTTTTATACTAAACAGACTCTCATTGTAAAGGGGAAGCCCCGACCTGTTAACGGGGACGTTTGTACTCTGCAAAGGTCATGGGGAACCTGATAGTCCCGACCCAGTAACCTCCGTCAGGGTTGTAACACTGCCAATCTCGGCTGTATGACTATGGGACTGAGAAGAGGCCCAAAGGCATGCATTCTGACCCAGTCTTCTGGCTCTCAAATGCAAATTGGTTAAGCACAAGAAGAGGAACAAAACATTGCGGGGAAAGGGTGAGCAGCAGAGTTGCTACTGCAGAGAGCTAGCACCCACCGCAACTGGGCTAAATGGCCTCCTTTTGCACTGTATTCATTCTATGATTCAAAGTTACTTATTATGAGGTGGTGGAGCTGAACTGATGGCTGCAAAATATAACGAGGCAGTGGTTTTTCACTGATGTGAGAGGCTATAACATTTTAAAATGTAATCTCAATCATTGTATGATTTAAAAAAGTGTCACTTCAATGCTCCCATAAATATTAGTTTGGAAATACATATGCCTTCAAAAAAAACAACTGTGTGGGAGATTAGGTAGGACATGAATTATTCATCATTACTACATCAAAGTGAGGCGAAATCCCATCATATTTCTGTTGTCAGTATCTTCCTCACCTGCTTGGAATCAGCTCTGACAGAGTGCTCAGACCGACAGGGCATACACGGCGCTTTGATCTGCTCTGGAATTAGCAAGTGTTCCATGGCAGGAGTCCACAGAAGTGATTGTTATCTCTATGTTTTTAGGACATGGTGTTCTTGCCAACAGGTATTATGAGAGCCTGGGATTTAGTAAAAAATCATCTCTTCTTCCAAATTCTTTTTACTGCAATTTGCCCCTTCCTCTCCTGAAGTCACATTCTGCTGGGGCACATCTCCAAGGACACCAGACACCCACTGTTGTCTGGTCATTTAGTGAGTGGCAGCCAAGTCCCATCCGACACCTACACATGTACTTCCAATAGGTGTCAGTAGATCATGGACAGGAACAGTTCAGCACTCTCTAATCCAGTGTTTTTCAAACTTCTTTTCCGGGGACCCATTTTTACCAACCGGCCAACCTCGCGACCCACGCCGTCCTTCGGGACCCAACCTGGCCGACCTTCGCGACCCACGTCGGCCGACCTGCGCGACCCACGCCGGCCGACCTTCAGGACCCAACCCGGCCGACCTTCGGGACCCACACCGGCCGACCTTCGGGACCCAACCCGGCCGACCTTCGGGACCCAACCCGGCCGACCTTCGGGACCCAACCCGGCCGACCTTCGGGACCCAACCCGGCCGACCTTCGGGACTCAACCCGGCTGACCTTCGCGACCCAACCCGGCCGACCTTCGCGACCCAACCCGGCCGACCTGCGCGACCCAACCCGGCCGACCTGCGCGACCCACGCCAGCCGACCTGCGTGACCCACGCCGGCTGACCTTCGGGACCCAACCCGACCGACCTTCGCGACCCACGCCGGCCGACCTGCGCGACCCACCATTTTCTCTTACCTTGTTTGTTGCTGAAAAAAATGGAGGAAATGGTTTTGGGTCCCTTTGTCCCTTTGGTCCCTTTGGCCCCCCGAACTTGAAAATAATGCGGCCCCACTGTTTATCTGTTCCTGGCCATTTTGAAGGCCGCTCGCAGCCGGCGTTAATAACGGCTCCACGACCCTCCCAACACCTGCCCACGACCCGCCCGCGAGGTCCCCCCCCCCCCCCCCCCCCGTTTGACAATGCCTGCTCTAATCCAGGGTCACTGTGTACTTCCAATAGGTGTTCATTGAGCTGGAACATAGGCCAGCTCTCACCCCTCTCTAACTCAACAACCACTGAGGTCAGGTATCCAGACCATTACCTTTCCTGAGGTTAACTAACAATGCGACAATGGATTGCCTGGGGTTGGACCAATCTATAAGTCTCAGTGCTAAACCAGGTGCTCCATTTTCAAATAATAAGTATCCCTTTTTTCCCATCTCCAATATTGTTATAGTTAATAAATGAACATATGCTAGAGAAAATGAACAAATTCTTCATTTTGCTCCTTTTTTTATTTGACCTGTGGTGTTTCTTGTGTTACCCCAACCTGGGCAAGCGCACAATCAATTCCAGCCCCAGGAGCCCCGGGGCACAAGTGAATTATTATCAAATAATTCTGATCAAAATCCCTGAAATCTTTGACCCTCAGCTGCCCAATAATTGCAGTCACCAGGTTTGTAATTGGAAAAAAAACAATTACTGTTTATTTATAACCAGAGCAAATATGAAAGGTACAGTAAACATAGCTGCTTGATGCGTTAATACCTTTACCTGCTCGACCCTCTACCCGCACACACAAGACAGACAAACACAGAAGGGGGAGAAGGTGAAAAAATACTAAGTATTGAGGTGAAAGGTAAGAGTCCTTGCTTCAGATGATGAGTTCTTTGGTGCACTTCCTTCACAGCATGAGTGTGGATTAAAGTCTCTGGAATACAGCACGTAATGATCTTCTGTGTAGCTCAGCAGTATATCTTACTCCCAGTTTTTCCCAGGAGAGGTCTGTGGCTTCACATCAGTCTGTTCGTAGAGAGTTATCAGATTCTGGTCTCTGCTTCACATCTGCCTTTTTTGGAGAGGGAGAGAACTCTGACACAGGATATGTCGAGGGAATTCATCAAATCATTGCGAGAGAGAGTTAGCTCTCCTCGATCCAGGCTTCAGACTCAAAGTGAAACTATCTCCAGCCTTGTGACACTTAGAAACATGCCCGTGGGACCAGAACCAATCACCGCTGACCATCGGGCAGGGCACAGACATTTGGGCCAATTCATTGGCCACCTGTCACATTAATCAATCCGAGTCATCACTGACGTCAGTCTAAAACAGCACAGCCTTCTAGAATCTTTTTGTTTGAATTAAATATACAGGGCATTGCTTCTGCCTGAGTTAAAGACTTTTGAATATTGGAATTGTTAACATTTAGTGACAAGATTTATACACAAGAGACAGAGCCATTGGCAAGAACACAGAAGAAGTCAAGCAACAGCAACCTAATAAACCTTTTTACAACAGGTTGTCACTTTCCCTGTGACCCAGGTTACCACCCTCGCATTCTTTTATGTATATTTATATTTACAATCAATACTTTATTTACTCTCGATTTAATTGGGGGTGGGGAATGTCCTTTTCCCCCATTGAGTTTTGGAGGGAGGTTTGGAAGGTCCGACTCTTCAATTTTCCCTGTGTGGGAGGGGTCTGTGTCCCCTCTGGCAAGTGGCCTTCTCCCCATCTCTCATTTGCTGTACACAGGCTCCCTTTCATTACGGCGGTTGCCCCCCCCACCCCCGCCCCGGTGCCCTCCAAACCCCCATTCCACCCGCCACTTTCTATCTGCTCCCCTCCACCCTCATTCCCCCCACCCCCACCCCCCAGTAAGTTGCTGACCATGAACAGGTCCTCAAAGAGGTTTGTGAACTTCTCCCATGTATCGTGGAATCTCTCCTCAAGGCCCTTTTGGAGTTGGAGCTTCTCCGAGAGTTCCCCCAGGGCGCCAGTCTACCATCCACGTACATATCCTTTACTCTCAATGTCCCTCTGTCCTACCCCCATGCCCAAATGTGGCATTTATCTTCGCTGGTGTGAACCAATGGTTGCTGCAGATGGAGGGGGGGGGCCTCTATAAACATACCACCAAGCTTGAAATGGCGCCTGAACTGGTTCCAGGTCTTTAGTGTGGCCACTACCACTGGGCTCCTGGAGCGTGTGACCAGCGCTAGGAGGGATGTCCCGGGAATTTTATCTTCTCTAGTCTCAGGAGCTTGGCCAGGGCTGAGAGCCACTCTGAGGCCTTGGGGGGGGGGGGGGGGGGGGGGGGGGGCGGTGCCTAATTCCAACCGAGCAGAAGTCTCTGCCTAGCGATCACTGAGGCAAAGGTCAGGGCTTCCGAACCCCTCCTTGTGTAGAGCTCTGAATGTTCTGACACACCGAAGACTGCCACAGATGGACACGGTCCATCTCCACCTCCACAACCCTGGACATGGCCTCAAAAAAGGCCGTCCAGAACTCCCGGAGTCTGGGGCAGGATGAAAGCATGCGGGCGTGATTGGCCGAGCACCCCTGACATCGCTCGCCCTTATCCTCCGCCTCCGAGAAGAACCCGCTCATGTGTGGCTTAGTAAGGTGCGCCCTGTGCACCACCTTGAGCTGGATCAGGCTTAGCCTGGCACAGGAGAAGGTGGCATTGATCCTGTACAGCACCTTGCTTCAGAGTCCACCTCTGTCTCCATGCCCAGCTTCTTCCCCCATTTCCATCTGGTCTCATCCAGTGGGGTCCTGACCTTTTCCCTGAGTTGTCCGTAAATTGTTGTAAGTGTCATCCCCAAACCAGTCCAGCTCTACCATTCATACTAAAAGTGTGTGTCCGGATCTTTGGAATGTTTTTGTCTCCTTGCCGAGAAAGTCACGCAGCTGCAGGTAATTGAACTTGTTCCCTTTCGGAGTTGGAGCTTCTCCGAGAGTTCCCCCAGGGCACCAGTCTACCATCCATGTACATGTCCTTTACTCTCAATGTCCCTCTGTCCTACCCCCATGCCCAAATGTGGCATCTATCTTCGCTGGTGTGAATCAATGGTTGGTGCAGATGGGGGGTGGGGGGGGGGGGGGGGGGGGGGGGGGGCTCTATAAACATACCACAAGCTTGAAATGGCGCCTGAACTGGTTCCAGGTCTTTAGAGTGGCCACTACCACTGGGCTCCTGGAGCGTGTGGGCAAATGGGCCAGGAGTGGCATGGTGACCAGCGCTAGGAGGGATGTCCTCATACAGGAGGCTTCCTCCATGTGGACCCAGTCTGCCTCGGTTCCCTCAGCCACCCCCTCACCCTTTCTGTGTTTGCCACCCAGTGGTAGAATTGCAACTTCGTTAAGGCCGGGTTTCCGATGTGTTGCCCTAGCTGCAAGATGATCTTACGTATCCGAGGGACTTTTCTCCCTCCACACAAGGCCATGATTAGACTGGTGAAGAAGGATTTGGGGATGAAGATGGGGAGTGATCTGAGTATGAAGAAGAACCGAGGCAGCAAGTTCATTTTGACCGTCTGTACCCTTCCCGTTAGCGAAAGAGGGAGTGAGGTCCATCTTTGCAGGTCCCTTTTTACCTCCTCCACCAGGCTGGAGAGGTTCCACTTGTGGAGCCTTGGGCCAGTTGTGGGCTGCTTACATCCCCAGGTACCTGAACTTGGTTTGGGTTACTCTACCAACTCAGCTCCTCTCTCTCAGGGGTTCACTGGGAAGATCTTACTCTTCCCCAGGTTGAGTTTGTAACCTGAGATTGCACCAAACTCCCTAAAGAGTCCTCTTATCTTTGCTGGCCACAGACAGCATGGTGGCACAGTGGGTTAGCCCTGCTGCCTCATGGCACCGAGGTCCCAGGTTCGATCCCAGCCCGGGTCACTGTCCGTGTGGAGTTTGCACATTCTCCCCATGTTTGCGTGGGTTTCGCCCCCCACAACCCAAAGATGTGCAGGGTAGGTGGATTGGCCAGGCTAAATTGCCCCTTAATTGGAAAAAAATGAATTGGGTACTCTAAATTTATAAAAAAATCTTTGCTGGCCAGGGGATTTGATACGTAGAGGAGCAGGTCATCTGCTTAGAGCGAAAATCTGTGCTCCCTGCCCCTTCTCTGAATGCCCGTCCACCATTCTGAGTGCGATGGCCAGTGGCTCGATTTCCAGTGCAAGCATGAGTGGGGATAATGTTCCCCTGCCTCATTCTCCTATACAGCTGAAAGCACTCAGAGCTGGTGCTGTTCATCCATACGCTCGCCAAAGGAGCACTGTACAGGAGCTTCACCCACACGGTGAACCCTGCTCCAAACCATTCAAACATTTTCATAAGGTACCTCCATTCTTCTCGATTGAAGGTCCAGGAAGATGATCACCTCTGGTGTCTTCTCTTGGGGCTTTTCACAGTAACTTCATTGAAGCCTACTCGTGACAATAAGCGATTTTCATTTCATTCATTTTCATTTTCATTTCTCCCCAGATGGGGCATTATTGCATTCAGCAACGTCTGATGTTCGCTATTGGCTCTCTGCCCTTAACAAGCCCAGTCCGATCTTCCACGAGCACTTTTGGCAGGCAGCTTTCCAGGTGCCTCACCAGAGCTTTCGCTGGACTTTTGCATCAGTATTTAAGAAAGAGATGGGTTTGTGTGTTCCACACTCTGTCGGGTCTTTGTCCTTTTTTGGGGATCAATGAGATCAAGGTCTTAGCCAGCGTGAGTAACAGGGCACCCATGGACAGTGAGTCGTTGAACATCGCCTGCAAGTACGTGGCCAATACTGCTGCAAAATATTCGTGAAATTTTCCCTGGAACCCATCCAGTCCCGGAGCTTTCCTTGCATTCATGGAATGAATGCATTCCACGATAGCGCCCAGCCCTAGCGGTGCTTCCAGCCCTTGTATCTTCTCCTCCCCCAACACTGGTATATCCAGTCTGTTGAGGAACTGCTTCATCTCGGAGTTCCCCCTCCACAAGAACGCTGAGCCAGAGTTCAGACTTGTGGAGAAGGTACTTCCACAATGCTGTTAGATAGGGAATTCTGGATATTCCATCAAAGATATGGGATGGGGTAGGTTACACACAAGTCAGATGGTATGTGATTTGGAAAGTGACTTTGAGTTAATGGTGTTCCAATGGCACTGATGTCCTTGCCCTTATATTTGGTGGGGGTCACTGGGGAGGGAGATGCTGTTAAAGTCACATTGGTGAGTTGCAGCAATGTATTATGTCCATCATACATTCTGCAGTCACAGTGCAGAAATGGTAAAGGGCATTTATCCAGTCAGCCAACGCGTGGAGGGTGAAGCAGAGGGCGAAAAATTAAAGCAAACAAGCCAGGCAAGCAGAATGTGACACCAAAAGCTTTAGCTTTTTATGCAAGTAAACAAAGTCACACTGAAGAGAGGTGACATTCAAATAGGCCCTCGGCGATCTGATCTGTCCAACGAGAGGCAGCCTGAGCAATATGTTAACTCCGGGCGTGATTTAACAGGACAAAAACAGAGTCCCGTTTTGGATGGGTTTAGCGGGGCGTTTCTTGGCGCCTACAGTGCTGAGAATGACATAGATATTTAACGGGACTTTGCTCCCTTTTAGCCCGAGTGAGGAACGTTCTGCCGAGGCCGTGCGTACCTTCATTTCCTGAGCTCAGCTCGCCAGTGCAGGAAGAGGATTTATGGATCCGGGCCCATTTCTAAATGCCGTCCTGATCTTTTGAGGCCACATCGGCCTCTGGACCCCCCCACCCACTGCACCCAACCTCGGATCCCCTTCAACCCTTAAGGGCATAACACCCACAGGCCCGACCCCTGGCATGGGCAACCTGGCACCTGTGGCATCCTGGCAGTTCCTTTGACACCTTGGCAGTGCCAAGGCGCCCAGGTGTCAGCAGGAGTGTGAGGGTACCACCATGCCCAGAACTCGACCATGGGGGGGTCTCCAATGGCCTGTGAAAACCCCCCAGGTGCCGCTACATCTGGTCCACATTTACGTGGCGCAGTGTTCAACGGCGCCATGGCGCGGTCTCCCAGGCGAGGCCGTTGGTTCCCGGGTTCCGGGGGAATACAGCACAGACATTAGGGGCAGCACGGTAGCATGGTGGTTAGCATAAATGCTTCACAGCTCCAGGGTCCCAGGTTCGATTCCCGGCTGGGTCACTGTCTGTGTGGAGTCTGCACGTCCTCCCTGTGTGTGCGTGGGTTTCCTCCGGGTGCTCCGGTTTCCTCCCACAGTCCAAAGATGTGCGGGTTAGGTGGATTGGCCATGCTAAATTGCCCGTAGTGTCCTAAAAAGTAAGGTTAAGGGGGGGGGGTTGTTGGGTTACGGGTATAGGGTGGATACGTGGGTTTGAGTAGGGTGATCATTGCTCGGCACAACATCGAGGGCCGAAGGGCCTGTTCTGTGCTGTACTGTTCTGTGTTCTGTGTTCTGTGACATATTTAAATGGATTGAATGGCTCATTTAAATATGTATATCCGGGTGAGATCCAGATCACAATGTCTCACGAGATCTCATTAAATCTCGTGAAGTGTTTCGAGCATCATGCATCCAGCGAGAGGCTTCTTGTAAGATTCAATGGCCTCATCACGTCACCAAGTCGGGCATAACAAGACTATTATATCGCACCCTCTTTTTTCTACGCAGATGCTGCCTCACAGTATTTCCATAATTTTAGTTTTTCTACTCTTACTGACGTCAGTCTTCAATTGGGTTTTCACTAGATTGACCTTACATTCCATTGCCATGGCTCACCATGCACTAGTGCTCTGGATTTTGCTCCTGCCTTCTGCCAAAATGGCCCACGGTTTCTTTACAGAGGGTTAAAAAAATTCTATCTATGAAAGGTGAGGACCAAGCAGAAAGCAAGAAAGATTTAGGGGAGTTGGCCAAACTCATGAACAAAGAAATAGGCTCTGAGGTGGAGAGAGAGAGAACAAGGCAGGGGCATTAAAGGGAGAAACTCACACTGGAGGGTGCAATGGAGAAAGGCCATGTCACTGATGATAGAATGGTGTGGTCAGGTACGCAGTATGGCAGTCAGACGAATAAAGGTTGCAAGCCAGCCAGCTGTATCAAATAGTGTATCACCTTGGTAAGACAACTAGGGATGTGCATTAAATATGGGACAGCCACAAGCTTGGTCAAAGAGGTAGGTTTTAAGGAGTGTTTTACAGGAGGAATGAGGGGTGGAGAGATTTAGGAAGATGTTAAATTACCTTTGGTGGTAGTATGTCATTGTTTTTTGCCTTTTGATCCAGAATAGTCCGTTGAGTTGATGACAAAGAAACCACCAATCATTAGAATGAAACAAAACTAATTTATTGCCTAACGATTAATTAAATGAAGTTCACATGCTACTGAAATATAATTAGTAATAAAGTAATATTAAATCTGTCCAGCAGTAATCAATAATCTAGAAGTCACTAATGATATCCTCGCGTTAACTCTCTCTAATCTAAGCTACTCCTGATACTGTTCCCAGTCTTCCTCCTTTGCTAACACTACCCAGCATTCCCTGATGTCTGATATTTATACTGAGAACTGGTGGTGCCCTCTAGTGTTTGAATTACACTGAGATGTAATAATTAACCCTTCACTTGCTTGTCTATCTACACTTTGTAGAAGGCACTTTTGGGAGGGTGGGGGGCACGGTAGCACACGTGGTTAGCACAGTTGCTTCACAGCTCCAGGGTCCCAGATTCGATTCCCAGCTTGGGCCGCTGTCTGTGTGGAGTCTGTACGTTATCCCCGTGTCTCCGGTTTCTTCCCACAGTCCAAACATGTGCAGGTTAGGTGGATTGGCCATGATAAATTGCCCTTTGTGTCCAAAATTGCCCTTAGTGTTGGGTGGGGCCACTGGGTTATGAGGATAGGGTGGAGATGTAGGCTTGGGCAGGGTGCTCTTTCCAAGGGCCAGTGCAGACTCGATGGGCCGAATGGCCTCCTCCTGCACTGTAAATTCTATGAATTCTATGGACAGGTATATAAGAAGGTCACCCATTTCTCCAAGTCATACATTATTCTGACTTGGAAATACATCATTGTTCCTTCAGTGTCTCTGGGTTAAAGTCCTCAAACCTCCTACCTAACAACACTTTGGGTGTACTACACCACATGGACTACAGCAGTTCAAGAAGGCAGCTCAGTGGGCTCACCAACACCTTCTCAAGGGCAATTAGGATTGGGCCCTTAAGAGGGCAGCACGGTGGCACAGTGGGTTAGCACTGCGGCCTCACGACACTGAGGCCCCAGGTTCGATTCTGGGTCACTGTCCGTGTGGAGTTTGCACATTTTCCTGGTGTTTGCGTGGGTTTCGCCCCCACAACCCAAAAATGTGTAGGCTAGGTAGATTAGCCACACTAAATTGCCTCTTAATTGGAAAGAATGAATTGGGTACGCTAAAATTTTTTTAAAAAGGATTGGGCCCTTATCTTTTATTTTAAAAATGGACTGAATGGTTTACTTTACATCATGAACCTTGTGACTTCTCTGCATCATTATAAAACTGCTCTATGTATGTGATATCTTAAGCTCATCACAGTGCGTTTTTAAACTTTTTTTAATTTAAGGGGCAATTTAGCGTGGCCAATCCACCTAACCTGCACATCTTTGGGTTGTGGGGGTAAAACCCATGCAAACACGGGGAGAATGACTGTTTTTTTCCACATTGCCAACTCCAACCTCCCTTGATTGTCTAGGTTGACAAAATCAATGCGTAGCTGTGCTGCACAGAACTGGAGCCTTCACTTTCCGGCTGGACATTTGGACCATGTTTGTTGTGTTATTGTTAGGCATACAGTTTGTGAAATTAATTTATTTTAAGGGAACAAAAGAAACCCTACATCCTCCCCCAGCTATGACTGTTGACAGTCTCCAGAAGGAACCCTGTTCGAGTAATGAGTGTAATAAGTGATTAGAATTGACCATACTTGAGGGACAGTTCCCCACTTTCAAGCGTTACACTGCAATGTGAACAGAAAACACTACAGCTTGGGATAAGTGTGTAATATATAATTAGAAAAGTGAGTGACATTTGTCAATCAGTTACAGCAGGAACTGCTCATTCCCTATACACAGACCACAGGAGGCTCGCTCTAAAGAGGTTCTTTAATCCCATCGCTTTTATCTGCTTAAAAAACCTTTTTCATTGCCAGGTGCCTAAATAGTTCTATGAGAAATTATGAATCCTTTCTAGTACATTTTGCACACACTATGACCAGAGGGAATCTTTGTTACACAGTTGGGGGAAGCAAGGGAACCAAGCGTCTTTAGAAATCTCAGCTCATGATGTTCAAATTGTAGCTCAGATCAGGCACTGTGAAGAAGCGTTATTATTTTGCATTGGAAGGCATTTTTTGATGATGGGGAGGAATAGAATGACATTCTGCACACATCCTCAACATAGCTCTTTTTAAGTATAGTTTGTATTTCTTCTTTTATTTTTAATCCCACCCAGCCCTCCCAGCTATTCCCCTCTCCTGACTGGGCTACAATTACAAATGATGTGGAGATGCCGGCGTTGGACTGGGGTGAGCACAGTAAGAAGTCTTACAACACCAGGTTAAAGTCCAACAGGTTTGTTTCAAACACGAGCTTTCGGAGCACTGCTCCTTCCTCAGGTGAATGGCAAGGTATCTCGCGAGAAAGCTCGTGTTTGAAACAAACCTGTTGGACTTTAACCTGGTGTTGTAAGACTTCTTACTGTACAATTACAAAGGCATTCACTGTCCGGGCTGGTGCAGGAATATTAGATGCCTTAGGTGAACCTGCAGCCCTGCCACCCTTCTGATTAAAGCAATACACATTTGAATATGTAGTAGATCTCACGTGATGTAATGCAGTCTGTTTCTGCAACAGTTTACTGTAATGACTCCTCCAGACTAGGCTTCATACAAACTCGAGTTTATTTGAACAACGAAAAAGAGCTGCAGCCACAATGCACAATGGCCTGGGACCATTGGGAATGCAGGTTTTAAACTCCCTCCAAGCAGTTACTATAATTTTAATCTTTATTAGTGTTACAAGTAGGCTTACATTAACACTGCAATGACGTTATTTTGAAAATCCCCTATTGGGCGACCCACAGCCCACTCAATAGGGGAACTTATATTATTTGAAACCCACGGGGAGATCTATCGACGATCCCCCGTGGCTTTCATGGTCATGATATCATCGCTGCCCCCTTATGTCTACTTCACCCTTGCTGAGGTCCCAGGTTCGATCACGGCTCTGGGTCACTGTCCACGTGGAGTTTGCATATTCTCCCCGTGTTTGCGTGGGTTTTGCCCCCACAATAGATGTGCAGGTTAGGTGGAATGGCCACGCCGAATTGCCCCTTAATTGGAAAAAATGAATTGGGTGCTCTAAATTTAAAAAAATGTCTACTTCACTCTCGATGCTGCCACAGCGAGGGGGTCGCCTCCGCTTCTTCGCACTCGACCTCGAGTTTGTGGTAGGTGGAGCCAGAACGGGAGGTCTGAAACGGATCGGCGATCTTCACTTTCACAGAGAGTGCCAAAGGGTCAACAACGTCGGTTATTCTTTGGTATTGGCCATCGGGGGAACCCACAATTCCACGGCAATATGGGCAGTAATCCTATGCCAGCGATGGCCACCACCGGGGTCAGAGGCAAGGCCTCAATGGGGGCAGGCTCCCTACTTATGGTTGTCCAGGTGCTTCCTCAGAACTTTGTCTTGGACTTTGCCTCACAGGATACAGGCCCCGCTTTTTATAATATGACTCCAGAGATCTAAACTATGAAGTTCCGAATGTAAACTGTGCCACCAGTCTTAAACATTCTCTCAGATCTTAGGGCATTGTGATTCCTGCTTTGATTTTCCTGTTAGACCCCACCCTCCCTGCCAAATGCAGAAATAACAGCTCAACCTGGTGCAAAGCTGTCGTCCCATCAGTTGTAAGGCAGCACGGTAGCACAAGTGGATAGCGCCAGGGTCCCAGGTTCAATTCCCCGCTGGGTCACTGTCTGTGCGGAGTCTGCACGTTCTCCCCATGTCTGCGTGGATTTCCTCCGGGTGCTCCGGTTTCCTCCTACAGTCCAAAGACATACAGGTTAGGTGCATTGGCAATGATAAATTGCCCTTAGTGACCAAAAAGGTTAGGAGGGGTTATTGGGTTATGGGATAGGGTGGAAGTGAGGGTTTAAGTGGGTCGGTGCAGACTTGATGGGCCGAATGGCCTCCTTCTGCACTCTATGTTCTATGTTCTATGATCTATGTTCTAGTTCAGCCGGGCACATTCTACCCGTGTCTGCATGGGTCTCAACCCAGGGTAGGTGGATTGGCCACGCTAAATTGCCCCTTCATTGGAAACATTTTTTAATGAAGATTTTAAAAACAGCAGTTCCGCCGGGGTGTGGTTCTTTAATTAAATAAGAACTGTGCTGACCTTGTTTCTATAGATGCAGTCGGCTACTTCTTCATACCATTTTTGAAGGTCTGTACTGCTCACTCTTCAAACCATTGGGCGCTGGATGGTATGGCGCTGTCTCAATGTGCTGGATGCCATTTGATTCCATGAGAGCCTGGAGCTCCCTATTAGTGATGGCTGTGCCATTGTCAGAGACTAAGTGCTGGATTCCTGCACCCCACCCGCTGCAAGAACGCCATGGGCGAACACACGTAGAAGGAAAAATCCATTGACCTTGGGCGGGATTCTCTGGTTGCCAGGCGGACACGGCCGGAGAATCCCGCCCTAAAACCTTCGGAATGTAGACAAAACTCTGTTGAAGTTTCTCAAGCATGGCATGGGAAGTTGCTGAGGCCATGTGATGTGCCTCCATCCACTTGGAATGTGCATCTACCAAGATCGGGAACATAGAATCCAAGAAAGACCCACCGAAGTCTACATGCGCCCGCATCATGGCTTGTTTGGACACTCTCATGGGTGTAGGGAGGCCGAACAGGGAGTTTCTGGTTTTCCTGGTATAAGTTACATTGTTTTACCAAGTTCGCGATGTCCATGTCGAGCCTGGGCCACCAAACACAGCTCCAGGCAAGCGGCGTGGGGCCCCCGCAAAGACCGAGAGCACGTGGCCCCCCAAAGTGTAAGTCCACCTTGGACCGTTATGCAGCTCCATTAAAATTGGGCGCCACCCTGGTTGGGGAACAAGGACCCGGGATCTTCTCAGGATGATACCATCCTCGACACTGAGCTCTTGTTGCTCAGTGAGATATGGCTTTATGTCATCAGAGAGTTGTCCTCAGATCCCGCCGCTCATGTGTTTTAGTTTTGATAACGTCAGGTCTTTTTGAGTCCAAGCCTTGATTTGCTTCACTAATAACGGTAGGCTTTCTCAGAAATTCAAGGTCATCGTGACCTCTTTTAAAACATTTCTTTGCCCCAAATGTGACCGTTAAGCCTTCCTTCTCAATCTACAATTGCACCGCTCTGTGTCTGAAAGAGTTATTGATGCCGAGGCAATAGGTCTTTCTATGAAATTTTCCAACGATGCAAGTGTACTGCCCCGACTCCATAAGGAGAAGCATCACACGTCCTTATCAGCCCCTTCTTGGGATCATAATGAGCCAATAAATTAGGCGATAGTGCCTCCCAAGACCATTTCTGGTATTTCTTCAATAGCAGATGTTATGGCGACAGCAAGGAGGCGATGTTCGGGATGAACTTTTCTCAATAATTGACTAGTCCCAGGAAAAGTTTAAATTCTGTGGCATTTTGCGCTTCCCTATTGGCTTTGGCTTTGTCTTCCAAGTGGTTTTGGCCTTTTTTGTCTACCCGGTAGCCTAGATAGAGGGCAGGATTCCATGCAGCCACGCACCGAGATCGCGTTTGGCACAGGGGCAAAGAACCAATGTTTACGCAGGAATCGTGCCCGGCGCCGCTCCCTGTCCTGTCCCTGGAGAATGGCTAGCGCACGGATTACGCGGCAGGGGGCCATTGACAGAGGCCCCCCTCAGTGATTCTCCGGGCAAACCTTGCCGAGTTTCCGATGACGTGGTTCTAACCATTTAATGCCGGTCGGGAACCTCGGGTGGCGGCTGCGGACTCAGTCCGTGGCTACCCTGGTGGGGGTGGGGGGATCGAGCACCGGGGGGAGCCTCATGGACGGCCGGGACAGCGATCGGGCGGCTCAGATCCGTGGGCACGTGCCATCTCAGGGGGGCCTATATTGTCGCTGTCGGTCCGCGGTCCGAGTCCACCATGGCACATGGCACAGTCGCTGCAGGCAGCCGCCATGCGCATGCACGGACTCCCCACCGGAAGTGCGGGGGTCTGTATCCGCAGCCAGAGCTGCGAGAACCACTCCGGTGCCCTGCTAGACCCCTACAGGTAAGTGAATCGCTCTTGACTTCTTTAAGGAAAGTCAAGAGTAAAATGTCAGCGTTTTTAATGCTGGCGTGGGGACATAGCCCCAGTTTTGGAGAATCCAGCCCATGTTATTTCACTCTCCTGGAAAACATACTTTTCTCTTTTAAGGTCGACCCTTGTTTTTGAAAATTGCTGCAAAACATCATTTAGGTTTGCTAGGGGCTCCTGCTCTGTAATCAGGACGTCTTCCAGGTACACTGCCACCTTGGGTAACCCCTGGAGTATATTCTCCATGACCCGCTGAAATATGGCACAACCCGACGAGAACCCAAAGAGTGGGCAAGCGCTCACACAGAGGCCCTTCTGGGTGTTAATCGTGACATATTTACGTGAGGTTTCATCTAGTTCGATCTGGAAGTAGGCGTGGCTCATGTCTAATTTTGTGAAAATCTGGCCACATGTTAGTTCGGGATATAAGTCCCTCATATGTGACATAGGGTACCTGTCCAATTTTGAGACCCGGTTGTCTGTGAGTTTATAATCCCCACAGAGGCGGATTAATTTATCGGGTTTAAGGATGGGACTGATGGATGACGCCCACTCTGCGAATTAAGATAAAGTCGCCATAGTACCAGATGACCATACGTTGCGGGAGAGCTGGGTGATTTAACCTGAGGATCACCACAGCTCAGGCGAGGGCGAGGTTGAGGAGGCGGGGCATTCATTAATAACCTCAGCCGGTACGGGAATTGAACCTGTGCTGCTGACCTCACTCTGCATCACAAACCAGCTGTCCAGCCAACTGAGCTAACCTGGCCCTCCACTCTACGAATTGCATGGGTTTTATTATCCCTAAAGCCTCCAGATGCCCAAACCCATTCCCTATTTTCTCAAGCAGCGCATATAGAACCAGTCGGGCCCTGAAGTATTACGGCACGACCTTGGGGTCGACATAGATTCTGGCTCTGACTCTGGATCCTTTCATTTTTCCAAGCCACTTTTGGAAAACCTCAGGGTATTTACTGATAATTTTGTAAAGTCCTCCAATGCCCAAACTGAACATTTTCAGCCAATCGAGTCTGATCTGCTGGAGCCAATCCCTGCCCAGAAGACAAGGTCCCTGTCCTCACGCCAAACTGACTGGTAGTCGGGCTGACCGTTGTCTGTAGGTCACTGGGGTCATCGTGATTTCTATAATCCAGAAAGGTTCCCCTGTTCTCCAATGACAGAGACAGCAGCCGTTGTATCCACCTCCATTTCTCACGGACGACCATTCATGAGTAGCCTTACCATTACTGGAGCAACCTTAGTTGTATTGATACTGTTTAATTGCATCGTCTCATTGCCTAGAAGTGGACATACTTGCACGATAAGAGGCTCTGCTGACCTTGGCTTCTTGTCTGGGTAATACGCGTATTGCCGAGACTGGCAGCATTGCCTTGGTTGTGCCCTTCTGCAGTGCTTACACTAGTCCATCAGCTGCCACCTGCAACCCTCTGGTATACTTGGGGTTATTGACTGCCAGGGAAACCCTGCAGAGTCCTGGTTAGGCAATGGCGACTCCAATAGACGCCTTCATCTAAGGCATTTGCTTTCTTGTGCGAGGCCCCTCCGCCAATCCAAGGATGCTACTGTCCGGTATGCCTTGTAGTTCTTGAGCCCCGTTCCTCTGCATTCTCCAGGGACAGTGCTATCTCAGTGGCCCTTTTCAGGTCTGGATTAGGCTCTGCCAGTAATGTCTCCGTTCCTGAGACCTAGTGTTAGCATCGGGGCAGAATTTGTGGACTTTCGTGACAAGGAAAACAGGCGCCGAAGCTGCAGCTGCACACACAGATTACACTCCCCACACACACTCATCCCAGCCAACAAGATGGCACTGGTTGTGCTGGAGCGGGCCTATCCAGCTGATGGATCGGCTGGGGCCAGAAGGCAGCTATGGGTGGACTGGGGGGACACCCATATGACCCATGGCCCTAAGCTCACAGTGAGCAGTGGACAGCGTGTGCAGCTGCATGGCTGCCATGCCGGCTGCGGTAATGGTGTTCCGTGCCCATCCACCCAATCCCACAGCCCACCTCCTGGCCACCCCCTGCTACTCCCCCGGTCCTGGTAGAAGCCCCCTGGCCAGCGGCACAACTGTCAGAAAACAATGGCCATGTTGGAGACTTTCCGTACCCCCTCTCTCTCCCTCAGCAGCCACAACGCCAGTTTCATGATTTTTAAACGCGCAAGTGAACCGCGCAGGCGGGAACTCGGCCCATCGGAGGCGGAGCATCGCGGAGGCCACGACAATACCGGGTCGGTCCCGCTAATGATATGCAAACAGTGTTTACTGTACGTGCGTTCCGGCTCGTCAATAGTTTGTGGGTAGGTTAGGCTTTTTATTATGTTGAATGTTGGGGCCCCTCAACCTGTTTAGTGTTTGTGTGAACCATCGCTAATATCTCACACTAACACACATCCACCCTAGAATCTGCCATCTGCGTGCATCCCCTTTCAGTAATACATGTACTAGGCCTTAGACGCCCTTGTTTATCTGCATGTCATGCAGCCTTGTCGGGGTCCAGCTTCCATCTCTTCAGTCTTCCCTCTGCCTTCCATTGTTCATCCTCTTCATCCACCTCGTTGCCCTGCCTGCCATCGTGAGCCCTTGCCCTTCCTGCACCCCACTCCTTGCATAGCCCTCCTTACACATTGTTCCCCTTGTCCTTGTCGGCCCACCCCCAGCCTCACCTCCCAACCCACCCCCGATCAAACTCTGACCTTTGCTGCGGTGGCTGCATGAGACCCAGAGTACAGTGCTGTCCGGATGGACCCTGGTGTGTGGAACCGGGGGGGAAGGAAACCCCTGTACTCCCCAGCCCCAGGTGCAGTACTGATCTAAGATGGTGGCACAGAACAGTCCGTGGGTCCTGCAGCACGGTGCTGTCCATGAGGACTGACTCGGCATGGAGATGGAGGGCAGGAACTGGTGTGCCTTGGTAGGCTGGAGTACAGCACATCAGGAGCAGCACAGCACTACGACAGGTAACCTTTGCATGTTGCATTCACCTTGAAATCTCTGGTGAACTGAGAGCTGCTTTGAGCATGCCAGCCTTTATCAATTACTAATAATACTGATAATAATCATTACTAGTGTCACAAGTAGACTTACATTAACACTGCAACGACACGTCCGGTGACGGCGGGCGAGAGGCAGCCGCACAATGGAGGGCTCCCGTTCGGGAATGGCATTTTCGGGGCTTTAAGCCCGGTTCCAGGGTCCACGGAGGTGGCAAAAGCAGGGAGAAGGCACAGAGGAGGCACAGTGAAGGAAAATGTCGAGGGTGAGCAAAAAAACGACCGTAAAAAAAACAGCTGAAGGTCCGTCGGGGAGTGGAAAGGTCACCGCGGGGTCACCAAGGAAAATGGAGGCTGGAGCACCGGGGGGCCGCATTGCTTATGGCTGAAGAAATTACTAAGGTGATGGCTGCGGAATTCGAAAGGCAGTTTACAAAATACATGGAGACAATGAGGAAGGAGATGAGGGAGGTTTTGAGTGTGCTGGTGGAGGAGGCGATTTCCCCGGTGACGACGGCGGTGGCGAGCGCAGTGGCGGAGGTGCGGGAGCAAGGGGAGGCGCTGAAGGAAGTGGAGGAGACATTATTGCAGCACGGTGATCAACTTACCTCGATGGGGAAGGAGATGCGGAAGGTGATGGAGGTGAACAAGGAACTGGGAGGAAAAATGGAAGACCTGGAAAACAGATCCAGGCGACAGAATTTGAGGATTGTGGGGCTGCCCGAAGGAGTTGAAGGGTCGAGGCCGACTGAGTATTTTGCTGCGATGCTGGCAAAACTATTGGGGGAGGGGAGGATCCCTCCCGATATGAACTGGATCGGGCTCATCGGTCGTGGAGGCCTGTACCAAAGGCGAGTAAGCCACCCAGTGTAGTGACTCTGTGCTTCCGTAGGTACAGTGTGAAGGAGAAGGTCCTGTGCTGGGCCAAGCAGAAGTGGGTGGTGCAGTGGGCTGGAGCTGGTATATGTGTATACCAGGACTTTACAGTGGAGCTGGCGAGGAGGCGGGCTGCCTTCAACCAGATGAAGAGGGCACTGTACATTAGCATGGTGCAGTGCGGCATTGTATATCCAGCGAAGCTGAGGGTGACTTACAAGCTCAAGGACTTTGATTTTGGAACGGCGGAAGCAGCGGAGGAGTTTGCAAAAGCAGAAGGACTGTGGCAGAACTGAAAAATTGAGAAATGGCCATGTGCCTATGTAACCTCAGGACTGTATTTTCTTCTTTTTTGTTTCATTGTGTGCAGGTGTACGGGCTAAAGGAACCGATGTTGTATATATTTGGACAAGTGATGAGACTTTCACTCGAAGTGAGGGCTCTTTGGGGTGTAGGTGGATATGCGGGGTTTGTGCGCTAAAAGGGGGATTTATGGGCTTTCCTAGGGCCGGGCAAGGGGGAAAGGGACCCGGGCGGGGGCCTCCACGCTGGCCGGTCTAAGCCGGCCAGTGAACGGGAGTGAGGTGGGGGGAGGGGCTGCGGCCATCGGAGCCTGGCAGAACAGGGTCCGAGTGGTCTAGCCGGGGTGGAAAGTTGGGGGGAAGGAACCGAGGTTGGAGGCAGGAGTTTTACAAGAGGCAGTGGGCAGGAGGAGTTGGGAAGGAGTGGGTTGGGGGGGGGGGGGGGGGGGGGGGGGGGGGGGTGTTTACAACTCTTGGGTATCATGTACGATACTCTTTCAGAGGTTGGATGGCATTGAGTGTAGGGGTGGGGGGGGGAGTGGACTCTATAGGTTAATGGTGACCATGGGCGGTCCTGGACTCCTTTTTCTTTTTCTCCTTTGTTTCTACCATGGGAGGGTTTGTTTTATTGGATGCATATATTGACAGGTGGGCCGTTGTTTGGGGTGGAGGGAGGATGGGATCTTGGTTATTGTTAAGGGGATTGATTTTGTATTTGTTACCGTTTACTGTCTGTGGGTGGGGTGTAAATTCTGAAGGAAAATGTGAAAATGGAGAATAAAAACATTAAAAAAAAACACTGCACTAACATTACTGTGAATTTGACAGCGGTGTGATTTCCCGCTGGCATGACGCAAGATTGGAAAGCCTGATGGATTCCGGTGGCCAGTTGTTTTAATGATCATTCATGAGATGCAAATGAATGCAAAAGGTATTTGCACCACCTGCCAGTGGGAAGAGCGACCCACCATTAGCCGGCCATTGGGAGAATTGCAATGGGATTTTACTCTGTGGGTTTCCAGCCTTTCTTTTTGCCAGATTCACTGTGCCCAACCACCCACCACCATTCCGCCCTATGATTCTAAATCACCTGCCCAACACAGGCGAAGGAGCAGGAATTTCTCCCACAGGCCCACAGGCTGCAATTGGCTAGAGTTGGGCTCCACACCAGAGAAGTTTGTTCCTATCAACCATGAGTTTCCTACTTTGGAATTATTATCTCACATATATACCGTAAGGGGAGCGATCTACCCGAATGGGAACAGAGTCCCAAAGCACGGACCGAGAAACACCACGCTATCAAACGGCCATTCGGTTAGATCGGGGGTCTCGGCGGGGAACGTGTGGCTGAGGCCGTACTTAGTCCCGTTTTCTGCAGTGAGAAGCTCCGCTCACCGGAACCCCTCAATGCACGGAGAGATCGGGGTGGCATTTATAAAGGGTGACCTGATCTCTTGCCCCCCCCCCCCCCCACCCCCATGACTCAACCCCCGAACTTCCCCCAAGCCCCAATTCATCAATAAGGGGATCCTCAGGCCTCCCCACACCCACACAGGGCACCCTCAGGCCCAATCCACAGCACAGGGAAAATGCCAGCCTTCTACCCTGGCCGTGCCACTCCCAGTGCCACCTGGGTGCCTTGGCAGCGCCAGACTAGCACCCAGTTAGCATTGCCAGGGTGTGAGGTTGGCACTGCCTAACAGACAGTGCCAAGGCACTCAAGTGGCACCAGCAATGCCAGGGTGCCACTTTGCCCAGAGGGACCTCCGATCCCTTGGGAGGCCCCACAAGTGCCCTTGGGTCTGGTTCCCGTTTGTGGAGACCAGTACTGAACAGCGCTCGCCCGAGATCTCCAAGGTGAGGGGGGTTAGATCCCACATCTTGGTTAGATCTCAAAAATGCACATTAGAGTGAGATTAGCTGTCTCACTCTGGCGCAGATTTGCTAAAAGGTGTTCCTGCCCACAATGGTCGGGATTCACATCGTGACGTATCGTGAGATCGTCTTAGAACTCGTGAGGCATGGGTAGAGCTGGGTAGATCCCAAGAGGGTTCACCGTTGCATCTACTGGCCCCGTTGCTCCGCGCCGCACTGCCTTTCTCGCTCAAGAATTGGACATTCTGAATTCTCCCTCCGTGTACCCGAACAGGCACCTGAGTGTGACGACTAGGGGAGTTTCACAGCAACTTCATTGCAGTGTTACTGTAAGCCTACTTGTGACACTAATAAAGATTATTATAAAATGTTTTGTGTAATCTGAGGAATTTTGACCAATTTGTTTTTTGCTGTGTGTACATTATGACTTTCGAGCCTGATAACGATTGCATAACAGGATTAAAAATGTAATGTCATCGACGCCAGTCCATTAAAATAATATACTTCAATAGATTCCTGGAGAATAAATCTTTGCTGACTCCATATCATTTCCACTTTCTGGTTATCAAATTATCTGTCTTTGCATTGTTCTGTTTTTCCTCTTCCTGCATCTCCGCCGTCTCTGTTACCCGTTCCAAACTGAGCTGCACGATTCTCAGTTAAGCAGCGCCTTGATTTTAAAATCCTTATCCTGGTATCCATGGGTTCGTCCCTCGCTTTCTCTGTAATTTCTTCCATCTCTACAACCTTCCAAGATACCTGTGTTCCTCCAATTCTGGCCTTTGAGCATCTCAGATTTTAATTGCTCCACTGTTGGCGGCCGTGTCTTCAATTGGTTAGGTGTGAAGTTCTGGAATTCCCTTCCTAAACCCCTCTATCCCTCTTTGCTCCTTGAAGAGAGTCCTTAAAATCTACCTCTCTGACCAAGCTGTTGGACATCTGCCCTAATGTCACAGTTTAGGAGAATGGTCCAAGAAGTGGCTGATGAAATTCAACGTGGGCAAGTGCGAGGTCTTGCACTTTGGAAAAAAGAATAGAGGCATGGACTATTTTCTAAACGGTGACAAAATTCATAATGCTAAAGTGCAAAGGGACTTGGGAGTCCTAGTCCAGGATTCTCTAAAGGTAAACTTGCAGGTTGAGTCCGTAATTAAGAAAGCAAATGTAATGTTGTCATTTATCTCAAGAGGCTTGGAATATAAAAGCAGGGATGTACTTCTGAGGCTTTATAAAGCACTAGTTAGGCCCCATTTAGAATACTGTGAGCAATTTTGGGCCCCACACCTCAGGAAGGACATACTGGCACTGGAGCGGGTCCAGCGGAGATTCACACGGATGATCCCAGGAATGGTAGGCCTAACATACGATGAACGTCTGAGGATCGTGGGATTATATTCATTGGAGTTTAGGAGGTTGAGGGGAGATCTAATAGAAACTTACAAGATAATGAATGGCTTGGATAGGATGGACGTAGGGAAGTTGTTTCCATTAGCAGGGGAGACTAGGACGCGGGGGCACAGCCTTAGAATAAAAGGGAGTCACTTTAGAACAGAGATGAGGAGAAATTTCTTCAGCCAGAGAGTGGTAGGTCTGTGGAATTCATTGCCACAGAGGGCGGTGGAGGCCGGGACGTTGAGTGTCTTTAAGACAGAAATTGATAAATTCTTGATTTCTCGAGGAATTAAGGGCTATGGGGAGAGAGCGGGTAAATGGAGTTGAAATCAACCATGATTGAATGGTGGAGTGGACTCGATGGGCCGAATGGCCTTACTTCCGCTCCTATGTCTTATGGTCTTTTGTAACTCGGCCCCAAGTTTTTCCTTTATCATTCCTGTGAAGTGCGCGGGAACATCGATTATAGTAAAGGTACTATATAAATACAAGTTGTTGTTGTTGTTCCCCAGTCTCTTTCTATGTCCCCGTCTCTCTCTTGGCACACTGTCATAAATACATTTTTTTTTAAAATAAGTTTAGAATACCCAATTATTTTTTTTCCAATTTGAGCAATTATTTCATGGTGCAGCCTGCTTGCTGCAATGTTAACACTTATGTTCAGCTTCTTATTCTAAAGATGGATGATTAATATCTACTGCCTAGTACTTTCCAGCCGACTGCATCTGTTCAGATTAAAATGGGCTGATGCACTGACTGAAGTCCTTTTTTTGCAGGATTTCAGGTCTCTTGAGGAGAGCTCAGTGCATTAATAAAATTAAACAACACAAGGTGAATAAAATAGCCCATAAATCTTTTTCTTTTACACCCCCTGCCAATATTCTTTAAATAATCTATTTTTTATTTCAGGAAGATCTCCTTGGCATTCTTTTGTTGAACTATCCGTGAACGGGCTTGTTAGTCGAGATAGCTGGGGTTGATTTTGGTAATGTGGACAGTGGGTAACCAGTAACGGGGGCAGTAGTGTGGAGGCCTGGCTGATTAACAGGCTGGGCTTCATGTCACTCATTGAATCTCACCCAAAATGGAGACCCATTTTCACAAAAAGGATGTTGGGGATCTGGAACTTGCTCCCCATAAAAGGTTGTGAATGCTGGGCGTCAATTTAAATTTTCAAGAGTGAGTTTGATAGATTTATTTTGTGTAAGTCATCAAAATATATGAAAGAAAGGCAGGTAAATGAAGATGCGGCACGGTAGCAAAGTGGTTAGCACTGTTGCTTCACAGCTCCAGGCTCCCAGGTTCAATTCCCGGCTTGGATCACTGTCTGTGCGGAGTCTGCACATCCTCCCCGTGTCTGCGTGGGTTTCTCTGGGTGCTCTGGTTTTCTCCCACAAGTCCCGAAAAACATGCTGTTAGGTGAATTGGACATTCTGAATTCTCGCTCCGTGTACCCGAACAGGCGCTGGAATGTGGCGACTAGGGACTTTTCACAGTAACTTCATTGCAATGGTAATGTCAGCCTACTTATGACAATAAAGATTATTATTATTAAAGATGGGTTATGATCTGACTGAACAATGGAAAAGGCTTGAGAGGAGGTGAGGAGTGGATTGCTGTCAGTGAAGGGGGCAGGGGAGCAATGTGGCCTGCTGGTATGGATTTGTTCTGGGTGATAACCACTTGATTGTTGTGATGTTTCAGTGTTTCCTCCCTCACAACCTTGCAGGGGCACTTTAAGAGACCGATCATGTGATGTCACAGCATTTGCGCGAGCAAACAGGCAGTCTAACATTGTGCCTGTAGTGCCAACATCTTCAAATAAAGCTCTTTGTTTGTTTGAACCTCTGGGCCTGCAGACTTAATTTTAAAACAACTACATAAAAAAATGGCGACGAGGTGGGTGAACAGCATTTGTAGGCACCTGAAAAAAAAGTCGAACAACGTTTGTAGGCACCCAAAAAGAAAAATAAATCATTAAAGTTGTTGTTACATGAAAGCTGGTCAAGGGAGAGCCAAACAACTTTGGAAAGAAGCTTGCCTTGTGCCCAAAGTGAACCATAACAAAGCATCGTGTTGAGCAAGTAACCTGCAACAACAAATTTAGAGTTGGGGGTCTTGTAAAACACAAAAGGAACAGGCTGGGCTCAGATTTGCCTTGTTTTGGGGAAGAAGGAAGCAAGGCAGTGCTGAAGATTCACGGCACATCATGCAGACACAGGTCATTCCATTGTGAAAAAAGGCACCATTGGACTGTTTGACGAGAATACAGAGCAACAGAGTTTATATGAAATGAAATGAAAATCGCTTATTGTCACGAGTAGGCATCAATGAAGTTACTGTGAAAAGCCCCTAGTCGCCACATTCCGGCGCCTGTCCGGGGAGGCTGGTACGGGAATCGAACCGTGCTGTTGGCCTGCTTTAAAAGCCAGCGATTTAGCCGAGTGAGCTAAACCAGCCCCATAACTTTCCTGCGCATAATGGGAGGGAAAACATTTAACATCCAGAGAAGTCTGGTATAGCCGGAAAAGTCAGGCATGAAAATCTACGATAAAATAGTGGAAATATTGCAGGGCCACTATTCACCAAAACCGTTAGTCATCGCAGAAAGGTTTAGGTTTCATAAGCGCAACCAAGAAGCAGGTGAATCAATCCACAGTTTGTAGCTTCTCTGAAAAGACTGGCTGAACACTGCAAGTTTGGGATGTGTTGAAAGATTCCATCAGTGATCGATTGGTCTGTGGTTGAAGGAGCAAAGCTATTCAAAAGCAGTTCTTAACCAAAGACAACCTGATCTTAAAGAAAGCTTTTGAAGTTGCTTTATTCATGGAATTAGCAGCCATCGAATCTCAACAATTGAGTTGGAGCACAAAATTCACAAGATGTTGGCTGAAACTTGCACTTGCCATCAATGTGCAAAAGCCGGGCACTCAGCAACAAAGGCATCATGACCAGGAAATGTAGACGAAAGGACCACATTGAGCGCACTTGTTGGAAAAAGAAACTAGCTCCAGGCAGAAGTTGCAAAATGCAAGAGTCAAATAAATCAAATGGGAAACTGAAAAAAGGAAAAAGTGTCCAAGTGGTACAGGAAGGACGCGAGACGAAACTCAATTCACACTCCGAAGATGAACTGTCATTCACAGTATTGGTGAAACAAACAGTTACTGGGTCACTCAGCTGGTGAAGGTGGAGATGGACACTGAGGCAGCCATCTCGTTGGTGCCAGAAACTGTTTATCAAGAAAAGCTCTGACACATTTCTTCCAAACCCTCGAAGCTAGTGTTAAAAATCTAGACTGGGAGAAGTAGTTCCGTTGAGGGGCCGCATTGATGTATCAGTTTAATTAAATGGACAGATGGCAGATGGTCAAAGGAAATTATCAGGCACTAATGGGAAGAACTTGGCTGGAAAAGATCAGGTTAAACTGGGTTGGGCCCCTCTCAACGCCCACCATGGAGATTGGACACAACGTTGTTGACAGACTAAGGATTTTGCAAGTGCATATCCTCTGCCATTGGGGAGTACATTAACAAGAGTGAATCTATCATACCTTCTATGCTGTGGGATCCACTTAAGGCAGTCATTAAGGAGGAGAAATTTCCTACAAGTCCACAAGGAGAGGATTGGGAGGGTGGAGCGGCAGAGGCTGCTGGATTTTATCTTTGAAGTGGACCACCAGAACTTGCCTGCCCATGCACCAGAGTTGCTGGCAAGTAGGCAAAAGGTAGCGATGCAATTTGAGCTACTCTCAATGGGTAAGGTGGTAAGCCCATGTGACTCTCTAGAGGGCATTCCATGAACAGTGGGAGAAAGCCTTTTAGTGCACTAGCTGAGGCAGCAGGCTGTCTCCCGGGCGATTGTGCAGATAAGGGACTTAGGTGGCTGGTTGATTTCCGCCACATCGAAGGTTAGATTAGAATTAGATTTAGATTTATTGTCACATGTACTGAGGTACACTGGAAAGTATTGTTCTGTGTACAGTCCAGGAGCATTGTTCCATACATGAAAAACATAGGACATATGGGGGGGCGATTCTCCGATATGGCGGCCAAATGTTCGCGCCATCGTGAACGGCATCGCGTTTCACAACGGCGCGAACAGGGCCCGGGCAGGACCTATCTAGCCCCCACAGGGGGCCAGCACAACGCTGGAGCGGTTCACACCCCTCTAGCCTCCGTATGCGGCGCCAAATGGGCGCCACGCCAACCCGCGCATGCGCAGCTCAATCCTGCGAAAGCGCAATTGGGCCGCGCCATCCTGCGCATGCGCGGGGAACTTCTTACGCGCGCGGCCCCGACCCAACATGGGGGCATTATTCAGGGGCCGGCCGTGGCGGAAAGTAGGCCCGGGGGGGAGATGCCGGCTTGCTGATCGGTGGGCCCCAATCGCGGGCCAGACCCCTTCAGAGGACCCCCCCTGTGTAAACTCTACACGGACAGTGACTCGGGGTCGGAATCGATCCCGGGTCGGCGGCGGCGTGAGGCAGCAGTGCTAAGCAGTGTGGCATTGTGCCTACCCTGATGTCCTCACCTCTGCCTCGGAGGCAAGTACTGCAGGGGTGGCGATCTTCTACTCCACGCATTGTCAAACTCGGGGGCTCGACCCGCGGGTGGGTCGTGGGCTGGAGTCGGGAGGGTCGCGGAGCCGTCCGTCGCAGCGCTCTCGATCGCGCAAATCTGCACACAACAGCCGCAGCTGTTAATAACGCCGGCTATAAGCGGCCTTCAAAATGGCTGCAAACATGTAAAATAAATTCGGCCGCACTGCGCATGCGTGCCAGATCATCGGCGCAGTGCGGCCACTTTATTTTTACATGTCCGCAGCTTTTGGTTTTACAAGTTCAGGGAGGTTTTACTCATTTATTTTATTCATTTAATTTTTTTTTCATTTATTTTATTCATTTTGTTTTTATTTTTTTTTAACAAGTTTGGGAGGGTTTTATTTGATAAAATTTTACAGGAAAAAAAGGCAGAACTTTGGACAGATGGAGACTCCATACTTTCCGACACCGGAAGGCCTCACGTTCATCCAACAGGTTCCATTGGAGGAGCGAGTACGAGGGCCAAAGGGACCCAAAACCATTTCCTCCATTTTCGTCAGCAGCAAACAAGGTAAGAGAAAATGGTGGGTCGCGCAGGTCGACCGGCGTGGGTCGCACAGGTCGGCCGGCGTGGGTCGCGCAGGTCGGCCGGCGTGGGTCGCGTGGGTCGCGCAGGTCGGCCGGCGTGGGTCGCGAAGGTCGACCGGGTTGGATCCCGAAGGTTGGCCGGTTTGTAAAAATGGGTCCCAGGAAAAAAAGTTTGAAGAACACTGTTCTACTCTGCCCATTGCTTCTGCCTGGTTGGGTGACCTAATGGACTTCCTATATCTAGAGAACGTCACGGATACCATTAGAAGGTCAGTAGCAGGGTTCTACTGGAGATGGCAGCCATTCATTTCCTTTAACAGAGAGTTAGTCACCGTTATCAGTTTGGGGGGTTTATTTTTTAGTTTCATGTTGAAGGGTTGGATTTAATGGGGTTGTTAATTATTGTTTGTGCTATTCATGCATTGTACCTTTAGGTATTTATTGTTTAGTGTGGCATTACGTTGTTATAATAAAGCATTTCTTCAATGAAAATGTTTTAAATTAGATTAAATTGGGCCATGGTAAATCTCGTGACAGATTCCAAATTAGGCCGACCCAAAATCTAGAAGAAACATGCCATTGTCTTTAATGGTGAGCTGGGAAGCATGAAGGATATCTGTACACGTTTGTGGCGATTTTAAAGTTGCCATTAATGCTGTACTGTGTGTAGAGCAGTACCCTCTGCCCTTGATTGATGACTTATTTGCTGGGTTTGCTGGAGGCCAACACTTCAGTAAAATTGATCTCAATCAAGCATATCTTCAAATGAACGTGGCTCCAGATTCACAGCAGCTCTGGACAATTGTGACACACACAGGGCTATTTAGATATAAAAGACTACCATTTGGCATCACATCCGCAGGAGCGATGTTTCAACGAGCTATGGACCGCGTTTTAAGCAGATTAGACAGAGTCCTACGTTACTTAGATGACGGGTGAGATCCAAAGACCTCATTGTTTCATAGAATTTACAGTGCAGAAGGAGGCCATTCGGCCCGTCGAATCTGCACTGGCCTTGGAAAGAGCACCTACCTAAGCCTCCACCCTATCCCGTAGCCCAGTAACCCCCACTAACGTTTTGGACACTAAGGGCAATTTAGCATGGCCAATCCACCTAACCTGCGCATCTTTGGACTGTGGGAGGAAACCGGAGCACCCGGAGGTAACCCACACAGACACGGGAAGAACGTGCAAACTCCACACAGACAGTGACCCAAGCCAGGAATTGAACCTGGGACCCTGGAGCTGTGAAGCAGCAGTGCTAACCACTGTGTTACCGTGCCGCCGAACTTGGTGTCGGGACGTGACCGTCGGATTCGCGACGCTTGAAACGTCTCGTGAGACTTAGCAGAGTCTCGCGAGACTTTGCGAGCAGGACCATGCAATCACCAGGTGAGATCCAGATATGCCTATTTAAATTAGACATTAAGCTCATTTAAATATGCATTCGCCGGATTCACCGGATTCTCCCAGAGCCCAGGATTCACCGGCAGCGTCTGAGAGACCTAGCCAGCGTTCCGTTTAATACTGGTCCACACAAAAGTGGACCAGCCGTACGGGCACCTGGATGGACCACCCAGGCCTTTGAAGCCCCCCAGCTGAATTGGGCCGGGTGCTACCCTGCACTCTCACTGGCACCTGTGCACCTTTGCACTACGATGGTTTTAAAGTTAAATCGGCAGGCCTCAGAGGTTCAAACAAACCATGAGCTTTATTAGAAGATGTTAACACGACAGCCTTCTATGTTACACTGCTCAGGCTGGCAGTGCCAAGGTGACCGGGTGCCAGGTTGCCCATGCCAGGGGTCAGGCCTGGGGGTGCCTTGCTCATAAGAGGTGGGGTAAGGAGAGCCTCGAGGACCCCGGAAGAGGTAAGCTGGGTGCAGTAGGGACTCCAGAGGCCAGGGTGGGGTAGCTGAGGGGGGGGGGGTTGAATTATCCACCCCGATCCACAAATAGTCTTGACGTAATGGCACAGAGCATTCCTCACTGATCCAAAAGAAAACAGCAGAGTGCCGTTGGATAGCGTCTCTGGGGGGTTGGGGGGGGGGGGGGGGCATTGGTGTTGACTCACTCAGGCTGCCCGGTGTAGGTCATTGATCTTTTTCCGTCACTGGAGGCCAGTCCTCCTTGTCACACTCCTGGCGCTCATAGCCGCTGCCACCACATCCCGGGCAGCACTGGCTGCCCTGTGACTGACCCCCTGGGATCTTGGGGGGAACAGGTCATCCCTCCTGCCCTCACTGTGTCTTGAACCTGGCCAGATCTGCATCGCTGAATCTTGGGTCGGTTTCCTGGGCGCCATTGTTGCGAGCTGGCTGGAGTTGTCTGTGAAAGAGCTATTAAGTGCTGCTCAACCTTGTTCGCAGGGGGCTGGCAAGCGAGGTGCCAGCGAATTGACTGGCGAGCCTTCATTTGCAGTGAGAAGCCCATGGAGCTTGTTAAGTGGACCAATTAATGTTGAATAGCATTGCCGGCCTCGCTGGGCTGAGTGTCGGTAAGCTCACAGTTTCTGTTCTCTACCACACAGAAGCCTTTCCAGAGAATCCTGCCCCAAGTTACTGTCTCTGGAGTTCTTCCTCAGATTCCACCCAGATGGTTGTCACATGAGGGTTTCTGAACTCCACTCCCAACAAAACATGCTTTAAAACCTTCTCTCGTAATAAGGCTTTCCATTCGCAAGTTGCATTCCAAAATCCACTCCATGTTTTCCAAATGACTCTTTTGAACAAGACTTCTGCTCAACTTCTACCAGTGAATCCACTCCCAGTTTTACACCAACCCCTTTTAGAATTTATTTGTCTTGACTGCTTTTACACACCTGGGGCGGGATTCTCCGCTGGCGGGTTGCTCCGTGCTGCCGGCGCCCGGAGGGTTCCCGATGGCATGGGGCTGCCCCACAATGGGAAACCCCATTGACCGGCCAGGATAACAGAGAATCCCATCAGCGGGTCGAGGCAGAAATGGCAGGGCAGAAAATCCAGCCCTTGAGGTCCAGCCATCAATTCCCACAGATATTTCAATTCACATTCCACAGGCTTTAGTAAAACCTCACAAACCTGAAACTGACTTCAGATGTCTTTCTGGCATCTCATCCTTCCTCTGAGCTCGGTCTGCCTTTACTGAACAGTCCTCTGATCTCGTACTTTTAACCTCAGATCACCTGGAAACTTCTTTTCATTTTTCTAGTTTCCTTAACTAGCTACTCTTTAGATAACCATTACTCCATTATATGTTTTTTCTTATGGCAAAGCTTACTAAAACCACTTCTTTCAGCAGAGTTGTGGGAGCGGTTCCCTCTCTAGCCCTCTTATCTACAAACTGCTGTAGCTTTCAACAAAAATTAAAGAAGAAAGAAAGTTATTTTTTCCCTTACTAGGGCCTCTCGTTGCCAAGCAACAATATTTACTCTTCACGCCATAGCTCCCTCTATCACTAAAGAGTCCCAGTTGAAACCTACCCCCATATACACAAACTACCTTTGTCCAGCAGGGATCTAACCATCGGTCCCTTTCAGGCACAGAAACGTGAAATTAAACCACCTAAAACTATACCTTATTTCTAATGTTTATCAATACAAATATAAATCCCTTAAAACTACCTTTGGTTTCCTGACGCAGGAAAGTGCCGAATCTGCCGCAGTCCCATTCATCTGTACACCAGAAGAGGCCTGGCGATGGATTATGCCAGACTGTTTGAAGGGTGTATGTTTCGCATTCTAGTCGATGCTCAAGCGAAATGACCTGAAGTTCACACCATGAAGACAAGGTCATCGGAGAAAACAGCTGAGAGATTGGGTGAAATCTTCAGAAGATTTGGTTACGCTGAGCAACTCGTGAGTGATAATGGGTTGCAGTTCACTGTGCGAGAATTCGAACACGACTTTAAGGGGAACAGAACTCAACCCATCCAATCGCCCCTTAACACCCGGCCACAAACAATCTCTCCTTATCACCCGGCCACAAACAATCACTCCTTATCACCCGGCCACAAACAATCACTCCTTATCACCCGGCCACAAACAATCACTCCTTACCACCCGGCCACAAACAATCACTCCTTACCACCCGGCCACAAACAATCACTCCTTATCACCCGGCCACAAACAATCGCTCCTTATCACCCGGCCACAAACAATCGCTCCTTACCACCCGGCCACAAACAATCACTCCTTACCACCCGGCCACAAACAATCACTCCTTATCACCCGGCCACAAACAATCTCTCCTTATCACCCAGCCACAAACAATCACTCCTTACCACCCGGCCACAAACAATCACTCCTTATCACCCGGCCACAAACAATCACTCCTTATCACCCAGCCACAAACAATCACTCCTTACCACCCGGCCACAAACAATCTCTCCTTATCACCCAGCCACAAACAATCACTCCTTACCACCCGGCCACAAACAATCGCTCCTTATCACCCGGCCACAAATGGGCTGGCAGAACGTTTTTTTTTACAGACAATGAAACATTCGTTGACGGTAACCAGAGAACAGGGTTCATTGTCTAAACGCTGGAGCCAATTCCTGCTCCTATACAGGAATACTGCACACTAAACAACCAACGTTTCTCCAGCTTTGCTAATAGTTAGACATCAACAGCATTCGATTTGCTAAAACCACCCAAGCCAAAATAAATTGTTGAGAAAAAGCAGCAGAATCAGGTCATGCAGCAAGAGGACAAAGTGAAACATCATGGAGTTCAGGCAAGGAATAATACCACAAGTGAAAAGTGGATATCGAGCACCATTTTAGTACAGACAGGACTGGTCCCCGACACCAGACAAACAGGAGACAATATGATATTGAGGTGACACGCGGATCAACTCTTGGGGGCAAGAACCAATCTGCCAGAGACAGAACAAGCAGAGAATCCAAATCAAGCTGTGCCAAGAGACAACCAATTAGGGAAAGCAGTACCTCAGCTGAGAACCAGACACTGTGTTTCCTCACGAGCAGCCTTGAAGTGGAACAGGGCACTTTAAGAGATTGATCACGGGGCATAATCTGATGGCCAATGGCGGGGGAAGATGGGCAGTGTAACATGAAATGAAATAGGGCAGCCTGTAGTGTTAACGTCTTCTAATAAAGCTCTTTGTTTGTTTGAACCTCTGAGTCCTCACATTTGAAAATTATCACACTGACCTTGATGGTTTGCCTTCACCACAAAATAACTACTGACCAAAGTACTCAATTGGGCTCATAAGATGGACTTTGGCTTCCGATACTGATCCTGTTGACTTTAATTTTAAGTCTTTTCCAAGCACAACACAAAATTGTTGGTCCTTTTCTGCCCAAGTCTTCCCTCCCTCTCTCCCTGGCAAAATAAAACTAATCATCAGTCTTGAAAATTTCCATCGGTCCAGCATTCATCGGCATTTTGAGGGAGCTCGTTCCAGATCTCCACTATCATTCGTAAGAAACTGACTTTCCATATTTTACCACCAAATAACCTGTTTTTAATTCGAGGATTATGTCCTTTTGCTCTGGATTCACCCGCCAGAGGAAATAACTTCTTTCTATCTGTGGTGAATGTAACTTAGTAATTCACACTGTATTTACCAATGCCATTGTAAGCGCAGTAGCGTTATCCGACCACTAGGGGGGGAGTAGCTCTGGGACTGCTCAGGGGTTTGTACAGGGCTCCACCCTTGGCTTCGCCCACAACTCCTCCCCCTGGACTGCTGTATAAATACCCTTGTCCAGGGCCAGCCTGCAGTTCATCGAGAGTTCAACGGGTAACAGGCTGGCTCTGTAGTAAGTAGATTAAAACCACTGTTCATATCTTAAAGCACGTGTCTAGTGAATTGATGGTTCCATCACTATCTACCCCACCAAACCCCTTGACAATTTAAACCACTTCTTAGACCACCCAGATAGTTTCTAAACTCTGGGAGATACAAACCAAGTTTATGCAACGTGTCCTCATAATTCAACCCTTTCAACCCCAGTTGGCACGATTTTGATGAACCTGGAGATCGGGCAAATATTTTTGGAGAACATAGGGCTGGATTCTCCGATTGTCGATGCCGAAGTCGCATTTGTCGATTGGCCGGAGAGTCCATTCTGACGGTGAAATCTGGGGCGGTGCCTTTTTTCGGTGCTCCGCCCCCCTCTAAAACAGCATCATCGGTGAGTATGCCGCACACCTTTGGGAGAGCCTCAGGATGTCACCTAGAGGCCTTCCCCGGTGCTCCGCCCCCGATTGGCCAACTTCCTGACGGTGAGCGACGCGTGTGCTCTGAGGTTTCGTCAACCGCGCGTGGCAGCTGTGGACTGTGTCCAGCACCGCCACAGTTGGGGGGATGGCTGTTCCACTGGCCGGGGGGGGGGGCTTCAGTGGGGGCTGGGGGGACTGGTGGGGGGGGGTGGCCCGGGGGTGGCGAGGGGTCTTACCGGGGGGCAGGCCCTATCTGGCAGGCCAGGTCTGCGCACGGTCGGTGCCATGGACCTGGCAATTCTCTGTCCATATCTGCAGGTAAAGCTAGGGGGCTTTATGTGGCGCAGCTGCTAGCCCCCCATTGGGCGGAGCATCGATGTGGGGGCGCCGCTGACTTTTTGGTCGTAAGACTAGACACATGCTCCGGACATAGCCTCAAAATCAGAGAATCCAGCCCATAGTTTTTTTATTTTTGTTGTGGAATCTCAATCCCCCTGCTTTCCAGGCCAGAATTTCCACTTGTGTTGACAACAGTTTAGAATTTCCCTTCGTGTTTAAGACTGCCTTTACTATTTAAAAACAAAACAAATACAATATTTCCTCAGTTCATTAGGCACACTAGCTCAAGTGTGTCAGGAATGGGCCATCAGAGGGCAGCACGGTGGCCTAGTGGTTAGCACAGCTGCCTCACGGCACTGAGGTCCCAGGTTCAATCCCAGCTCTGGGTCACTGTCCATGTGGAGTTTGCACATTCTCCCCATGTTTGCATGGGTTTCGCCCCCACAACCCAAAAATGTGCAAAGTAGGTGGATTGGCCATGCTAAATTGCCCCTCAATTGGAAAAAATAATTGGGTAATCTAAATTTATTTAAAAAAAGGAATGGGCCATCAGGAACAGAAACATTGACGATGCAGCACTGCACCCATATGTTACAATGTGCTATTTGTTTTTGCGAATTAAAATCTGAATGCATTGAAACTTGAACTTTGGGAGTGCCAGACGAGGAGGAGGAAGGAAGATTAATGTTGGAGGAGTTAGTAAACAGTAATATCTCACATCCAAGATTATGGATGGAAACTTTTGGTCTTGGCAATGCTTAGTTTTGGCTACGCCTCTGAGTGGATATAAGTGTACATTCATTTCCTCTGGATTGTGAACTTGTTCGTACTGCTGGGAGATTGGGAAATGGAAATGGAAATAACAATGGAAGAGGGAGGAGTTTTCATTTTACTGATGTTGCACTTGAGTTCTCCTATCAAGATAATTTACGGATAGCTCTACATTGTATCTATCCCACGGGTTTGGGTTACCCACCAGTGCTTTCATAGTGTGCAAAATGTTTGATTATTTCCACATTGGACATTCCTTACCTTGATGAATAAAATACTGTGCACAAAGATAGACTGATGTGCAATTCCACAAATAGTCCGCACTAATATCCAGTCCCACAAATGCAACCATATTGACGTACATATCTATGAACACATCCATGCTGATATTCACACCCGAACAGCACCGTGGGAGTACCTACACCACAAGGACCACAGTGGATCAAGAAGATAACTCACCACCACCTCCTCAAGGGCAATTAAGGATTAGCAATAAATGTCAGCATTTCTAAGGCTGCCCACATCGCATGAATGAATAAAAGAGACATAAAGGTCTCCACACTGATTTACGTGGCTGCAAATACACCAAGTTGATATACATGCCCAGGAATACATTCAAACCGATTCGTTGCTGACCTCCTGACCTTTTTAGTCAGGACACCAGCAAGAGGACAGGGTGGTGATGTCCAACAATTAAAATCTGCCAAGCTTCATTTCTGCTCCTACGGCTGGCCGACTGTCCGCTGTCCTGTTGTCCATCAGATATAAACAACCTTCAATTGTTATGTTGTTGTATCTGATAAATATTTTGATTGAAAAGGAATATAAACTAAGGAAACAGATTGAAAGGCTGACTGCAATGTTCCACCTCAGGCACCGTATAAAATACTTTCCGAACAGCTTGCTTTGCAGACACTTGAGTTCACATCATTGAAGTAGCTGGAAATGTATGGCCCAGAGGGACGATCAGCTGTCATTCTCTTAGATCTTGGTTTTGCTTGTTCTCTCGCTCCCTTTAACTCTTTCCCTTTATTTTCTGTCATTCTCACTCTGCTCTACTCTTCTTCAGTCCTCTCTCCCTTTGGCCCACGCCCTCTTCATTCACCCCTTCTTTTTCTCTCTCATTTACCCTGTCCTCTCTCTCTCTCTCACACTCTTTATTTGCCATTCATTTTTGCCATTAGCATTCTCTTTCTTCTTTCTACCTTTCCGTTTGCGTATTCATTTCCCTTTCCCTCTCACTCCTTCCATTAGTCTGATTTTTTCTCTCCTAGCCAAGCTTTTTTGCACATTTTTATTATTTTCTTTTCAATTTCTGAGTGTAGATATGGGTAAGTGAGTGTGTCTTAGAGATTTATTCATTATCTTTCTCCCTCTGCTACTTTACCCCATTTACGCAACCGAATGTAATAGACAAAATGGAAAAGGTAGGCCCAAAGAAAATGACATGAGATTATGAAAAAGGGGTGCAGGTTCAAACAAGTAAACTATAAATTTAGAACTGATGCCGGGTAGGTTTTTTCAGAAAGAGTGCTTGGCCCATTCAATGGTGGTGCAAAATAGTAACAGTAACAACAGCTTGCATTTATATAGCATCTTTATCATCATGAAACATTCTTAGGTGCTTAAAAGCAGTGTTATCGGGCAGGATTTGATATTGAACTGCACAATCACGTTTTAGGACAGGTGACCAAAAGTTTGTTTAAAGAGTTAAAGTTTGTTTTAAGGTGCTCCATGAATGTGGAAAAAGAGATGAAGAGCTTTAGGGAGGAAATGCCGGAGCTTAGGTCTTCTGCAACCATATAAATTGATGGGGTACATTTCCTAAAGGGGCGCAGCAGCAGCGGGACCTGGGTGTATCTGTGCATAGTTCATCAAAGTTGGAAGAACAGGTGGAGAGAGCAGTTAATAAAGCCTATAGTATTCTGGATAGGGGCATTTATTAATAGGGGCATAGAGGACATAGCTGAACTTATACAAGACCCTAGTTAGATCTCAGCTGGAATATTGTGAACAGTTTTGGGAGCCACACTGTAGGAAGGATGTGAACACATTGGAGAGAGTGCAGAAGAGGTTCACAAGAATGAGAAACTTCAGTTCTGAGGATAGATTGGAGAGGTTGGGACTGTTCTCCTTGGAGAGAAGCTGAGAGGAGATTTGACAGCGATGTTCAAAATCATGCAGGGGCTGGGCAGAGTAGACGAGGAGAAACTGTTCCCACTCGTAAAAGGATCGAGGATGAGAGAGCACAGATTTGCAAATGAAGCAAATGTGATGTGAGAAAAACAAACCTTTTCACACAATGAATGGCTCGGGTCTGGAATGCACTGCCTTAAAGTGTGCTGGAGGGAGGTTCAATCGAGGCATTCAAGAGGGCATCAGATGATTATTGGAATAGAAACAATGTGCAGGGGTACAGGGAAAAAGGCAGGGGATTGGCACAGTCATTATGCTTGTTTGGCGAGCCGGTACAGCTACAAAGGGCCAAATGGCCTCCTTCTGCACCACAACAATTCTGACGTTCTGTCATTCTGTGGGCTGAAAACACAGCCAAGAGGCAATGGTAATTAGGGATGCACAAGAATGGTAATTAGCGATAGACAATGGAGGCAAATATCTCAGAGTGTTAGGCTGGAGAAGGTTACAGAGATGGGGAAGGGCAAGGCCATGCAAGGATTTGAACACAAGGATCAGAACTTTCAATCTGAAACGAGGGCAGCACGGTAGCACAAGTGGATAGCACTGTGGCTTCACAGTGCCAGGGTCCCAGGTTCGATTCCCCGCTGGGTTACTGTCTGTGCGGAGTCTGCACGTTCTCCCCGTGTCTGTGTGGGTTTCCTCTGGGAGCTCCGGTTTCCTCCCACAGTCCAAAGACGTGCAGGTTAAGTAGATTGGCCTTGATAAATTTCCCTTAGTGACCACAAAGGTTATTGGGTTACGGAGATAGGGTGAAAGTGAGGGCTTAAGTGGTGCAGACACAATGGGCCGAATGGCCTCCTTCTGCACTGTATATTCTATGTTCTATTGCTGGACTGGGAGCTATTGTAGGTCAGTGAGTAGAGGGGTGATGGCTGAATACGACTATCTATGAGCCAGGATACCGGGCAGCAGTAGTTTGGTTGAGCTCAAGTTTATGGTGGGCGAAAGGTAGAAGACCAACAGAAGGTTTCAGCAGCAGCTGGGCAGAGGCAAGGACGGAGATAGTATGGGGGGAGTGGGGGGTTGCTGTTGTGTGCAAACAACTGAAAGCTTATGGTCATGCTTGAGAATTGAGTGGAGGTGCTCCCCAGAGCAGTTACCTAATCTGTATCGTTTTCTCCAGTGTAGTAAAGACCACATTGTGAGCTGTGGATACAGTAGAATGCATTGAAATAAGTACAAGTAAATCACTGCTTCACCTGGAAGGGGTGTTTAGGGCTTTGGACGGTGAGGAGAGAGGGTTAAAGTGGCAGGTGTTACACCTCCTGAGATTGCATGGGAAGGTACCATGAGAAGGAGAGGTATTGGCCATGATAAAGGAGTAAACCTGGGCGTGACTTCTTAATATGTCTCCCTTGTTAATTTATTCAGCAAAGCTGAGTTCATGTGCCTGGATGGAAAATTACTCGTGCACAATGGATTGACTAGAGACAGGAAACCCTCACAAAATCCCTGCGAGGTTGCATTCAATTCAGGTCATCCTGATACACAATGAATGCAATCTCTTCAGGGCATCTAGCGTGAATGGAAATATTTGTTCCTCTTTTATTCTCTTTTCCTGTCTCTTTCTTTCATTTTAAACTCTGAGTACTAAAGCAGCATTTTTATTACCAGCAGCACATCTTACACTTAAAATATGTTCATCTCATCTCCTTTGTCTCGAAGGAGCAGGGAAAAAGCACAATGGGAACCCTTTGACAATGACAGTTTTTTGTGCTTAAGGGTCTTAGATTATAAAAGCTTCCTTGACACAAAAGCTTCACTGCTGGAGCAGAAATTAATACTTAGAAATTGGACATTCCAGATAAACATCTACTTAGCTTATCAATATGAAATGACAGACTAAACTGGCAGGTTTTCTATCATGGGACCTCTTTCTTTAAATTAGAGAATGCTTGGGCATGGATGCCACTGGTGGCAGATGGATAATGTGCAATCCCTAAGCTCCAAACAGTCTATACCTGAAGCCATAAAATGTGGGAATATAATTAGGCCATTAGCTCATCGAGTCTGCTCCGCCATTCAATCATGGCTAATATGTTTCTCATCCCCATTCTCCTGCCTTCTCCACTAACACCGGATCCCCTTATTAATCAAGAACCTATTTATCCCTGTCTTAAGGACACTCAGTGACTTGGCCTCCACAGCCTTAGCTCAGTCCTAATTGTACTCATTTGTGGTTTGTACAGATCATGGCCATCTCCGGTAGAGTGATTAAACTCGAAGATGTGCAAGAGGCCAGAATTGGAGGGTCGCAGAGATCTTAGAGCACTGTAGGGCTGGAGAAGGTTACAGGTATAAGGAGGGCCAAATCCATATGGAGGGATTTGAAAACAAAGATGAGAATTTTGTCAGACCAGTCGCCAGGAGTGAAGGGTGAATGATATTGATGACCAATTAGGACAAGTCCTCGTGGGTGTACTAAGAAGATATTTAGAACATAGAACATACAGTGCAGAAGGAGGCAATTCGGCCCATCGAGTCTCCACCAACCCACTTAAGCCAGCACTTCCACCCCATCCCCATTAGCCAATAACCCCTCCTCCCTTTTTGGTCACTAAGGGCATTTAGCACGGCCAATCCACATAACCTGCACGTCTTTGGACTGTGGGAGGAAACCAGAGCACCCGGAGGAAACCCACGCAGACACGGGGAGAATGTGCAGACTCCGGGAACGTGAGGGAATCGAACCTGGGACCCTGGCGCTTTGAAGCCACAGTGCTATCTACTTGTGCTACCATGCTGCCCATTATAATCGCTTATTGTCACAAGTAGGCTTCAGTGAAGTTACTGTGAAAAGCCCCTAGTCACCACATTGTGGCATCTGTTCGGGGAGGCCGGTACGGGAATTGAACCCGCGCTGCTGGCCTTGTTCTGCACTACAAGCCAGCTGTTTAGCCCACTGTGCTAAATTACCAATCACTGTGCTAAATTACCAATATCTACTTTTCCTTTTTAGACGGGGAAATTAAAGTTGTGCTACAGCATGGCAATTGTTTCATGGAAAGCCCCCTAAATTTAAATATTAAATATTGAACCTTATGAGCATGCCCTAGTACCCTCCACGTTGGCCACTCTCACTGGAATGTGTTGGCACCTGAGGCACCTTGCAGGACTCAGGTTTTCCTGCAGGTTTGTTCAGGGGATGGGTGCCAATCCCACTCAATGATTTTGGAAAACTCCCTCCAACAGTCCCTTGTTGTCCCAGTTCCAATGTACAGAGCAATTTTGAACAAGGCAACAGTGGGCTGCTAGTTCCTATGAAATGAATCCTGAGCACCACAAAGCAAGAAGGAAGGAAATAGGTGGAAATTTGCAACAGTGTTTATCCTGGCATGGCTGACCATTTCGCTACTCGCAGGATTAGTTTTCCAATTGGTATGGTTTGTCCGAGGCCCAAATATTTTCAGTTGCTTCATCAATGACCTCCCCCTTCCATGAGCATGGGGACAAGGCCAGCCCCTTCTGGCCCACCAGTTGAGGAAACAGGTGGCCGCACGAGATGTAGCGCAATGTGGTTGATACTTAAATGCCCTCATGACCAGCGAGAAGGGGGAACTCGGGAAGACAGGGGGTAGATGGGGAAGGGGGGAAGCCTGGGGAGGGGGAGAGAGACTGGGGTGGGTGCGGGGGGCAGCAGTCACACTACCAAAATATAATAGTGTTTCACTACAACTGTTGCACCGATGCCCATGAGCTATTTCACTGTTATGTTGTTCTGCAACTTGTTGAATATAAATATCTATATTTTTTTAAAAATCAATGACCTCCCTTCCATCAAGATCAGAAATGGGAGGCTCATTGATGACTGCACAATCTTCAGCACCATCTGTGGCTCCACAGATAATGAAGAAGCCCATGCCCAAATGCAGCAAGACCTGGACAACATCCAGACTTGTGCTTACAAGTTGCAATTAACATTTAAACCACACAAGTGCCAAACAATGACCATCTACAACAAGAGAGGATCTAATCATTGCCCCTTGACATTCAGTGGCATTACCATCACCGAATCAATACTACAAAAACCTAGGGGTTATCATTGACCAGAAACTTAACTGGACTAGCCGGAGAACTACTGCGGCTACCAGAGAAGGTCAGAGACTGGGAAATCTGCGGCGAGTAACTCACCTCCTGACTCGCCAAAGCTTGACCTTCACCTACAAGGCACAAATCAGGAGTGTGATGGAATACTCTCCACTTGCCTGGATCAGTGCAGCTCCAACAACACTCAAGAAGCTTGACACTACCCAGGATAAAGCAGCCTATTGATTGGTTCCCCTTCCACAAGCATTCACTCCCTCCACCACCGACAAACAGTATCAGCCGTGTGTACCATCTACACGGTGCACTGCAGGAACTCACCAAGGCTCCTTAGACAGCACCTTCCAAACCCACAACCACTACCATCAAGAAGGACAAGAGCAGCAGGTATCTGGAAACACCCCCACATGGAGGTTCCCCTCCAAGTCACTCACCACCCCGACTTGGAAATATATCACCATTCTTTCACTGTGGCTCAGGAAAAAACCTGGAACTCCCTCCCTAACAACGCTGTGGATTCACCTATCCTCAGGGACTGCAGCGGTTCAAGAAGGCAGCTCACCATCACTTTCTCAAAGGCAACTAGGGATGGGCAATAAATGCTGGACTAGCCAGCGACACCACATCCCCGTAAATGAATTGTTAAAAAAACCATTCAGGTCTGATCACTGAGTTTGCACAGTCCCAGTGACCCTGCCTTCGCCTCCTCTTGTCTCCTCATCACAAGGCCAGATCATTCAGCAAAGACTATGGGTGGGATTTTCCTCCACCAGGGCAGCAGCGGCAGCTTGCTATTGGCTGCCGGTGGGACCTTCTGGTCCTGCCGATGTATACGGCATTTTGAGTGGCTCACCCATCGTATCACCAGGGAACTTGCCACAGGGAGTCACCTTTGGAGGAATTGGTAGATCCCATCGGTGGGAAGCGTGGGAAAATCCCGCCCTATGGATTGTAATTGAAACCATCCTGGTTATGAAATACATTGCGCAGATGAGGTAAATGCTACATTCTGGGATTTCTAGCTTCTTCCTCCCTCAGGTACCAGGCCCCAAGGTGGCATTGGTGATCATAGACTTCCATTGGATTGGCCCAAGATTATGCATGGCAAAGTACTGCAATATGGCTGAACAGGAAATTCTTCCACACCTACCATCAGGCATTATGTAATGATTTAAAGGCTGATAACCAAACTGTTTGGTCACATTATGCACACACCTTCATGGCCATCAGGGGCTTGAACCCAGAGATTGTGGGCCAGAGGAACGGCCGCTGCCACAAGATATCCCTTTCAGTCCTGGTTTAGATTTTATTTTATGGATCGAGGGTGAGAAGAGCTGAATCAGCTGGGATTGTTCACACCATGATTGTAACTTTCAGCTAACTCAAATTGATTGGATCAATAGCTGCAGTAACGAGAATGTCATTCGCAGAAGATGCACCTCTGTGCAACATTTGAACAAACAAGTAAAAGGAACATTGCTGAAGAATACAAAATCATTCCAGTAGGAGGGTCGGTGACCAGATTTTTTTTAATATGCCAGGAGTTGTATGATCTGACTGTCCTGTCTTTCAGTGTGGTGGAAGCAGTTTCCACTGTAACATTCGAGCCAGATCATCGACAGGGGTACCACCATTGCACGTGAGAACACCACCCACCAGGTACTTGGTACATACTCGTGCAACTCGGCCAACGTTGTCTACTTCATACGCTGCAGGAAAGGATGTCCCGAAGCATGGTACATTGGTAATACCATGCAGATACTGCGACAATGGACGATCGGACATCGCACGGCAATCACCAGGCAGGAATGTTCCCTTCCAGTCGGACACTTCAGCAGTCATGGGAATTCAGCCTCTGATCTTTGGGTAAGCGTTCTCCAAGGTGGCCTTCAGGACGCTCGACAACGCAGAATCGCCGAGCAGAAACTTATAGCCAAGTTCCGCACACATGAGTACGGCCTCAACTGGGACCTTGGATTCATGTCGCATTACATTCACCCCCCCACCATCTGACCTGGGCTTGCGAAATCCTATCAACTGTCCTGTCTTGAGACAATTCACACCTCTTTAACGTGTGATTATCCCTCTCTCCAGTCGCACCGTCTGGACCTGGAAAGACTTAATTACCTGCAAAGAATTGCATTCAAAGTATGTCTTGCATCATTGACTTTGTCTATATATATGTTTCTGGAACCCACCCCTTCATTCACCTGAGGAAGGAGCTGTGCTCTGAAAGCTAGTGATTCGAAACAAACCTGTTGGACTTTAACCTGGTGTTGTAAGACTTCTTACTGTGCTCACCCCAGTCCAACGCCGGCATCTCCACATCATGTAACATCCAACAGGGAATTGCACATATACTTGAAAAGGATTTTTAAAAAAGGTTTTGGGGAAAGAGTGAGACTCTTTCAAAGAACCAGCATAGGTACAATGAACCAAATGACCTCCTTCTGAGCTGTACATTTCTATTTGTGTTGGAAACTTAGATGTTTGTTGGAAACTGAAGGAGCTCCCCATGGTGTCCAAGGTGGGTTCTTAAGGTTAGAAGGACTAAAGGATCTGGGTTGGAGATAAAAAACATTACTGAGGTAGTGGTGCATAAGTCAATGTACTAGATATGTGCATCATCATCCCTTTTATGTCCTTTACATCATCAGAACAAAACCCATCTTCACTGTATTGCCTTCTATTCAAGTATATCCTTCTCCAAAAATGCACACAGTATTCCAGATTAGTCGCACCAAAGCTCTGTATAATTGGAGCAAGACATCTTTCCAATTCCCTTACAATTGAAGCCAACATGCCATTTGTGTTCCGAATTGTTTGGTGCACCTGCATGCAAATTTCTTTTTTTTTTTTAAATAATTTTTATTGAATTTTTCAAAATACAAACATTTTAACCCCCCCTACATTCACATTTAAGTTATACCAAAACAAAGTCAAACCCCCCTACTTAACAAGAAAAAGAAAAAAAAGTCTCCCCCCCCCCACCCGCGCGTCCCCCCCACCCCCCACCCCCCCCCCCCCCCGCCGGTGAACCGACAGTCAGACCAACTTATCATTTCTAGCAGCGTCCTCGGGCAGGCCTTGCCCGTGCCACCACCGCTACCGTACTTCCTTCGTCTTTGTCCCCCCTCCCCCCCCCCCCCCCCCCCCCCCCCCCCCCCCCTCCCTCCCGCCCTCCCCTCCCGGGTTGCTGCTGTCACGGCCTCAGTCTCTATCTCTGATCCAAGAGGTCTAGGAAGGGTTGCCATCGCCTGGAAAACCCCTGCACCGACCCTCTCAGGGCGAATTTGATCCTTTCCAATTGGATGAAGTTTGCCATGTCGTTTAACCAGGTGTTAACACTCGGAGGCCTTTCGTCCCTCCACTGAATCAGGATCCTCCTCCGAGCCACCAAGGACGCAAAGGCTAATATTCCAGCCTCCCTCGCCTCCTGTACCCCCGGTTCCACCCCAACCCCGAAGATCGCAAGTCCCCATCCTGGCTTGACCCTGGACCCCACCACTCTCGACACTGTCCCTGCCACCCCCTTCCAGAACTCCTCCAGTGCCGGACATGCCCAAAACATATGTGCATGATTCGCAGGGCTTCCCGAACATCTAATACACCTGTCTTCACCCCCGAAAAACCGACTCATCCTTGTCCCCGTCATGTGGGCTCTATGCAGTACCTTAAATTGAATGAGACTTAGTCTCGCACATGACGACGACGAGTTGACCCTCTCCAGGGCGTCTGCCCATGTCCCGTCCTCTATCTGTTCCCCCAGCTCTAACTCCCACTTATCTTTCAGCTCCTCTACTGGTACCTCCTCCACCTCCTGCATAATCTTATAGATGTCCGAGATCTTCCCCTCCCCGACCCAGACCCCTGATAGCACCCTATCACTCACCCCCCTGTCGGGGAGCGCGGGGAACCCCGCTACCTGTCGTCTGGCAAATGCCTTCACTTGGAGGTACCTGAACGTGTTCCCCGGGGGGAGCCCAAATTTCTCCTCCAGCTCTCCCAGGCTCGCAAACCTCCCCTCTATAAACAGGTCCCTCAGTTGTCTAATACCCGCCCTCTGCCAGCTCTGGAATCCCCCTCCTGTGTTTCCCGGCGCAAATCTGTGGTTCCCTCTTAGTGGTGCCCCTATCAGACCTCCCACTTCCCCCCTGTGTCGCCTCCACTGCCCCCAGATCTTGAGGGTGGCCGCCACCACCGGGCTCGTGGTATACCTCGTGGGAGGGAGCGGCCATGGTGCCGTTACCAGTGCCCCTAAGCTTATGTTGCCGCAGGACGCCCTCTCCATGCGCTTCCAGGCTGCCCCCTCCTCTTCCATCATCCACTTTCGTACCATCGATGTATTTGCCGCCCAGTAATATCCTGAAAGGTTGGGTAACGCCAGCCCTCCACTATCCCTACTCCGCTCCAAAAAGACCCTTCTAACTCTCGGGGTGCCATGTGCCCACACATACCCCATGATACTCCTCGTTACCTTCTTGAAAAAGGCCCTGGGGAGGAAGATGGGCAGACACTGGAACAAAAACAAGAACCTCGGGAGGACCGTCATTTTAACTGACTGCACCCTCCCTGCCAGCGACAGCGGCACCATGTCCCACCTCTTAAACTCCTCCTCCATCTGTTCCACCAGTCTGGAAAAGTTCAACTTGTGGAGGGTCCCCCAGTTCTTTGCCACCTGCACCCCCAAATACCTAAAACTTTTAACTGCTCTTTTGAAGGGGAGCCTCCCAATTCCCTCCCCTTGATCTCCCGGGTGTATTACAAAGACCTCACTTTTCCCCAGATTTAATTTATATCCCGAAAAGTCCCCGAACTCCGCTAGTATCCCCATTACCTCCGGCATTCCCCCCTCCGGGTCTGCCACATACAACAACAAATCATCCGCATAGAGCGAGACCCGATGTTCCTCCCCTCCCCTTGTCAGTCCTCTCCACCCCCCTGAACCCCTCAGTGCCATCGCCAAAGGCTCAATCGCTAATGCAAAGAGTAAGGGAGATAGGGGACATCCCTGCCTAGTACCTCGATGGAGCCCAAAATATTCTGACCTCCTCCCGTTTGTTACCACACTTGCCGTCGGAGCTGAATAGAGCAGTTTTACCCACTTGATAAATCCCTCCCCAAACCCAAACCTTTCCAACGTCTCCCACAAGTATTCCCACTCCACCCTGTCAAATGCCTTCTCCGCGTCCAGCGCTACCACTATCTCCGCCTCCCCTTCCACTGCTGGCATCATAATCACATTTAACAATCTCCGGACATTTGTGTTAAGTTGGCGTCCCTTCACGAACCCCGTCTGGTCTTCATGGACTACCCCTGGCACACAGTCCTCTATCCTGGTTGCCAGGACCTTTGCTAACAGCTTGGCGTCAACATTCAGGAGGGAGATGGGCCTGTAGGACCCGCACTGGACCGGGTCCTTGTCCCGCTTCAAAATCAAGGAGATCAGGGCCTGCGACATTGTTGGGGGCAGTACCCCCCCCCTCGCGCGCCTCATTGAAGGCTCGCACCAGCACTGGACCCACCAAGTCCACAAATTTCCTGTAAAACTCCACCGGGAACCCATCCGGCCCCGGCGCCTTCCCCGCCTGCATCTGGCCTATCCCTTTAATTAGCTCCTGCAGCTCTATCGGCGCCCCCAACCCTTCCACCAGCTCCTCCTGTACCTTTGGGAACCCCAATTTGTCGAGAAAGTTCTTCATTCCCCCTCTCCTCTTCGGCGGTTCAGACCTATACAATTCCCTATAGAAGTCCCTAAAGACCCTATTCACCTCTTGCCCCTTCTGCACTACGTCCCCACCCCTCTCTCTCACTCCCCCAATCTTTCTGGCTGCATCTCGCTTACGAAGCTGGTGTGCCAGCATCCTGCTCGCCTTTTCCCCGTACTCATACGCCACACCCTGCGCCCTTCTCCACTGCATTTCCGCCTTCCTAGTGGTCAGTAGGTCGAACCTGGCCTGCAAGCTACGCCGCTCCCTTAATAGCCCCTCCTCTGGCGCCGCCGCATATTTCCTATCTACTTCTAGGAGCTCCCCCACCAGCCTCTCCCTTTCCTGCCTCTCCTTCCTCTCTCTGTGTGCCCTTATGGAGATCAGCTCTCCTCTAATCACTGCTTTCAAGGCCTCCCAGACAGTCCCCACCTGCACCTCACCTGTGTCATTCGTACCCAGATAGTTCTCAATGCCCGTTCTCACCCTTCTGCACACCTCTTCGTCCGCCAACAGCCCTACATCCAGGCGCCACAACGGGCGTTGGTCCCGCGCCTCCCCCATGTCCACGTCCACCCAATGTGGTGCATGGTCCGATATCGCAATGGCCGAGTACTCCGTGTCCTGCACTCTCGGTATCAGCCCCCTGTTCAATACGAAAAAATCGATCCTAGAGTACACTCTGTGGACGTGGGAGAAAAAAGAATACTCCCTCGCCCTAGGCCTACCAAATCTCCATGGGTCTACCCCTCCCATCTGCTCCATGAACCCCCTTAACACCTCTGCCGCTGCCGGCCTCCTATTCGTCCTGGAACTCGATCTATCCAGCCCAGGGTCTAACACCGTATTAAAGTCCCCTCCCATGATCAGGCCCCCTGCCTCCAGTCCCGGGATGAGGCCCAGCAGGCGCCTCATAAAACCCGCGTCGTCCCAGTTCGGGGCATACACATTTACCAGTACCACATTCTCTCCCTGCAGCCTACCCCTCACCATCACGTACCTGCCTTCCTTGTCTGCCACCACCTCTGCCGCCACAAACGACACCCTCTTTCCCACCAAAATCGCCACCCCCCGGTTCTTGATATCCAAGCCTGAGTGGAACACCTGTCCCACCCACCCCCTTCTCAGGCGGACCTGATCTGCTACCCTCAAATGAGTCTCCTGCAGCATTGCTACATCAGCCTTCAGTCCCTTCAGGTGTGAGAAGACCCTTGATCTTTTGACCGGCCCATTCAGCCCCCTTACGTTCCACGTGATCAATCGGGTCGCAGAGCGACCCGTCCCTACTCCCTGTCGATTAGCCATGTCTTGTCCCTTGCTCGCCCCGGGTCATCCCTTCTTTTCTGACCCGCTTCCCATAGCGATGGCCCCCCCCCCCCCCGGCTCTCCCCTTCTCGTCCCTGGTCTTTCCAGCAGCAACCCGGTGTCCCCCCCCAGCCCCCCCCCCCCTTTCCCCCCCCCCCCTCCCCCCCCCCCCCCCCCCCTGGCTAGGACCCCTCCTAGCCGCGATGTACCCCACATCGTACTCCCGAGAGTCAGCTGGTGCATGCAAATTTCTTGTGTTCTTTACACAAACAGAACAAAATCTCCTTGAACTCAATGGGCAGAATTCTCCGCTCCTCACGAGGCATGGGAGAATCGTGGGAGGGCCTCCCGACATTTTTTATGCCCCCCCTGGCGCCCCTGCGATTCTGTCTTGGGTCACTGTCAGTGCGGAGTCTGCACGTTCTCCCTGTGTCTACGTGGGTTTCCTCCGGGTGCTCTGGTTTCCTTGTTAGGTGAATTGGATATTCTGAATTCTCCCTCAGTGTACCCGAACAGGTACCGGAATGTGGCGACTATGGGCTTTTCACAGTAATTTCATTGCAGTGTTTTTTTTTATAAATGTTTTTTATTGAGTTTTCATACTTTATATATGACAAATTACAAATTATTAGAGAGAGAGAAAAAAAAAGGAAAACACAAAAATTTAACATGAATATTTACAGGTAAGCATCTTCATACCAACAATTGTGGCCGCCCCCTTTAGCCAGCATACATATTCTACATTCCCCAATATGGCCGAGGCACATGTTTATAGGCATTTATTTATAGTTTGGTTTTGGGCCTTGGCTTGCCATCAAACCCCCATACCGAGCCCGTAACCCCCCCCCCCCCCCCCGGCTACCTTCCCCCGATTCCCGTCCATTTTCCCCTGGTTCTTGGCCACCCGACTATTCTTCCTCATGTACGTTGGCCACAAACCTGTCCCGGAACAGTTGCATGAATGGCTCCCACGTTCTGTGGAAGCCGTCGTCCGACCCTCGGATGGCAAATTTGATTTTCTCCATTTGGAGAGATTCCGAGAGGTCGGACAGCCAGTCTGCAGCTCTGGGTGGTGCTGCTGACCGCCAGCCAAACAGGATTCTACGGCGGGCAATCAGGGAGGCAAAGGCAAGGGCATCCGCCCTCCTCCCCAGGAATAGATCTGGCTGGTCTGAAACCCCGAAGACCGCCACTATCGGGCATGGCTCCAACCTCACCCCCACCACTTTGGACATAACCTCGAAGAAGGCTGTCCAGTACTCCACAAGTCTGGGGCAAGACCAGAACATGTGGGCGTGGTTGGCCGGGCCTCTTTGGCACCGCTCGCATCTGTCCTCCACCTCCGGGAAGAACCTACTCATACGGTTTCTCGTTAAGTGGGCTCTATGTACCACTTTTAGTTGCGTCAGGCTGAGCCTTGCGCACGTGGAGGTGGAGTTGACCCGATGCAGTGCTTCGCTCCAAAGTCTCCACCCTATCTCCATCCCCAGGTCGTCCTCCCATTTCCTTCTTGTTGCGTCCAGTACGGTGTCGTCCCTATCTACCAGTCGGTCATACATGTTTCATTGCAGTGTTAATGTCTATTTTTAAACAAAATTAATAATGTTGCTTTGCCTTTACCGGAGATGATAATCTGTCTTTGGGTGCATTTAGGAGCACCTTGTCTGGAAATGTAGGGAAGGGCTCCATTGTCTTTTGGTGAAACACCCTGCAGCTATTCCTATCAGTGACTCCCTGTATATTCTCAGCCATCTTCAGGGTTCGTGCCCATTTTAAAGTATACAACTCTGGGGTGCAATTTTCCCATCGGGAGTCTAAGTCCCGACGCCGGAGTAAAAACCGGAGTGTTTCACTCCGTTGTCGGAGGCCGCTCCCTTCCCCCTATTCTCCCACCCCCGGGGGGCTAGGAGCAGCGCCGCGTCATTAACGCGCGCCGGGCCTTGGCGCCACGTAAAAGTGGCGCCGCGTACATTACGCGGCCGGCACTGCGTAAATGACGTCACCCGCGCATGCACAGGTTGGCCGACGCCAACACGCGCATGCGCGGCTGCCGTCCTCCCCACAGCCGCTCCGCAAGAAATGTCGGATGGATCTTGCGGGGCGGCGGAGGAAAGGAGTTCTTCCTTCAGAGAGGCTGGCCCGCCGATCGATGGGCACCGATCGCGGGCCAGACCCCTTTTGAGGCCTCCCCCAGTGCTGGATTCCCGCCCCCCTCCCCCCACAGGCCACCCCTCCAGCGTTCCTGACTGTTCCCACCGGCAGCGATCAGGTGTGGACGGAGCCGGCGGGTACCTGCAATGTTGGGTCGGCCGCTCGGCCCATCCGGGCCGGAGAATCGCCGTTCGCCCAATACAAACGGCGAGCGGCGATTCTCCCAGCGGCCAGCCGTGATTCTCGCCGCGCCAGTTTGGGGGGGGGTGGGAGAATCGCGTGTGGGTGCCGGGGCGGCGTGGCGGGACTCGCTCGGCGCCCCAGCGATTCTCCCACCCGGCATGGGGGGGTGGGGGGGAGAATTCCGCCGCTGGTCTTTTTAAAATCCAATATTTCTATTTATAATTCCATGGATCTTTTACCATCATCATAACAAAAGATTTACCATAACTTCCTTTCTGAACATGTGAAAACAGAGAGTTGCATGGTCACCAGTTTCTCCTTTGGGATTAGCAAGAAGAAACAATGGGCGCGATTCTCCCAAAACAGGAGAAATCGTAAGGCTGGCGTCAAACCCGGGCGGGTTTGACGCCAGCGCGCCCCTTCCCGACCGGGAACCGATTCTGGTCCCCGGTCGGGGCTAGCAGCCCGACGCCGCAAGCTCCGGCATCACGGGCTTAACGAATTTCGTTAAGCCCGCTTGCCCGAGTTAGCGCCGGCTGATGCGTCATATGACGTCAGCCGCGCATGCGCGGATTGGAAGACTCCAACCCGCGCATGCGCGGATGACGTCATCGCGTATTTGCGCGAAACCCGCGCATGCGCGGGCCGGGATGCCCTCAGCCGCCCCGCGAATGGATACTGCGGGGCGGCGGAAGGACAAATAGTGCGCGGGCATCGGTGCCCACCGATCGCGGGCCCATGGCACCCTTGGCACGGCCGTGGTACTGCCGTGCCAATCGGTGCCATGGTTATAAAAAGCGAGTTGTTCCCGCCGTTTTTACGAACGACCAGACCAGGTCTATTTGCCGTTCGTAAAAACAGCGTAAAGGGCTGGGACTTCGGCCCATCGAACAGCTGTGAATCGCTGCCGGCCGTAAAAAAACGGCGGCAGCGATTCGTGTCGGGAGTTGGGTGGTGGGGGGGGAGAGAATAGCGGGATGGCGGGAAAAATGTCGGGAAGGCCCTCCCGCTATTCTCCGACCCGTCGTGGGGGTCGGAGAATTTCGCCCAATAGACCTGAGGATTGGGAACAGTTTCAAATTCAGCCAAGGTGGACCAAGGGACTGATTAAGAAAGGGAAAATACAATATGAAAGTAAGCTAGTGGTGAACATAAAAATTGATTGTAAAAGCTTCTATAGGATTTAATAAACTTACTATACTCTCTACTGGGTAGCACGGTGGCGCAGTGGTTAGCACTGGGACTACGCGTTGAGGACCGTAAATTCAGTCAGACTCGGAATAACATCTGAAACATCTAGACTGTTTGATTCAGTTATATATTGCCTTTACCAGCTGATCTACTGTAGAAGCTTAAGCAACAAAAAGCTGTTAACGAATTTTTCCGTACTGTCCCTTTAAATATTTCATAGTCTTAAGCTTGGGTTCTGTTTTACAATCTCCTGATGTACCAGTCAACTGCTAATATGATCCAGGGGAATAGTCATTTAAAAGAGATTTTATAGGTTATTAGCTTTGGAAGCTTTATGCTGCGAGTATCTGACTTGTAACTTTTATGAACCATAGACAAATTGAGAAAATAGCACAATTATAATTTTAATAATTTCTGTCAGTATTTTTCCAAAAGCAGCATAGGAGTTAATATAACTCACTGTCTTGGATATTGTTTCCATCACATTCAACACTGCATTTGCAAGATAATATGTATTAAAACCCAGATGGTTTTCAAAGAGAGAGAATATTTCCAACAACCACTGCCCCCACACTCCATGCCTTTTCCCCCCCGCCCCCTAGCATTCTGAACTCTCTGTTATTCTGACTGCCCTTTCATACAGTCCCCATTTGTGGCCGTGCTGACAGATGTGTGGACCACATGTGCTGGAATTCGCAATGCTGATCCCTCCATCTTGGCACCTGTCCATCTTCTTTTAACGTTTTCATTAAAACCCAAGCTTTTGGTCACCCATCCTTCTATTGCTTTGTTTGCTTCAGCACCCATTATTGTCTGACTACGCCTCAGTGAAGCACATTGGGACACTTTTATATGTGAGAGGTGCCACATATATGCAAGTTGATTGTTGCTTGTTTTCTCATCTCTTCTGATCCCCGCAAAATATGCCATTGCTTAGTCAAGAAAGTAGACAAGTAATTGCTCCCAGGGCCTCCTGATCTGAAAAGCACAGCCATATATTGGATGGTGCACTGGAGATAACCTCACACCAGATCTTGATGGAGCCTCGAAGCGATCTGTAACAGAGATTTGTGGTAACTTGTCCAGTGATATTTTTACTTCTGGGTGAAGTATTGTTCTAAGTCACATTTGATGGGATGGCTGAGGTTCAATTGTATCCTGTGAACTATGTGTCCTTTCTTTCCCCTACTCTACTGCCCTGGAAAACCATTTTACCCTTAAACTCTGGAACTCTCCTCAAGTTCTTCGGCTTCACTACATTACCTCACCATGTTCACGTGCTGCCTTATAAATGCTTCTTCGATTGTGCCTTCAGACACCTTCCCTCATTTCCCTCTTAGTCCCTGTCAGATCTGACTCCTGACGATAAAGCTGCTGAGGATGGTTTGCAATATTAAAAGTGCTATTTAAATAATGTCTATAAAATAATGAGGAGCATAGATAAGGTAAATAGTCAGCAGCTTTTCCCAAAGGTAGAGGAGTCTAGAACTAGAGGGCATAGGTTTAAGGTGAGAGGAGAGAGATACAAAAGAGACCAGAGAGGAAATGTCTTCACACAGAGGGTGGTGAGCATCTGGAACAGGCTGTTAGAGGCAGTGGTAGAGGCGAGGATGATTTTGTCTTTTAAAAAGCAGTTAGACAGTTCCCTGGGCAGGGTGGGTATAGAAGGATATGGGCCAAATGTGGGCAAGTGGGACTAACCCACTGGGCGGCATGGACAAGCTGGGCCGAAGGGCCTGTTTCCATGCTGTAAACATCTATGACTCTAACTGCAAGTTGTTGTTATGTGCAGAATGTCAGGTGATGAGCTTGTGTCCTAGCTACAACGTAGTTAACAGCCTTGAGTGACAAATATGCCACAGCACCATTTCATCCAGCTTTATGATATTTTAATAGACAGAAGTTTCTGAAATAATCTTTTCCTGTGACAGTTATGACAGGAAGGACTTGATACTTGGGAGAAATGTAACCACATATACAGAATTATTCTGTATAATACACAGCTCTTGATATATTTAATTTGCCTCATTACTTCTCTCTCCTCTGTAAGGTGTTTCTTAAACCTTTCTCTGTGATCAAGCTTGTGGTCACCTGTCCTAATTTCTCCTTCGGAGGATCATGGCAAATATTGTTTGATAATTTTCCTGTGCACCTTGGGGTGACTTACTGTGTTAAAAGCCCTATATAAATATAAGTTAATGCTACTGTTATTGTCTGCATTTAAAATAATGCAAATGGAATTTTGTATGCGCATGTAAATATTTACAAAAGAACAATACAACTCACAATTCCCACTCATTAGGCTTTTTTCTTTATCATCACAGAGGAGTCCGGTAAGCGAATTAAACAAAAGGGTTTATTGTCAGAGTAAACTATGTTCAAGCACAATTGGAGTCCCAGTCGGGACTGCACACAACAGCACGGCTCCTAAAGAGTGAACATTTTCCGTTTAATGGCTGGGGAGGGAAGCCAATCTGGAGGTATTGCCTTTTCTCCTTGCCAGAGGTAGCTTCCGGTATCTGGGTATCCAGATGGTCCATGATTAGCCTGGCTTCATAAATTAAATTGTACATGCCTGGTGGGTAGGATGAGGTGCGATTTGCAGAGGTGCGATAATCTCCCACTGTCCCTGGCAGGTAGAGTCCAGACAATCAATATGAATATTCTGCCAAGGGACATATTTCTGTTTCAATGCCTCCCTGTTTTCCTTGCTAAACCATTCTTTTTTATTTCTTTTTTTAAATATAAATTTAGAATACCCAATTCATTTTTTCCAATTAAGGGGCAATTTAGCGTGTTCAATCCACCTACCTTGCACATCTTTGGGTTGTGGGGGCGAAACCCACGCAAACACGGGGAGAATGTGCAACCTTGCTAAATCATTCATTGCGAGGGTGAACGCGCTAGTGAATTCTTTCATATGGACAATAAGGCATCAAGAATACATCGAGTGTACCTTCAGAGGGACCAGCAGTCTGGAGGCTTGGTGTTACCCAACTTTCTCCTGTATTATTGAGTGGCCAATGTGGAGCGGCTGCTGGGTTGGTATAGGGAGCCGGATATAATATGGGGAGGATGGAGGAAAGTTGGTGTAAGGGGTTAAGCTTATGGGCTCTGGCGATGGTCCCATTCCCATTCTCCCCAATGAAGTATACCTCAAACCCGGTGATGATTTCTACTTTGAAGATATGGAGCAGTTCAGGCAGCATTAAAAGCTGAGTGCCGTGTCATTGTTGACCCCTGTGTGCGGTAACCATTTGTTTGCACCATCGGGGTGTGGATGTGACTTTCAAGGTATGGGAAGGGGTGAGAGTGCTTCAGGGACCTGTTTATGGATGGGCTGTTTGCCAGCTGGGAGGGGTTTTCGGCAAAATTTTAATTATCAGGGGCACACCTGTTCTGATACTTTCAGTTGTGCGACTCGGTTCATGGAGCTTACTCTACTTTTCCCGTAGCACCGTAACCCTCCCTGCTTGGGGGGGGAGGGGGGAATCTTATTGTCGGGAAGGTCTGGAGAAGGGAGCATCTCAAATATTTATGGGTGGATCATTTCAGTGGAATCTGCAGCACTGCATCAGGTGAGGGCAAAATGGGAAGAGGAGTTGGCCCATTCTAGATGAGGAAAGGAATGAGGCCCTTTGTTTTTTTAAAAATGTTTTTAAATTCAAGTTTTAACATATTATATAAAATTACAAAAAAATACAACCAATAACCCTTAACCAAACCCAAATACCCCAAAAATCACCTTTCAATACAAGAAACAAACCCCCTCGACTTACCCACCCATTCCCCGTTCATACATTCCCTCACCGGCATATCTCGGCAAGATTTTCACCTTAACCAATTGGACCTGGCCTGCCAAAGATAATGGGAGTTTCTCCCATCACAGTCGGCCCACTTTAACTCTACTCACCAAGCTTGCATAGGTCAACCCCCGGAGTCACGCCCAATCCTCAGCCACTTTGACACCGAAGTAACGAAAACTATTAGAATGAGGCCTTTTGTTGGGTGAATTCCACCTCCTCCTGTGTACAGCTCAGCCTGATCCAGCTTAATGTGGGACACAAGACTCACCTAACTAAAACTAGGATGAGCAGGTTTTCTGCTGAAGTGGAGGACAGGTGTGAGGGGTGCTCTTGTGGGCTCACTAATCATATCCACATGTTCTGGTCCTGTCCAAAGATGGTAAGCTTTTGGGTCTCCTTCATTAGCACCATGCCAGTGATTCTTAACATTGATCTGGAGCCTTGTCCGTTGGCCATTTTGGGTTATCGGACTCGCCGGGGCAGCAGACCGGGGTGACGGCAGATGCTCTTTCCTTTGCCTCGTGATAGCCCGTGCATGTGCTGCTGGGATGGAAAGTCTCCGCTCCGCCTAGTGCCTCAGCCTGGTTGGGTGACCTTATTGAGTTCTAATACCTGGAAAAGGTCAAATAAACTATTAGGGGATCGGTGGAGGGGCTCGACCTGAGATGGCAGCCATTTATCTCATTACCCTCAGCTGTTGGAGGGGTTGGGTAGGGTACAGTTATGGGACTAGGGGGGGGTTATAAGGGTGGTTGAATGTGGGTTTCTTTTTGTGTTAATAGCACAACAAATGTACCATGTATGAGCTGTTTTCTGGGTTATGTTCAATTTGAGATTGTGTTTGTTATCTATGAAAAATCTTCAATAAAATATATTTTTTAAAATCAGCACGGCTCCTACCTGGGCCAACTTTTATGTCCTAAGGCTAATATCCGGCTGATGGTTCCCTGCCCTTCAGCAGGAGAGCTCGTGCTCCACGGACGGGATTCTGCCGTAATCGGCGGGGCGGGCAACTCTGGCGGGTAGGAGTGGCGTGAACCACACCGGCGTCAGGCCGCCCCAAAGGTGCGGAATCCTCCACACCTTTCAGGGGCTCGGCCGGCCCTGGAATGGTTTGTGCCGTGCCGGCCGGCACCACGTGCCGGCTTGGCGCCACGGCAACCAGCGCCGAAGGGCCTCCGCCGGCCGGCGCGAGATGGCGCATGCACAGGAGCGCCAGTGTGTGCTGGCGTCATCCCAGCGCATATGCAGAGGGCTTTGTCTCCGCACCGGCAATAGCGGACCGCTACAGCCACCGGTGCGGAAGAATAGAGTGCCCCCATGGCACAGGCCCACCCGCGGATCGGTGGGCCCTGATCGCGGGCCAGGCCACCGTGGGGGCACCTCCCAGGGCCAGATCCCCCCCACGACAACCGAGAGCCCCAGAGGCCGCCCGCGCCGCCAGGTCCCACCGGTAAGGACCTACTCTAATTTATGCTGGCGGGACCGGCAAAAAGCGGGCGGCTACTTGGCCCATCGCGGGCCGGAGAATCGCCGGGGGGGGGGCCGCTGCCAGGTGCTGCCGACCGGAGGGGGGGTCGGAGAATCCCGCCCCACGAGGCTCACAGGGTGTTTAATCGGTTCGTCCCCATGGATCTTGTGCGATTTATAACAATCAATAAACTTTTAGGCCTGACTTTAAATGTTGCCATTTGTTCCTCTGGAAATGTTGCTAAATCGTACATCATACTTTGCTGATGGATATGAAGTATGGCTCTGCAGATTTGCTTTATATCATAGAATCATAGAATCCCAACAGTGCAAATGGAGGCCATTCGGCCCATCAAATCTGAAAGAGCACCCTATCCAGGCCCATTCGTCCACCCCATCCCAGTAACCCCCTTTGGCCAGTGCAATTTTGCTTGGCCAATCCACCTAACCTGCACATCTTGGACAGTGGGAGGAAACCGGAGTACCTGTAGGAAACCCACGCACACACGGGGAGAATGTGTAGACTACACGGGGACAATGTGATAATATATATAATATATGTGTTTGTGTATAATTATATATATGTATACACACACATATATTATATACATATATATTATACACACGCATATATTATATACATATATATTATGCACACACATATATTTTATATACATATATATTATATTTATTATATATATATTATATATGTGTGTGTGTGTATATTATATATATATATATATACTGTATATATATACTTGGTTTAGTTGGTAGGATTCATGTGTCCTGAGTCAGAAGATAATGGGTTCCAGTTGTACGACAGAATTTGATCATAAAATCTGGAATGGAACCCAGTGTAGCACAAAGGGAATGCTATACATTGTTGGATGAAATGTTAAACCTACCTATCCTGATAATTCTTTTTTTTTAAATAATATTTTATTAAGATATTTGAAAATTTTTATATCAGAAACATAAACAATGACATCAACATGGTAAAATAAACATTTCTCCCCCTCCCCCAGCCCAATCTTCTCACACCTCAACCATACAACAACAATCCACCCCCCACACCCCCTTGGAATACTGCAAAGGGGCTGGTTTAGCACACTGGGCTAAATCACTGGCTTTGAAAACAGACCAAGGCAGGCCAGCAGCATGGTTCAATTCCCGTACCAGCCTCCTTGAACAGGCGCCGGAATGTGGCGACTAGGGCCTTTTCACAGTAACATCATTGAAGCCTACTCGTGACAATAAGCGATTTTCATTTCATCTGCTGACATTGTAATTTTCCCCGAGAAAGTCGACGAACGGCTGCCACCTCCGAGAGAACCCTAACATTGACCCTCTTAAGGCAAATTTTATTTTCTCGACACTGAGAAACCCAGCCATGTCACTAACCCAGGTCTCTACACTCGGGGGCTTCGAGTCCCTCCACATTAACAAGATCCGTCTCCGGGCTACCAGAGAGGCAAAGGCCAAGACGTCGGCTTCTTTCGCCCCCTGAACTCCGGATCTTTCGACACTCCAAAGATCGCTACCTCCGGACTTGGCACCACCCGTGTTTTTAGCACCGTGGACATTGCCTTAGCAAAACCGTGCTAAAACCCTCTCAGCTTCGGGCATGCCCAAAACATGTGGACATGATTTGCTGGGCTACCGCGCACCTCGCATACCTATCCTCAACCCCGAAAAACCTGCTCATCCTAGCCACTGTCATGTGTGCCCGGTGAACTACCTTAAATTGTATCAGGCTAAGCCTGGCACATGATGAGGAGGTATTAACCCTGCTTAGGGCATCTGCCCATAGCCCCGCCTCTATCTCTCCTCCTAGCTCGTCCTCCCACTTGTCCTTAAGCTTCTCCACCGGAGTTGGGTCCCGAAGGTTGGCCGGTTGGTAAAAATGGATCCCCAGAATTTTTTTTCAAAAACACTGATTTACATGACGCTGCCTCCATCTGCTCCCATGCCAACCCCTCCCCCATTACCCACTTTCTAATCGTGGCTATATTAGCTGCCCAGTAGTAATTGCAGAAGTTCGGCAGCGCCAATCCACCCTCCCCCCCGACTGCGCTCCAGCAACACTTTCTTCACTCGCGGGGTTTTACCCGACCACACAAATCCCGAAATAACCTTATTCACCCGCTTGAAAAAGGCCTTGAGGATGAAGATGGGGAGGTACTGAAAGATAAACAGAAATCTGGGGAGGACCGTCATTTTCACAGTCTGTACCCTCCCTGCCAGTGATAGCAGGAGCATGTCCCATCTCTTAATGTCCCCTTCTGTTTGTTCTACCAACCGGGATAGGTTTAACTTGTGTCATACTTCTCATTCCCGGGCCACCTGGATTCCCAGATAGCGAAAGCTCTTCCTTACCAATCTAAACGGCAGCTCTCCCAGTCTTTTCTCCTGCCCTCTTGCCTGGATCGCAAACACCTCGCTTTTCCCCATGTTCAATTTATACCCCAGAAAATTGCCAAATGTGCGTTCTGTCCAATTCCAGTGGCCGAGGGAACGCCCCAGCCCCCATCAACTTCTCCAACATGTCCGACACATAGGCCCTCGCATCCGATCCCTCACTGCCTTCAGGAAGGCCAACAATTCTGAGATTCTGCCTCCTGGACCTATTCTCCAGGTCTTCCAGCTTCTTCTGCATTCTTTTTTGGCGGTCGTTCATCACCCCACCTTGCTTTCCAAAGTTATATACTCCTCATGCTCGGACAACTTTTGTTCGACCTCCTGGATCGTTCTCCCGTGGGTTTCCTGATTCTGAACCACTTGATCAATCGGAGCCTTAATCGGGTCCAGCGTGTCCTTCTTCAGCTTGGTGAAGCAATCCTTGAAAACTTCACCAGCTACTCCGTCGACCACTGTGCCATCTTCCCGCGGCACTTGCTCTCCACCATGCTGTCCTATGTTACCAGCTCTGCTTGCATCTCCCTTATAGGACTTTGTCTTCTCACACGGCCACTTCTGGTCCAATTCTCCATACAACGGAGGGGGATTTCTCCTTACTGTCTCACTCTTCACTGATTTATCCCATAAAATCCAAAAAAAACAGGGGAAAAAGGTCCAAAAGTCCATTACAGGCGGGAGCTATCAAATGTGCAACCTACCCCTCCATGGCCGCCCACCGGAAGTCCTATCCTGATAATTCAACAGGGTGTTAAAGATCCAACAGCAGTGTCTGAAAAGCAAGGAATTTTTTCAGTTTCCGCCTTTCCTCCTTCAATAAAAACCATCAAAAAAGTTTAACTAAATAGCTGCAATATTTGCCCACGTAAAGCGTTGCGATCTCACCAGGATTGTAGACACATAGGAACAGGAGTACATCATTCAGGCTCTTGGGCCTGCTCTGCCATTCAATTAGATGAAGGCTGACCTGGGCCTCTTCCTTTTACCCACCATAGCTCCATATCCCTTTGTTCCCCTTACCAAACAAAAATATATCATTCTCAGTCTTGAAAGGCGCAATTGTCACAGCATCCATGGCCTTTTGGGGAGGTTGGCGGTCATGTGACTAACCCTCCAGGAATACATCCAAGCAGAGTTGGCAGCCCTGCCTATGTAACAACAGTCAAGTTTATTTATTATGGGGCGCTTTCATGTTTCTGAGACGGGGGCAGCACAGTGGCGCATTGGGTTAGCACTGTGGTCTCATGGTGCCGAGGTCCCAGGTCTCTGTTCGTGTGGAGTTTGCACATTCTCCCCGTGTTTGCGTGGGTTTCGCCTAAACAACCTAAAGATGTGCAGGGTAGGTGGATTGACCACGCTAAATTGCCCCTTAATTGGAAAACATGAATTGGGTAATCTAAATTTTAAAAAAATGTTTCTGAGACAGGAGATGTGAGATGTTATATAAATTCAAGTTTCTCTTTTATCGCAGCAGACAATCAAATGTCAATTGAATCACCTGAGGAAGGAGCTGTGCTCCGAAAGCTAGTGATTCAAACCAAACCTGTTGGACTTTAACCTGGTGTTGTAAGACTTATTAATATAAATGCAAGTTCTTGATTTCTTACCATCTATCTAGTTTCAAATGGTGTTTATACCAATCTCTTTACCAATGATTTGCAAAACATGTCAAAAGGACATCCAGGTGACATTCTGCCTCAGAAGCAAGTATGGTGCAGAGGGACATTGGGGAAGGTGTAATAAATGACACAAGGATGGCCAGAAATGCAAGGTTTTTCTTATCAGAAAAGGATGAACAGGTTGGATCACTGTTCTCTTGAAAAGAGAAGGCTGAAGGGTGACCTAATAGAGGTCTTTAAAGTGTGAAAGGTTTTGACAGTGTGGACACAAAAAATGTGTTTCCAAATAGGAACATAAGAATTAGGAGCAGGAGTAGACTATTCAACCCTTTGAACCTGCTCCACCATTCAATTACACCACAGCAAATCCGTGTCTACGCTATCAAAACCTTTCATACGTGAAAGACCTCTATTAGGTGACATCAGTCACTTCAATCTTCACCCTAGTTTCTTCTAATGTATCCCTTCTAGCTACCACACTTTTTGACTTTTTGTGTACATACTCTATCCATATTCTAAACTTCCAATTCGGCACTTTGCAGCCTTATGGGCTTAAATTGGGCGGTGCATTAGCATAGTGGTTAGCACTGTTGCTTCATAGCACCAGGGTCCCAGGTTCGATTCCCGGCTTGGGTCACTGTCTGAGTCGAGTCTGCACATTCTCTCCGTGACTGCGTAGGTTTCCTCCGGGTGTTCCGATTTCTTCCCACAACTCCCAAAAGACGTGCTTGTTAGGTGAATTGGACATTCTGAATTCTCCTTCAGTGTACCCGAACAGGCGCCGGAATGTGGTGACTTGGGGATTTTCACAGTAACTTCATTGCAGTATCAATGGAAGCCTACTTGTGACTCTAATAAAGATTATTATAAATTGTATCCTGGATTCTCAAACTAACATTGAGTTCAACAACTTCAGACCATGAACTTTATCCTCCACGTTGCTCCCCTTTTAAAATCCCACTTCTTGTCCCTCAAGGAGCTGCGCTCCGAAAGCTCGTGTTTGAAACAAACCTGTTGGACTTTAACCTGGTGTTGTAAGACTTCTTACTGTGCTATGGTAAACGCAGTGGAAGACCCAGCTTACCCAATACATCAATGTCTATTGGGGAAAGGAGAAACACACATTCCTTCCAAGTTGTGTAGCCCTTACAATGTTATGACGATTATGATGATATGATCATTATATATATATATAATTATGTATATATATGTGATATTATTATGATCATGGAGAAATCTGCTTGAAAGCTCCGAACGCATGCGCCAGAGAAACAATTGAAGTTCCCGCCTCACCCCTGCTTTGATTTGTCCCTTCGTCACACAGGCAACCGCACGGCCCGAATCTGGATTGGCTAACGCCCGTGTCAATCAATCGACAAGCGCGGAGAGGAAAAAAAATCTCTGGGGGTTGGCGAGGCCCGTGACGTCACGGTCTATGACTCAGCCGAACCTTGAGCCCCGCCTTCCGGCCGCGCGGCGATTGGCCACCGCCGCCGCGGGGGGGGTTTTGCGATTGGACGGCCCGCACGTCCATCAGGGCGGGAGGGCGTTGGAAGATTGGCCGATTCTGGCTCTTGGTTGGGTCTCGTGCGGGCCTTTAAACCCAAGGGGTAAGTGCACGCGGGGGAAGTGGCGGTTGGCGAGGCGCCGGGAGGGGGTGGCGGTGGTGACCGTTATCGGGCGGGAAAAGCGGGGGGGGGGCAAGGGCTGCTGTGCAACGAGGTGTCAGTGACAGGGAGCTCAAAAAAAGGTGTCCATTGACCGAGACGGAGACGGAGGGGGAGGAGGAGGAGGAGGAGGAGGAGGGGGGTGACACGAAGGATACCCTGGGGGGTTAGTTATTTTTCAATTGGATTATTCACCTCCTGAGGGAAATGAGGTGTGAAATGGCGGGTGGTGGGCGAAGGAGAGGTGCCATTTACAGGCTGGGGAGGGGGGTTATAATGGCTGCTGGGGTGGTCGCAATTCTGAGTCCTGTCAGAGCCCAGGCGATGCTTATTCCCCCCCGCGGATCCGAATCCAGTCCACTTGTGTGAAGGCAGAAACGGGGCCGAGCTAGTAAGAAATCCGCAGAACTGTCTTAATGTTCAAGAAAGTGTTATTTAATGTGTTCCTGCAGGGTGCTACGTTAATTTAGCTGCAATATCTCAAAACACTTCAATTGGCGCTCACCATCAAAGTGCACTGCCAAGCAGAGAGAGAGGCACACACGAAACATGCTTCAACCATGAATTATTAATAGTGGAGTTAAAGCTAGGTGTTAATCAAATAGCGCGGTAAGACGACAACTGTGTGTGGATTTTATTTCTTTTAAAAAATATCATGTATTGGAAATTTGACTGCAGCTGCTGACAGGAGTAGAAACTTGGAGTTGGTTGAAATTAAGCCTAGAAATTAAGTTGTGAGTTGTAACTCTAACCTGCGTAATTGTGTGATTCAGTTTCAGGTTCCCACTGACTGTATCCTGTCTGTATGATGCTTGTTTAATTTAAAAACAAGGTAAATCACTGCCATTTGAATATATTGCGCTTTTAAGGGACATGTCACTAAATGTGTTATGAACTTGGCCCCACAACAGATGTTATCTTGTGTGCAATCAGTAAGCAGTTTCCTCTGTCATCTGTAACAAATTACTTTCTGATAATTTGCCAGATTGAAACGATGGAAGAGTATAATGGACTTCTATGAACATCCAGGGGCTTTCTGCTAAGACTGGAAAAAATGAGCACTGTAATTTCAAAAAAAAATTGTAAAGCTGTAGAGTTCCCTTGGATGATCATCAATGACTTCCATTTATGTAGCACCTCGATGTAGTAAGTATGATGTCCTAATGTGCTTCCCAGAGTAGCAGTAAAACAGGTTTAATTCTTGATTTGTACTGAATTAGCTTCTCAGTTGGATTCAATTATTAGCCACTGATGTGGGCTCGAGGAGAAGGAATGATCAGCCACTTTCCTGTTCTGGATTGCAGTCTGTGAATTTATTTTGGGCATGTGTGTAGCCATTGTGTGCAATGGAAAACTTGCCAACATCGGAACAACAATAATTTGGGTGAGGTACTAATGAGCTACTGGAGTCTACCTTGAGGACTGAGGATAAACAGATATATAAAATTATGACTGTAACCTAATCTTGGAGCTCAAATGCACTATGGAAACCACAGGAGGTCCATGTAACTGTTTGTTAGATAATATTCAATATTAAACTTCAGCCTTTAATTTGCTCCCTGGTCTGACCATTTTACATTAAAGACACGTTTTCCTGTGTTCTGGACAACATAAATGTACTTGTCGTGGGCCTGTTGTCATCAGCATTAAAAAAAAAATTAGAGCACCCAATTTTTTTTTTCCAATTTAGCATGGCCAGTCCACCTAATCTGCACATCTTTGGGCTGTGGGGGTGAAACCCACACAGACATGGGGAGAATGTGCAAACTCCACACGGACTGTGACCCAGGGCCAGGATTTGAACCCGGGTCCTTAGTGCTGGAGGCAGCAATGCTAACCATTGTGCCATGTGCCGTGCTTTTGTTGCCATCAGCATTGATATGCTAGCTAGACATTGATGTCTTTTACTGGAGTGCTGCAGATATAATTTCTCAATTGAAATGACTTGAACTGACATTAGCAAACTGGTTGAGCTCTAGTGGTTTTGATCCTGTTCTTCTACGTAACGCAGGTGCATTAATATTTATATGGTCTTTGTATATTGTGTCATTTATAACAGGTGATAGGAACTAAACTGAAGGGTAAAACAGTAAAATTGAGACAGCTATGTGTTTTTAATTACTTCATTTGCACAACATTCATTTTATATTTGTATGGGTTTAATCTGTAATCTAATTGACAATATGAAGTGAGTGTTGAATTATTGCTGATTAATACAAGCTATCCAGGAGTGAATAAATGGGAGATTCTTGTTTTTTAGCACTTGGAAACTGTAGCAGAGTATAATGTCTGGTAGGTGACTGTTCAATACAGATGAGGCAGTTGAATCCTTGCAGCAAAAGATGACCTTTTTCTTATTCTTGCCTTTAAAAACTTTAAATGTTTTCTCCATCTTCAAATATTAAGAGAATCCCTTGCTTGTTAGTAAGCGCTGAAGTAACTTTGTAATTGTTCCCTGAACAACTGCTGAAGACTCCAACTCATGTGCTGTACTGGTCAGCTTATCTGTTATGCTTCCTAGCTGGTCCTTAATTGTGCTTCTCCTCAAAAGCCTTGCATTGTGCCATGAACTACTTGTGAGCAAAACCAGAGGAAATGAGCTAGTAGTTCTGTAAATCAAGTGAAAGAAATTGACTTGTGCAAGCTTAATTTTTAGAAATATTTGTTTGCTTTAATTTTGGAATGAATTGAGCATCAGAATGATTAATCCTATTCCTGCATTCTTAACAATGCTGCTGTTACTGGACAATAGTGGTATTGTGTATATATTACATCTAAAAAGATAAAAAAACCTTACTGGCCATATTTTTCAAAAAACATCATCCTCAGTTATGAAATTGGTGTAAAATTGTCTATCTTGTGCTCCATCAGCTTAAGATTTGTACAGAATTCTCTGAAGCCCAATCTATTGTTCAATGTCTTGATTTAAACAAAATTATGCTTGCAATTAAGCACCTTCTAATGAAATGAAAGATTCCAACATGCTTCACAGGAGCATTATAAAACAAAATGTAGCACAGAGCCTCATGTGATAATGGGTCAGAAAAGCTTTTAAAAGCTTGGTCAAAGAGGTGACTTTTAAGGATTGTCTCAAGGAAGGAAAGTGAGATAGAGAGCTTGGTGCTTAGGCAACTGAAGGTGCAATCACCAGTGGTGGGGGAATTATCATTGGGAATGCACAAGAGGTCGTGATTGGAGGAGTGCAGATATGAGAGCTATGGAATTGGAAGAAATTGGAGATGGGCAGAGAGAAATGCAAGGAGGTATTTGAAAACTACGATGAGAATTTTTGAATCCAGATGTTGCTTGGCAACATGTAGATCACCGAGCACTGGGGTGATAGGGGAATAGGAAAATTAAGACATGGAGAGGGGTTTAGAATGGCATCAAGATTACAGAGGGTGGAATGTGGGAGGCCAGCTAGGAATGCTTTCAAATAATTTGTGTCCAGTGGTAACAAAGGCATGGATAGGTAAAGCAGATAAGCTGAGACGGGTAAACATGGAGCAATGTTACTGAGGTGGAAATGTGAGTTCTTTGTGATCCCATGAACAGGAGGTTAGAAACTCCTCCTCCCCTCCAAATCAAATGTGATACCAAGGTTTTAAAAAAAAAGATAGTTTATTAGAGGTATTTCCAATGTGTGCAGAGACAAAAACACACGCCGTAACAAACAAATCGTGATGTAATAACATGGCAATCCCAACGTATATATAATCTCATTTTATCTCCTCTTCACCCCCCCCATAGAATTAATTATCCAATGTAACACTCGACCCTCTCCTTCCCCTAAAGAAAAGGGACATTTCCCCCCACAACTTGTGTATTACTATGCCTTGAAGTCAGTTAATAGCTTCCACCTTGTCCATCCCTCCTAATGGCGAACTTAATCTTTTCCAAGTGGAGGAATTCAGCTAGGTCCTGCACCCATGTCCCAACCCTTTGTGGCTCCGAGTCCTGCCAACTCAGCAAGATCTTCCTCGGGGCTAGGAGGGAGGCAAATGCCATTGCGTCAGCTTCTTTCTCCACCAGAGCACCCGGATCATCAGACACTCCGAAAATTGATACCCACTGGATGGTGTTACCTTAATTTCCAAAATTCTTGACAGTAAATCGGCAACCCCCCTCCAGAACCCCACTAGTTTCGGACAATCCCAGAACATGTGGACTGGTTCGCCAGGGACCCAGCACACCACACACATTGGTCGTCTACTCCGAGAAGAATCTGCTCATCCTGGCTGTTGTCATATGCGCTTTATGCACCAGTTTGAATTGGAGTAGACTTCGTCTGGCGCATGACGAGGAAGCATTAATCCTACACTGTACCTCGTCCAAATTCCCACCCTGCCTAGTTACTCCTCCCATTTTAGCCAAATATCCTTCATTGATGCTGTCCTTTTTTTGTCAGCTCTGCATGGATATCAGAGACCTTGCCTTTCCCAATCTTGTCCTGGTAAGAGCCTATCCTGTAGTCCTGGGGGCAGCAACATTGGGAATGAACCCACCTCCTTTCTCAATTCCTTATCTGAACCCATTTCCATTTGGTAACTGGTAAACCTACGCCAGCTCTGACGAGTCTGCAAATTACCGCCCCCCCCGGTCTATCTCTCTCCAGGAAAGCTCTCGTGGTTCAAGGAATCTTCCTTCGCACAAAGCCCTTCTTAAAGAGTAATTTGGGCAAGAAAATTGGGAGACTCTGGAATACAATCATAATTTCAACAGAACCACAATTTTTACAGTCCGAGCTCTTCTTCCCCCCCCCCCAAAATTCCCATATCCGGAGAGCCATTGCCAATGGCTCAATCGCAAAACAAAAGAGGGATGGAGTGAGCAGGGTACCCTTGTTTTGTTCCACACTATAAAGTAAAGTACTTGCAGCTGACTCCATTTGTCAGGGTGCTCCTCAACCCTCCTTGTAGGCATCATGATCACATCCAATAGCCTCCATGCATTTGGCGATAATTAAAAAAAAAAAGTTCCCAATTAATTTTTCCCAATTAACGGGCAATTTAGCATGGCCAATCCACCTACCCTGCACATCTTTGGGTTGTGTGGGCGAAACCCATGCAAACATGGGGAGAATGTGCCAACTCCACACGGACATTGACCCACAGCCGGGATCGAACCTGGGACCTTGGTGCCGTGAGGCCACAGGACTAACCTACTGCGCCACTGCATTTGGCGATAATTGCCTACCCTTAAGAAATCCTGTCTGGTCTTCCCAGCTACATTCGGCACACAACCCTCAATTTGTGTAGCTACAATCTTTGCCAGAAGTTTCAATAGTGAGATCGGCCGGTAAGACCCACCTGGGTCTTGTCCTTTAGGATGAGTGAGAAAGATGCCTGTGACAATGTGGGGTGGCGCTTGCCTTCCTACAGTGCTTTGTTATACATCTGCACCAACAATGGACCCAGCAGCGACCCAAACCGCTTATAGAATTGTATTTATATACCACTGCCTTTTTGGTAGAAACCAGTCTAAACTCAATTTGGAGCCTCTGTCGCTCCTTAAGTAGCACCTCCTCTGGCAACTGAGTATTTACAATCAACTGTCAAAATTGCTTCCCATCAGTCTTGACTGCTCAGCCTGCTCCACCTCAGCCTTTGCGCACCGATCGAGATGAGCTTTCCACAATTCACAGCTTTCAATGCCCCCCACAACATACTGGCGGAAACCTTACCAATGTCGTTCTGTTCCATGTAATTTTGACTAGCCCCTCTAGCCTCTCTCAAATCCCTTTATCAGAAAGAAGTCCTATGTCCATCTTCCACTGGGGCCTTTGGTGGTATGACCTCTCTGCCTGCCGATCCACCCAGTGCGGTGCATGATCAGACATCACATTCTCCCAGTATTCTGTGCCAGCCATTCATCATCAATGTCTTGTACATAACAAACAAAATCTATCATAGAATAGCCCTTGTGGACATGCGAGAAAAAGGAGAATTCACTTCCTCTAGGGGTCTCAAGTGCCATGGATCCACCCCACCCATAAGCTGCATAAACCCCGCCAGCTCCCTCACCATTGCTGACAGCTTTCTGGCTCTAGAGCATGAATATCTACTCCATAACTTTTGAGATTGTCTTCACTGGTCTTAACATCAGGATCAGCTTTGATTGCAAGCTCAAAGTAACAAACAAAATTACCTTTCTTGTTAACTGCATGAAGCAACTGAAATTATTTTATAGAGCATATTTTATATAGGCTATAGAGCATCACAATGTTTGATTTTTATTAAAGTTAAATCATTTTAGTGGCAACAGCAGAACTTATTTAAAATCCAATAATGCATTTTAATCATGGTAAATCAGTGTCCCTGATATGTTGTCAATTACATTGCATAGACCTGTTGTACAACATTATGACTCGCTGTCAAAAACTCCGTGTCTGTTTCTTCTGAGTGTTGAAGCATGGTTAGAGCATTCTCTGATTCTGCAACTGATTCTCTCAATTTGTTCAGCTGTGCTCTTTTTATATTAAAAAAAAAAAATCCCCAAAACAGTTCCTAGAACTTGCATTATTGAATAGCTATGACATTCAAAAGTACATAATATAAACAGAAAATGTTGGAAATACAGGGGTCTGGCGGCATCTGAGGAGAGAAACAATTAATGTTTCGGGTTGTTGACCTTTCTTCCAGAATTGTCCCGATGAATGAAAGGTCACGGACCTGAAACATTAACTCACTCCAAAGGTGCTGCCAGTCTTTCAGCATATTTCCAGCAGTGTATTTCATATCAGTATTGAAAAATACGTTTCTGTCACTAATATCGCTAAAAGCTTGTCTCCTTGTTCAGCTTTATGGTCTGCTAAACTTAAAATATTTTATTAAGCTGAGGTTTATACCATTATAGCTAAAGTTTATTTCAAAAGCTCTATTGTGATTAGCTTTAAAGGCGCTGTAGCCAAGGAAAAACTAGCCATATAAAAATATTTCCATCATTGAGTGCCCTGACTTAGTGACTTTTCTTGTGAATTTAGACTGAATGTTGGTATACTATTCGGCTATGGGTAAAATTGTTCAGTTTGTTCTCAAATGATGCTCCTGTACACTTTCCCAGCAGGAATTGCAAATTACACTTATTCCCCCCTGTCCTTTCATGTGGTGGTAAAAGTGCAATGTTTTTAAATTGTGAATTGACTTGGGATGAAGTAGTTTGATGTCTTTTTGTTTTATTTTGCCTTTGTGCAATTAAAGTAGGTAGCCAATGCAGACTGTCTTTCAATTCCAGTCTTACAGTTCCGAAAGATGTGCTGTTAGGTGAATTGGACATTCTGAATTCTCCATCTGTGTACCTGAACAGGCGCCGGAGTGTGGCGACTAGAGGCTTTTCACAGCAACTTCATTGCAGTGTTAATGTAAGCCTACCTTTGACAATAAAGATTATTATTACATTATTCGAGTGTAAAACACTCGTATGTAGATGGATTTCATTTGTTCCTGAGTGAGAATGTTAGATGTTGCTTCGTAAGGGAAGAAAAAGCCTAAATCCGACTGAGTCTGATGCTTAAAAGCATTGACCAAACTTCACAGCATATAGGCAACAGCCATGATAACTCTGGATCAAGGCCATATAAATTCAGAGTAAATTAGGAGTAAATGTTTCGTATGGCAATGAATCATACTGACCACAAACGGTGGCACAGTGATTAGCACAGTTGCTTCACAGATCCAGAGTCCCAGGTTTGATTCCTGGCTGGGTCACTGTGTGTGCGGAGTCTGCACAGTGCGGAGTTCTCCCCGTGTCTGCGTGGGTTTCCTCCGGTTCCCCCCCACAGTCCAAAGATGTGCGGGTTAGGTGGATTGGCAATGCTAAATTGCCGTTAGTGCCCAAAAAGGGTAAGTGGGGGTTACTGGGTTACGGGTAGATACGTGGGCTTGAGTAGGGTTCTCTTTGAAAGGGCCAGTGCAGACTCAATGGGCCGAATGGCCTCCTTCTGCACTGTAAATTCTTTGATTCTATGATTCTTAAGGGCAGGTGAGTGGGCAGCAGACAACTTGGTAATTTCTTCTTTCTTATCACACCGGCTTGGTTAAGAGATTCCAACCTTACTGTGGAGTGAAACTGTCTGTTTCTAGTCTGTCAAGAGACCCCAGGTTTAATTAATTCCATGAATGGCAGGACATTTAGGATCTGAAGAACAGAGGGTTCTTGAGGTGCTTGTCCACAGATCCCTGAAGGCAGCAGGACAGGCTAATTGGGTAGTTAAGGCATACAAGACAATTGCCGTTTTCAGTTATGACATAGATTTATAAAAGTAGGGAGATTTATAAAAGTAGGGAGGTTATGTTGGAGCTGCTTGTTTTCTTTCGAGCAGAGAAGGTTGAAGGGGGGGGACCTGATTTGAGATGAACAAGATTGAGAGGTATGGAAAGGGTGGATAGGAAACAGCTGTCCCTAATTTGAAGTCCCAATAAGGCTAAGACATAAATCTTAAGGTGGAGGTAGTTGGTTTAGGGGGGATTTGAGGAACAAGTTTTTAAAAAAAATAAATGATTGCCCTTTAATTAGGAAAAAAGAATTGGGTAATTTAGCGTGACCAATTCACCTACCCTGCACATTTCTTTGGGTTGTGGGGGTGAGACCCATGCAGGCACAAGGAGAATGTGCGAACTCCACACGGCCAGTGACCTGGGATTGAACCCGGATCGTCGGCACTGTAAGGCAGCAGTGCTAGCTACTGCGGCACCCGAGGAAAAGCTTTTTAACCCACAGGGTGATGGAAGTCTGGAATGCACTGTCCGGTAGGGGAGTAGAGACGGGAAACCGCACCATCTTTAAAAAAAAAATACATGGATGAGCATTTGAAATGTCATCACATTCAAGGCTATGGGATTACTGTTGTTTTGATAGTGCAGGGCCTCATCTGTAACTGACTGACCTCATTTTACTCCTTTTTAAAATGTTCACTATAACCTACCTCTTTGACCGGCTTGTGGCACCTGTCGTCTTTTTAAAAAAATCATTTGGTTGCAAAATGTGGGTTTCACTGGTAAGACCAGTGCTTATTGCCCATTTTTAATTAAGATGGTGATGAACCGATTTGAATCGCTACAGTCCATGTGGTGAGTGCTCCCACAGTGATGTAAATGGTAATGATGAATTAGTGGTAATATATTTACAATACAGGATGGTGTGTGAATTGGGCATGGTGGTGTTTCTATATGCCTGCAGCCCTTGTCCTTTCAGCTCGTAGAGTTGGGAGGTGCTGCCTAAGAAGGCTTGGTAATCTGCTGCAGTAAAACTGAACACCTGCAGCTGCACACCCCAAGCCTGAATGTTATATCAGAAGTGGTGCCCTCTACTGTGGCTTAATTTTTTTTATTTGTTCATGAGATGCGAGAATCCTTGGCTAGGTCAGCATTTTATTGCCCAGCCATAATTGCCCTAGAAGGCGGTGGTGTGTTGCAGTGAACCATTACAGTCCATATGCTGTAGGAACACCCACAGTGCTGTTGGGGAGAATTTTCCAGGTTTTTTAACCAGTGGCAGTGAACTGCCAGCAATAGATTGTTCAAAGTCAGGATGCAGGGTAGTCTGTGACTAGGAGGGTGACTTGCAGGTGGTGGCCTCGTGCATTTACTGTTCTTGACCTTTTAGAGGTGTCAGTGTATGAGCAATTGTGACCTTTGACAACTACATTGTTACAACAATATTAAAGATCAGTGATGAGCATTGACTCGACTATAAACGGATACAGCCGGAACAGTTTGGTGTGATGAACAGAAAGAGGCTGTCAGGTGACAGAATAAATTTAAAGTAAAATGCAAGTTCAGATTTACTCCTTCACCATATACTATTAATGGATTTAAAGAGGTAACAGCTTTAGAAGGTACTGTAAAAGAGCCTTGGTGAGCTGCTGCAGTGCATCTTGTCAATGGTACACTGTGGTGGGAGAGGGAGGGAATGTTTAAGGTGATGGATGGGGTGCCAATCAAGTGGGTTGCTTTGTCCTGGATCGTGTCAGACTTCTTGAGTATTGTTAGAGCTGTACTCAAGTGGAGTGTATTCCATCACACCCTGACTTGTGCCTAAATAGTGGACAGACTTTGGAGAGTCTGAGGTGAGATGTGTGCTGTGTAATTCCCACCTTCTGACCTCCTTTTGTTGCCACAGTACTTACTTGGCTGGTCCGGTTCAGAATGTTGATAGTGGCGGGAATGTCTCTGTAATGGCTATCAAATTGTACTTATTTATTTCTACTTGCACTAATAGTTCATCTAATTTGTTTCAAATGCTACATGCATTAGTTTTGTCCTTTTATTATTTTTGTAACTTCTACACTTATCTGCTGATTTACTCTTGATTCTACTGTCCCTTCCTGTCACGGTCTAGTTATCATTTGCCCTATTAGTCCATTTATCTCTATTCTGGTTGGATACATAATTTATATATGAAGAAAAACTTTGAAATAAACGTATCCTGCTCAGTTGTACACATGTGATTTGTACATCTCCCAATCTGCGCTTGACGCTCTCTTGCAGCTTCCTGTCATACATGACTTAAGTGAATAACTCTCAACGTGAACTTGCAACGGCCATAGACCACTTGGCAAGCAGAAGTACATCTGGTAAGGATGAAATTCCAACTGAACTACTCAAACATGGAAAGTTTCATGTGTTGCCGCACCTTTTATGACCACCAGCTTCTCTACTGGAAAGTAGGATCCATTCCACAGGAGATGTGTGATGCAAAACTCATCACGCTATGCAAAAAAACAAGGTGACGGAGGAGATTGCATCTCATTGCATCTCAAGGCAGCTATTTGCCTGTGGCATACCTAAAAGATTCCATCTACTTGGCCGATTATGGCTACCTGTAATCACACTGCAGATTTGGTGTCAGCAGATGTACTGAGGACATGGATCTTCTTCACATGCCAGTTACAAGAGAAGAGTAGGGAATTGGGTGTATTTCTTTACCTTATTTTGATAAGTCTCACTAAGTTATTCAACACCAAAACAGGGTTCTGAAGATTTTTGGAGAAAATTGGTTGTCCTTCAAAGCTACTCTGATCTCATCTTTCCATGACCGCATACATAACACTGCAGTTTCATGGCCCCACTCACAATAGTTTGTGAAGAATGGAGTGAAATAGGGCTGTGTCACAGCCCTCACCATTTGGCTTTTTTTTCCTGTTTACCTTCCTGCTGATATGGAAGGAACTTGCAGTCGGTCAGACAACAAACTATAACCTATCAAGACTGAAAGGGAAGACGAGCACCTTGTACCCTGACCATAGAATTCCTTTACACTGAGTCACCCATATAGAAACTAAGCAACAAATTTAGGAATCTCACCTGTACCTGTCCCTGATTCTCCATGACCATAAGCATCAAGAAAACCATAGGCATTGCATCTCCACCTCTGATCACACAAAACACCCCATTGGAAATGGTTAGCAAATTCTGCTATCTCTAGTCCAATAGAACATAGAACATTACAGCGCAGTACAGGCCCTTCGGCCCTCGATGTTGCGCCGTCCTGTGAAACCCCTCTAAAGTCCCTCTACACTATTACCTTATCGTCCATATGCCTATCCAATGACCATTTGAATGCGTTTAGTGTTGGCGAGCACTACTGTTGCAGGCAGGGCATTCCATGCCTTTACTACTCTCTGAGTAAAGAACCTACCTCTGACATCTGTCCTATATCTATCTCCCCTCAATTTAAAGCTATGTCCCCTCGTGCTGGACATCACCATCCGAGGAAAAAGGCTCTCGATGTCCACCCTATCTAATCCTCTGATCATCTTGTATGCCTCAATTAAGTCCCCTCTTAACCTTCTCTCTAACGAAAACAGCCTCAAGTCCTTCAGCCTTTCCTCATATGATCTTCCCTCCATACCAGGCAACATCCTTGTAAATCTCCTCTGTACCCTTTCCAATGCTTCCACATCCTTCCTATAATGTGGCGACCAGAACTGCACACAATACTCCAAATGCGGCAGCACCAGAGTTTTGTACAACTGCAACATGACCGCATGGCTCCGAAACTCAATTCCTCTACCAATAAAAGCTAACACACCGTACGCCGCCTTAACAACCCTCTCAACCTGGGTGGCAACTTTCAAGGATCTATGGACATGGACACCAAGATCTCTCTGCTCGTCCACACTACCAAGAATCTTACCATTAGCCCAGTACTCTGCCTTTCTGTTATTCCTTCCAAAATTAATCACCTCACACTTTTCTGCATTAAACTCCATTTGCCACCTGTCAGCCCAGTTCTGCAGCTTATCTATGTCCCTTTGTAACTTGTAACATCCTTCTGCACTGTCCACAACTCCACCGACTTTAGTGTCATCTGCAAATGTACTCACCCATCCTTCTACGCCCTCCTCCAGGTCATTTATAAAAATAACAAACAGCAACGGCCCCAAAACAGATCCTTGTGGCACACCACTAGTAACTGGACACCAGTCAGAGCATTTCCCATCAACCACCACTCTTTGTCTTCTATCAGCTAGCCAATTTCTGATCCAAACTGCTAAATCACCCTGAATCCCATGCCTCTGTATTTTCTGCAATAGCCTACCGTGGGGAACCTTATCAAACGCTTTACTGAAATCCATATACACCACATCAACTACTTTACCCTCATCCACCTGTTTGGTCACTTGATACAAAGGGATCTTTGAATCTCTCATTTCATGAAGTTCATAAGACCCGTATTATCAGTATCTTGTTGCATGGCTGTGAAGGTGGATGATTTACAACTACCAAGAAAAGACATTCAAAATGTCCATCTTTGCTATATGTGGTGCATTATGGTATTTCCTGTTGAGACCAAACCACACCTGCAGCAGTCCTCGAATAGGCAGAGCTCTTAAGATTTTTAGCACTCAAACAGAGGTGGCTTTGTTGACTTGGTACATCTGCAGTATGAAAGACAGCCTTATTCCCAAGGACTTTCTGGATGGGGTGGATCTGGAGCGAGATGAATAATAGGACACCCTGTGCTCTGCTTCAAGGATACCTGACAGGAAGGCAATTACGATCAATTATCACACCTTGGAGTCGCTGCCCGATGGCAGGAAAATGGCGACACCTCCTGTGGGCTATTGTGCATCACCACCATGTCTGGCTATAACAGCTTGGCAGCAGATGCCAATGCTGAAAACAACTTGGAAGCTTCAAGCCCTGCCTTTGTGCCAGAGCCTACCTGAGGAATGACTTCTTCAGCGATCACCAAAGCAATGCCAGGTGAAGTCACTTCATCTAAAATGGATTGGTTTTCCTGCATGTCCATCTTTTGCTGGTGGGCGGATCCTGATGATAGAAAGCTTGTCATACCCAATAAATTACTGGTATAACTGGTATTTGAGATAGTGGTATGTTGCTAGGCTACAATTAGTTGACAAGCAAACTTCATGAACATGATTTTTAAAATTAGATGTGTCTTATGTGTGGATTTAATGTGTTATGGTGGAGGGGCTCACAAGATGTTATCCCATCTAACTAATACTATCTTGACCTGAGAAATATGGCATTACTCCTGCAATATCTTGGATGGAATGAGTGCCTATTCTTTAAAAATAAAATTTCTAAAGGGGTGAGGTGGAAACAAAGTGTACATCAAGGAGACAGATCCAGAATGGATTTCAGATCGGCCTTTCTGCTTACCGAAGTATGAAATGATCTTCAACTACAATGAAATGATCTTCAACTACAAAGTATTTATATAAAAACTGCATCTTTTGGTACTTGAGCAACCATGTAAAGAGATGGAAATAAAATTCAGGTGGTACAGCATTTAGAATACATACAGTGCTAAAGAAGGCCATTTGACCCATCGAGTCTACACCAACCCTCTGAAAGAGCACGTCACCTAGGCTCACTTCCCCAACCCATCCCTGTAACCTCATAATCCACCTAACCTTCCAGGGACAATTTAGCATAGCCAATCCACCTAACCTGCACATGTTTGGACTGTCTGAGGAAACTGCAACATTTGCAGAAACCCATGCAGACGTAGCGAATTTGCAAACTCCACACAGTCATCCAAGGTTGGAACTGAACCCAGGTCCCTGGCGCTGTGAGGCAGCAATGCTAACCACTCACCGTGCTGCCCTTATTTCTGACAGTAAGAAGTCTTACAACACCAGGTTAAAGTCCAACAGGTTTGGACTTTAACCTGGTGTTGTAAGACTTCCTACTGTGCTCACCCCAGTCCAACGCCGGCATCTCCACATTATTTCTGACAGCTGACCACCAAAAAGCTGCAAAGGGTTTTCTCATAAAATAGCCTTGCTTTCCTCTTAAGAACTACTGAATTAATACCCTATTCAGATTTCTGTTTAATGTATTAATCCTGTTGATACATCATTTTATTTCTGTTTTGGCCTGTACATTGATATATCAGTATCTCCCTCTAGTGGTGGAAACTAAGTACTGCATCTCATAGTGTGGAGCTAAAAGTCATACTAAAATTCATGTTTCTACCAACGGGATCACACTTCCCATATTTCACCTTTTTCTTTCTTTGTTTAAAAAGTTGGAATTTGCCTGTGATTGGGATACATGAAACAATGCAGTCTAGAATAAAGCCTATGCCTCAATGACTACTGTCCGGTGGCCCTGACATCAATGGTAATGAAGTGCTTTGAACGCTTAATCATGAAGTGCATCAACTCCATACTCCCAGAACGCCTAGATCCACTGCAATTCGCATACCGCCGCAATTGGTCCACAGCAGACGGAATCTCCCTGTCCCTACACTCATTGCTAGAGCATTGCGACAATAAGGACTCCAAAATCAGACTTGTATTTATTGACTACAGCTCCGCCTTCAGTACCAGGGCCCCGCAAGGCTGCGTACTTAGCCCCCTAATATACTCCATCTACATCTACAGGTTTGCTGACGACACGACCATAGTGGGTCGGATCTCGAATAACGACGAGTCAGAATACAGAAGGGCGATAGAGAACCTAGTGGAGTGGTGCAACGACAACAATCTCGCCCTCAATGCCAGCAAAACCTAAAGAGCTAGTCATTGACTTCGGAAAGCAAAGTAATGTACTCACCCTTGTCTGCATCAACGGAGCCGAGGTTGGGGATGGTTAACACCTTGAAATTTCTAAGCAGTGAATAACACCAAAAATTGTCCTGGTCCGGTCCACCCACGTTGACGCTACGACTAAGAAAGCAGAACAGAGCCTATACTTCCTCAGGAAAATTAAGTAAATTGGCATGTCCACACTGACTCTCCCCAACTTTTACAGATGCACCGTAGAAAGCATCCTATATGGCTGCATCACAGCCTGGTATGGCAACTGCTCGGCCCAAGACCGCAAGAAACTTCAGAGAGTCGTGAACACAACCCAGTCTGTCTCACAAACTTGTTTCCCATCCATTGACTCTATCTACACCTCCCGCTGCTTGGGGAAAGCGGGCAGCACAATGAAAGATCCCTCCCACCCAGCTTACTCGCTCTTCCAACTTCTTCCATTGGGCAGGAGATACAAAAGTCTGAGAAAACACACTACTGGATTAAAAAACAGCTTCTTCCCTGCTGTTACCACACTCCTAAACGACCCTCTTATGGACTAACCTGATTAATACTACACTCCTGTATGCTTCACCTGATGCCGGTGACTATGTATTTACATTGTTGCCTGTTTATATCCTTTGATGTATTTTCTTTTCATTTTATTTTCTTTCTTGTACTAAATGATCTGTTTGAGCTACACGCAGAAAAAGACTTTTCACTGTACCTCGGTACACATGACAATAAACAAACAAATCCAATCTGGTGTGACAGCACCATCTGTTGGAAGAAATAGCTTCTTGTTGAAGATTTGACTTTTTTAAAGCAGTAGTTAAGTATGTTCTTGAGCTAATTTCTCTTTGCTCCACATTTTGATGATTCACCTATGTTTTTCTTAACAGTAGGATTGTTTGCGCAGGAAATTTTATATTTAATTCTCATTCTGAAGGCAAGGTATGTTGGACTACTGAACAGGAAATTGAAGCAACTTGTTCGCTTGTACTCCAAACCTTAATTGCTCTTTTCTATTCCTGCAGTCACTGTTGAATCCCAATTTTATTTCCTATATGGAACAGCTTGCCTTTCTTTTGTCCATCCCATTTACGATTCATTATTTTGAAGTGTCAGCAACTGCATTAGTAAGATCTAAAATAGTAGGTTAGATGAAAGATCAATGAACTGTTTTGGTGTTGTGAAAGAGAGGGCAATTTCCCATTATAATAATGCTGCAAGATCTCCTACGTCTGTCAATAAGATATCTTGTTTTTGTTTTATCGACCTACAACCGAAACATTTTGGACTCTTATCATAGATTATCATAGCATTTACAGTGCAGAAGGAGGCCATTCGGCCCATCGAGCCTGCACCGGCTCTTGGAAAGAGCCCCCTACCCAAGGTCTACGCCTCCACCCCATCCCCACAACCCAGCAACCCCACCCAACACTAAGGGCAATTTTGGACACGAAGGGCAATTTATCATGGCCAATCCACCTAACCTGCACATCTTTGGACTGTGGGAGGAAATCGGAGCACCCGGAGGAAACCCACGCACACACTGGGAGGATGTGCAGACTCCGCACAGACAGTGACCCAAGCGGGAATCGAACCTGGGACCCTGGAGCTGTGAAGCAATTGTGCTATCCACGATGCTACCATGCTGCCCATGTGATGAAATAATTTTTAGTGGGTAAAACTAAGTTTAAATCTTTAACAAAAATCCTGCTTTGAGATTTTATACCAGTAATTATGCATGTTGTCAATGTTGCTCCTTGTCCAATAAAGGAGTTGGGCCATTGCAACTATTAGGCAAAATGGGTAGTCACCTAGCGGCAAAATCTGGGGATATGCTAAAAAACTGAAACTGCTTGGGTAATCAAACAGGCTTCAGCAGTGGGAATGAAAGATCTAGATCTACTGATAACATATGCTGACATAGAACATAGAACAGTACAGCACAGAACAGGCCCTTCAGCCCTCGATGTTGTGCCGAGCAATGATCACCCTACTCAAACCCACGTATTCACCCCATACCCGTAACTCAACAGCCCCCCCCCCCCCCACCTTACTTTTTAGCACACTACGGGCAATTTAGCATGGCCAATCCACCTAACCCGCACATCTTTGGACTGTGGGAGGAAACCGGAGCACCCGGAGGAAACCCACGCACACACGGGGAGGACGTGCAGACTCCGCACAGACAGTGACCCAGCCGGGAATTGAACCTGGGACCCTGGAGCTGTGAAGCATTTATGCTAACCACCATGCTACCGTGCTGCCTACATGCATATAGATTTTCATGTATTTACACTGCAGGTTTTCACAATTTCACATTGTATTCTTAATTCTGTAGCAGTTTTACAAATTTGTATATCTACATGACTATTTCAACATTTATTATCAAATAATTTAATCTAGCCCACTGTATTATAGTAATTATTGTGTAAATTGCACATAAAATAATTTAGTAGCTACAGAAACAGTTACATATAAGCTATATTATAGATAATGTATTCCGCATATACAGTACATTCTCATTACTCTACACTTTTTGCAATCTGTGGCATCCTCCTTTTTCATTTAAATTTAAAAAAATTTAATGCAGAACTTTTGTTCCTACTAATATCCAAATTTTTGAGGTAAGGGGGTCGGGTGCAAGGCTGGAGGTTTGTCTAGGGCGCTTATTAGCTTTACACTGACTTGAAACAGAGTGCAAGTGATGTAAAGCCCAGAAAAATAATAAAAATTATGAAGATAAATCTGAATTCCCCAACGTCTGGATGCCGAAGTGACTACTTCCAACAATAAAATTGTAAACATTGGTACGGTACCTACTAGCCGGGACAACAGACCAATAGGTGTCTGTGATAACCTGCCTGATTACTACTGGCTGGGGACGAATGGCAATCCCACAATCCTTAGTGATTGCGCTTCCCCAATGAGGGGCACGGAGAAATCATTAGCAGAGTCACCTGCATAAATAGAGCTGGCCAGTGTGGAACCAGCTTGAGAGAGGAGTGTGGAGTACTGCTGCTGTTGTATATATGTAATTGTAAATTTATTTCTTTGTTTCTACAAACTTGCTGGATTCTTCGTGGCCCTCACAAAACTGGCAATGAGGGTTAAAGGGGATAGCTGTTTATGCAGCTAAAGCCACCTCTCTGGATTTTTGTGGATACAGGTTGGAAATTCTTTTCTGTTGCACCGTGCCTCTGTATGGACATTTGGATGTCTTTGATGCTGCGTTGGAAAGTTGGAACCAGCAGGCACAATGGATGTGTTACTATTTTTGGGCGAATAAAATCACCGAAAACCAGCGGCAGGTGGTCATTTTGCTCACCGCTTGTGGCCCACATACGTTTTGGAGTGATTAGAAGCCTTGCGTACCCAACTGCGCCGGACACCAAGATGTTTGATGAACTTGTGACCTTGGTGAGGCAAAATTTTAACCCAACCCTGTCCACGATAGTCCAGCGTTATCTGTTTAATACTGCAGAGAGGACTCTAGGAGAATCCCTTGCTGAGTTTCTATCCAGGCTGCGCAGCATGGCAGAGTATACTATGACTATGGTGAGACTGTCAAAAACGTTGTGCGACCGTTTGGCTTGCGATATTAATAACGCGGCCACCCAGAGAAAGTTGTTGGCCGAGCCGGCATTGACTTTTCAACAGGCCATTCAGATAGCATTGTCCCAAGAGAGTGCAGAACGGAGAGTGCAGGAGCTACAGGGAATGGAGGTGCATGCCTTGGGGCGCAACCCCTTCGTCCAAAAGTGCCTCCCTGCACCCCTGCTGTACCTTGGGCGGGATGACGTCTGGATCGGTGCCAGTGGCTGCCGGACGTTCCTCCCCATAAGGAGCCTTCTCCAGAATCGATGGGTGAAGAGCCATGTCACTGTCGGACCTGTGGGTGCCAACCCCGTCGAGGATGCCGGTCCTGGGGGCGCCAGAGGCGCCGTCGTTCCAGCAGAAGCTGGGGCCAGCCCAGGGGCCGTACTTTCCATTTGGATGACCCTGGAGTGACTACTCCCGAGGATGTGGAGACGGAGGACAACTGGCAGCTCCCCGTGTGGCCCACATTAAGGTGACGGTACGGGTCAATGAAAAATGAAATGAAAATCGCTTATTGCCATGAGTAGGCTTGAATGCAGTTACTGTGAAAAGCCCCTAGTCGCCACATTCCGGCGCCTGTCCGGGGAGGCTGGTATGGGAATCGAACCGTGCTGCTGGCCTGCTTGGTCTGCTTTAAAAGCCAGCGATTTCGCCTGGTGAGCTAAACCAGCCCCTGGTCACCTACTCGAGATAGAGTTGGATCCTGGAGCAGCGGTCTCAGTGATTGCCCAGAGGACATTCAACCACATCAATCGGGGTATATAGGCCCTTACATTAACCGATACATAGGCCAGGTTGGCCACCTGTAGGGGGGAAACCATTGGAGATTACTGGAACTACGATGATCCCTGTTGCTTATGGATGCCAGGAGGGGTGTTTCCCGCTTATCATGGTGCGTGGCCACGGGCCCAGCCTGTTGGGTCGGTAATCTTTGTGCCATTTGCGGCTGCAGTGGCAGCACATTCTTCAAACAGGTTCTGGAGGGTTGACAGAGGTACTAGGACGGTACCCATGTGTATTTCAGCCCAGTCTAGGGAAGATAAAAGGGGCCGTAGCCCGTATCCAGGTTGAACCAGGAGCCATGCGTGCTATTTCCGGGCACGCCCGGTGCCTTGCTCGAAGGTAAAAGTGGAGCTCACGGGTTTGGAGCCCTTTGGTATTGGGCCCGTTCATTTAGCCGACTGGGCAGCGGCAATTATACCGGTAATTAAGCCAGATGCCACGGTTTGCTTGTGTGGTGACTATAAACTTGGTGAATATGGCTTCCCGGCTCTACTGGCAGTGGGGGATCATCCTCACGATCTTCCTCCGGCGCCACACTCCAAGCCTGCACAGATTGTTGCAGAACTGCGTGGAGATAGGGATGCCGAGATGACGGAGGCTTTGGACTCCGACTCTGAGATGGAGACATGGGACCGTGGACTTGACGTCCGCAAACCACTGCCAGAACCTCCTTAGCTTTGGACATATCCAAAACATGTGGACATGGTTTGCTGGCCGCCTTGCACACCTATCTTCTACCCCAAAGAACCTGCTCATCCAGGCCACTGTCATGTGAGCCCGGTGAAGAACCTTAAACTGTATCAGGCTGAGCCTGGCGCATGTTGTGGACGTGTTGACTCTACTCAACGCCTCCGCCCAGAGACCATCCTCTATCTCCCCTCCTATCTCCTCCTCCCACTTGCGCTTCTAGGTGGAAGGAGCGGGAAGGTTGAGACCTGTCTACGTAGGAAGTCCCGCACCTGCAGGTACCTTTAGATATAGAAGGATATATAGATATAGAACAGTACAGGCCCTTCGGCCCTCGATGTTGTGCCGAGCAATGATCACCATACTCAAACCCACGTATCCACCCTATACCCGTAACCGCTTCCGCTCCCGCACCACTTGGATGCCTAGATACCTAAAACTTCCCCAACCACTCTAAATGGCAGTTCCCCCAATCATCTCTCCTGTCACCTTGCCTGGTTTGCAAACATCTCTCTTTTCCCCACATTTAGTTTGTACCCTGAAAAGTGGCCAAATTCCCCCAGAATCCTCATGATTTCTTTCATCCCCTCTGCTGGGTCCGATAACATACAGGAGCAGGTGGTCAGCGTAAAGTGAGACTGTGTTCCAGAACCCCCTACCCCCGGACCAATCCCTTCCAGCCCCTTGAGGCTCTTAGCGCAATTGCCAGCGGCTCTAGCCAGCCGTGAACAACAGTGGGGAGAGGGGCACCCCTGTCCCGTCTCCCGGTGTAGCCTAAAATAGTCCGATGTCATCCTATTCGTCCGTGCACTCGCCACAGGAGCCTGATACAGCAACCTGACCCAGTCAATAAAGCCCCGCCCAATTGGGGCAGCATGGTAGCATGGTGGTTAGCATAAATGCTTCACAGCTCCAGGGTCCCAGGTTCAGTTCCCGGCTGGGTCACTGTCTGTGCGGAGTCTGCACGTCCTCCCCGTGTGTGCGTGGGTTTCCTCCGGGTGCTCCGGTTTCCTCCCACAGTCCAAAGATGTGCGGGTTAGGTGGATTGGCCATGCTAAATTGCCCGTAGTGTCCTAAAAAAGTAAGGTTAGGGGAGGTTGTTGGGTTACGGGTATAGGGTGGATACGTGGGTTTGAGTAGGGTGATCATTGCTCGGCACAACATCGAGGGCTGAAGGGCCTGTTCTGTGCTGTACTGTTCTATGTTCTATCTCTTCTATCCCGATCGGGGCCCCAGGCCCTTCTGAAGCTCCCCGTCCACCTTCGGGAAATTCAGCCCCCTGAGGAAGTGCCTAATCCCCTCTGGCCCCGGTAGAGTTCTGACCCATACAGCCTACCACACTCCTTAAATGCCTTATTCACCCCTGCTGTGTCTCCCACCAGGTTCACATCCATCCTTTACTTTCCAGATATCCCTGGTTGCCTCCCTCTGTCTAAGCTGCTGCGCAAGCATTCTGCTGGCCTTCTCTCCATGGTCATAAATCGTCCCCTTCGCCTTTCTCAGCTGCTCCACCGCCCTCCCTGTGGTTAACAAGCCAAACTCCACCTGTAGCCTCCGCCGTTCCCTTAAAAGCCCTGCCTCAAGGGTCTCTGTATACCTCCTGTCGACCTGTAGTATCTCCTTTTACCAGTCCGTCTTGTCTCTGCCCTGTCCACCTTCTCCCTCTGGGCCCGTATCGAGATCAGCTCCCCTCTAACCACCGCCTTCAGTGCTTCCCAGACCACCGCTGCCGGAATATCCCCCGTGTCGTTGACTTCCAGGTAATTCTGAATAAGTTTCCTCAACCGCCGGCACACCTAACCTCCAGTGCGGCGCTGATTACTGTCTTTACTAACCTATAGGTCAACCCAGTGTGGAGCATGGTCTGTGATTGTGATCGCCGAGTACCCTGTGTCCACTACCTCCCGTCAGTAGAGCCCTGCTCAAAATAAAGAAATAGATCCGGGAGAACACTTTACGCACGTGTGAGTAGGAGAACTCCTTTACTCTTGGCTGCCCAAATCTCCATGGGTCGCGCCCCCCCCCCCACCACCAAACAAAAATCTGCTCCCACGAACCCTTTAGCACCTTGGCCATTGCTGGCACCCTGCCCGTTTTTGAGCTTGACCGGTCTAAACCAGGGTCAATAGCTGTGTTAAAGTCCCCTCCCATGACCAGTTTATGCGAATCCAGGTCCGGCATCTGCCCCAACATCCTCTTTATAAACTCCACATCGTCCAGTCCTGAATGGAAAACCTGTCCGACCCAAACTTTCCGTAACCTAATCTGGTCATCTGGCTACTCTAAGGTGCGTCTCCTGCAGCATTACCACGTTTGCTTTCAGGCCTCTGAAATGCGCGAGCACGTATGCCCTCTTGACCGGCCCATTGAGCCTCTTGCTGTCCAGGCGATTTCCCCCCCCCCCCCCCCAACAGAGAACAACACCTCCCACCCCCCCCCCCGCTCATATATACATATTCAAATGAAAAACAATCCCAACACAATTGCCCAACAGAGATATTTTAAAAAAACAAGTTGAATACATAATAAAACAAAAGGATCATGCGAAAGATCCAGCATCTGAACAAACACACCTCCAGCCCCCAATAGTGCAAATGCAACCTTTATCTTACTCAGCTCTGCAGCTGGCCCCAGATCCATGCAGCAGGCATGACAAATAACATCCGAAAAAGCAAGCAACCAGAAACTTAAAAAGAAACCCCATAAACACTACAGCAAAGTTCTCAGTCCGACACCAGTCCTTTCCTTTTTGCGAAGTTCAGTGCTTCCTCAGGCAATTCGAAATAGAAATGTTGCTCCTTGTGTGTGACCCAGAGGTGGGCCAGATGCAACGGCCTGAACTTCACCACCTTTTTCTTGAAAAGGGTCGACGTGATCTGGTTAAACCCCGCTCTTCTCCTGGCCACCTCCGCACTCGGGTCTTGATAAATCCGCAGGATACTGTTGTCCCATTTGCAGCTCTGTGTCTGCTTGGCCCACTGTAAAACGCGCTCCTTATCCTGCTATCTGTGGATCTCGCCACCATTGCCTCAGGGGTGGGGGTTGGGGTGGGGGGGGGGGGGGAAGAGAGGGGGGATGGGGGTCTCCCATTCGCGGCTTCCTCGCAAGCACTGTCAGCCCTGTCCACCTCCAAAGGTTGGGGGAATGACCCAGCCCCAGCAGCTTCTCGAACGTGGTCGCTATGTATGCCCCAGCGTCTGCTCCTTCAGACCCCTCCGGGAGCCCAACGATCCTTGAGCTTTGCCGATGGGATCTATTCTCTCGGTCCTCCACCTTCTCCAGGAGCCTTTTCTGCTGGTTTCTTAGCATCCCCACCTTCATCTCCACCACTGTTTGATGTTCCTCCTGGTCAGCCAGTGCCTTCTCTACTTTCTGGATCGCCCGTTCTTGGGCATCCAATCTAAGTTCCAGCCGCGAAATTGTCTCTTTACTCTGGTCCAAGCAGTCCTGCTTCTGCTTGGCGAAGCCCTCCTGGATCACTTGCATCAACTGCTGCGTTGACTGCTGGGTCGACAAGCCAGAAGTTTGGTCCTCTGCCATGCTTCTTCCCAGTGCTGCTTCAGCTCAAGCCTTCTCTGTCCTTCGGTTTCTGCCTTTTGCGAGCCCTTCTAGTCCTCCTCTCCATGCGTCGATGTGGGAATTTAGTTCACAATTGCCTCTGGCATCAATTTTTCAACTCTAGTCCGGAAAAAAATCAGGGGGGAAAAGGTCCAAAAGTCCGACCTGAGCGGGAGCCACCAAATGTGTGACTTACTCCTTCATAACCACCACCGGAAGTCAATAAAAGTTATTTCTTTCGATTCTACAAACTCATGCTGGATTCTTCGTGGCCCTCACAAAAGAGTCTGAATGATGCATATTGTTCTACAAATCAGCCAGTAGGAAGAAATAAGTGACTTGCGAATTGCCACAAGTTATTGGCCAATATGTGCCACTGTACCATTTAACTTTACCTAAACTGCATCCATGTGTTTTTTTTAACATCCCATTTTTTGACATGTTCTGTTGTTGAATTGCACAGACATGTAGAGCTCCAGCCAGTGTGACCAACTAGTGCTTTGCACAATTGTCTCGGAATATGCATTGGTGTGCCCTGTCCCCCTCGGCAGTTGCAGGGGTGCCGCAGCCCCAGTTGTAAGGTGTGCATGGAGGTCTAAGGTGTGCATGGAGGTCTGGAGGCTATGTGGAGGCATGAGGTGCTGGCAAATCTGGCAGTGTGACAGTTCTGCCAGGGCATAAGGGGCGATATAGAAATGCTTCTTCACAAGGCTCCAGTAAGATGAGAAATAAATATAATGTGGTCCTGGGCTCATGGTGTCACTTTCAACATTTTCCTCATTAGTGGAAAGTCGCCAAGGATCTCTTTCATAACCACTACAAATCCAGCCTAGTCAGTTAGCACTCTTTTTAGTCTGATCAATCATCAGCAACATAAAGGAAGGTGTTGTCTACTGTACTATTAAGCTGCGTTACTCACCAATAACTTGCTCAATTTGGGTTCTACCCAACTAGGGCAAGAGCGGGCTTTAAATTTAGTAGGATAGAGGAATCAAGTAATGGGAAATTACAGTAAATTAAAGGGCAAGGACCGGGCAGAAATATGAGGTAGCAATTTGGGTAACTCCGTCTACAAGTTTGCTGTGACACTAGCATAGTGGGTCGGATCTCAAACAATGATGAGTCAGAGTGCAGTAGGGAAATAAAGAAGCTAGGTGCAATGACATCAATCTCTCCCTCAATGTCAGCAAAGGACTTTGTGGACTTCAGGAAGCAAAATGTCGTACACACCCCTGTCTGCATCAGCTGTGGTGGAGATGGTTGACAGCTTCAGATTCCAAGGTGTAAGCATCACCAACAATCTGACATGGTCCACTCGCGTCGACGCTACGACTAAGAAAGCACAACAGTACCTATACTTACTCGGGAAATTAAAGTTCAGCAGAAAGCATCCTATTTGATATGGCAGCTGCTTGGTTCAAGACCATAAGAAACTACAGAAAGTCGTGAACACAGCCCAGTCCATCATGCAAAACCGCCTCCCATCCATTGACGCTGTCTACACCTTCTGCTGCCTTGGAAAAGTGAGCAGCATTATCAGAGACTCCTTCCAGTCGTGCTATTTCTCTCTTCCAACGGGCCGAAGATATAAAAGTCTGAGAACTCTGACCAACAGATTCGAAAACAGCTTCTTCCCTGCTGTTACCAGACTCCTGAAAGGCCCTCTTGTATGATCTCTCTGTACATCTTCTCTACAGTTGCAGCACTACATTCTGTATGCTTCACCTGATGTCTGTATTATTGTATGTCCTATGTTTTTCATGTATGGAGTGATCTGCTTGGATTGCACACCAAGACTAAGTAGTTCTAATGATCAATATGCAAAATCAATGTGTAGAAGTAAGAAATAGCAAACATAAATCAACAGCTATACTGTAGGATGGCGTATACAGGAAGAAATAAAACGGAACCAGTGGATGTACTGTACTTAGATTTCCAAAGGCATTTGATAAGGTGCCACATCAAAGTTTATTGCGGAAAGAAAAATCTCATGGGTTGGGGGGAACATTGGCATGGATAGAAGGTTGGCTAGCTCACATGAAAGAGTAGGCAGAAATTAATACTTTTGTGATTGGCAGGATGCAAGAGTGGTGTGCCATACCATTCGCCAACATCTTCAAGCAAGGAGACAAAGCGGATTGTGGAGACTACAGAGGAATCTCTCTACTACCTGTCGCCCAAATCCTCCCCAGCTGCCTTCTCCTCGTCTCTGAAGAAATCCTTCCAGAAAGCTAGTGTAGCATCCGACCATAAAACGGACATGGTTTTCACTGCTCAGCAACTTCAAGAGATGTCAGAAGCAACATCAACCATTCTAGATGGCCGTAATCTATCTGACCAACGCTCTTGACTTTGTCAATCAGGAAGTGCTATGGAAGGCCCTGCCGAAAGCTGGCTGTCCAGAGAAATTCATCAACATCCTCTGACTGCTCCATGACAAGATTCTGGCGACAGTCCTCACCGAGACAGAAACCTTTTGAGGTTAAGATTAGTCAAGTAGGAATGTGTCATCATCCCCACCTTTTTCTCTACCTTCATCGCCACCATCTTCGCCTTGTCAAGAACCAGCTTGTCAATGGAGTGGGCATTGTTAACAGGTCGAATGGAAAACGTTTCAACTTCAACTGGTTGAAATCCAAGAAGAAAACAACACTGACATGGCTCATGGAGCCTCAATATGTGGATGATATTGCCATCTCCACTCTCGCCGAAGACAATCTTCAAATCATGCTTGGCACCTTTGCGGAAGGATATCAAGGAATTGGTCTCTGTCTCCACCTTGAAGACTCGAGTCTTTTACAAACCTGCCTAGGGCAAAGATCCAGTCTCTCCCTCCATCAAGATCAATGGAGAAACTCTCCCAAATGTGGAACATTTCCCATACCAGAGACGCCATCGCTCCTCTATTGACATTGATGCAGAGATCCAACATTGTATCTAATCTGCGAGTGCCTCCTTCAGACACCCAAGGGAGAGAGTCTTTGATGAGCAAGTCATCTGTGCTGACACACAGATCCTCGTGTACAATGCAATCATCCTCCCAACTCGTATGCAATTCTGAAACTTGTACTACGTACAGACATGAACTTGACCCTGGAGAGGTACCATCAACACTGTCTGAGACTGATTCTCCACATCAGCTGAGAGGTCAAGCTTACTAACATTTTCCTTTTGAAGGAGCCAATCGTACCAACGTAGAGGTCATGATCATCCAAAACCAACTCCACTGGGCTGACCATGTGCTTCGGATGCCGTAGTCCCGGCTGCCAAAATAAATCCTCCTTGCCCAGCTCCAGGTAAGCTCCCGAACAAGAGGAGGACAAAGGAAGCACTTCAAAGACACCCTGACTCAACACCTGGGAGACACTTGCTCCGAAGAGACCTATTTGAAGGAATCTCCTGATTAAAAGGGCACAATTATTTGCGGACACCTGACAAGAGGAGGCCCGGAAAATAATCCTGAGAAAGGGATACCAGTCACCTAGAGTCAAAGGCTCGATTCCCACCCCACAGAACCCATGACCAGTAACATTGAGTTTCTTAGCTGGACAATCATACTTGTTGGCGAAGAAGACAATAACTCTGTAGGATGGCATATACAAGAAGAAATAAAAAGGGAGCCAGTGGATGTCTGTTCTTAGATTTCCAGATGGCATTTAATTAGGTGCCACATCAAAGGTTACGGCAGAAAATAAAGATCGAGACTGATGTTTGCTAAATTTGCTGATGACTCAAATATAGGTAGGAAAGTAAGTTGTGGCTACAAAGGGACATAAGGTTAAATGAGTGGGCAAAGATGTGGCATATGGAGCATAATGTGGGCAAATGTGAAACTGCCTATTATGGCAGGAAGAATTTTTTAAAAGCAGTATATTATCTAAGTGCTGAGAGATTGCAGAGGGATCTGGGTGCAGGAACAACAACTGTAGCCAACTTCCTTCCTTAAATACAACTCCAACCAGTGGAGAGTTCCCCCGATCATCACTTTGTAGAGGACCAACATTCACTTTAGTTTCTCTTTTTCTAAATATTTGTAAAATCTTGCTATCTTATTTTATAGTTTGAGCTCGCTTTCTCTCATACAGTACTCTACTTCCTCCCTCAAATGTAATTATTCCTTGCTGTTTTTTAAATTCCATCCAATCTTTTTTCTTTCTTAAATTTAGAGTACCCAATTCATTTTTTCCAATTTAAGGGGCGAGTCTACCAGTACAGAAGTAATTAGGAAAACTAATAGCATGTTTATTGTGAAGGGTATTGAATACAAAAGCAGAGCACTGGTGAGACCACATTTGGAGTACTGTGTACAGTATTGGTCTCATTTTTAAGAATGGGTGTAAATGCGTTAGCAGTTCAAGGACGGTTTACCAGACTAATACCTGGAATGGTGTAGATTTGTGTTACCTTGGCCAGCATGTATTGCTCACCCCTATTGCCCTTGGAAAGGTGGTAAGCTCCCTTCTTGAACCTCTGCAGTTCCTACAGTGTAGGTACACCCACATTGCTAAGAGGATGTTACAGGATTTTGACGCGGCAACAGTGACGGAACAGCGATATGTTTCTACTCAGGATATGAGCGACTTGGAAGGGAACCTCCAAGTCGTGGTGTTCCCAGGCATCTTCTGCTCTTGTCCTTCTGGATGGTAGTGGTTGAGGATTTGGAAGGTGTCTAAGGAACCTTGGTGAGATACTGCAGTGCATCTTGTAAATGGTGCACACGGCTGCCACTGTTCGTTGGTGTGAAGGGATTGAATGTTTGTGGAAGGGATGCTAATCAAGTGAGCTACTTTGGCCTGGATGATACCAAGCTTCTTGAGTGTTGTTGGAGCTGCACTCGTCCAGACAAGTGGAGAATATTTCATTGCAAGCTGACTTGTGCGAGGTAGATAGTGGATAGACTTTGGGGAATTAGGAAGTGTGTTGCTCGCCATAGGATTTCTCGCCTAATTTTGCAGCAAACTTATTTATATGGCTAATCCAGTTCAGTTTCTGGCCAATGATAACCCACAGGATGTTGTTAGTGGAGGATTCGGTGATGTTAATGCCATATCGAGGAGCGATTGGTTGGATTATCTCTTGTTGGAGACGTTGTCAATCTCGGGAGTTCAGCTTCCCAGTGCTTTAAAAAAAACCTAAAGTGTGGGCTAAACCGGTGAGAAACTCCCTGAAAAACCCGCCACAAATGAACATAGAATTTTTTGGGGAGATTTGTGCCTATGGCATTTTGTTTCCTCATCTAAATCATTTGTGAATAGCTGGGGTCTTAGCGCCAATCCCTGCGGTACCACACGAGTGACTGCCTGCCAATTTGTTGAGCGTGATTTTGGATCCTGCCACTATTTTCTAAGTGCTCTGCTATAAAATCTTTGGATTCTATGGATCTATGGATTGTAGAATTCTCCCCACCACCGACATCAGACGTACTGGTCTATAATTCCCTGTTTTCCCCCTACCTCCCTTTTTAAATAGTGGAGTTACATTAGCTACGCTCTAATCGGCAGGAACTGTTCTAGAGGCTATAGAATCCTGAAAAATGACCCCCAATGCATCCACAATTTCGAGAGCCACTTCCTTAAGAACTCTGGGATGTAGATTATCAGGCCTTGGGATTTATCAGCCTTCATCCCATCAATTTCTCCAACATCATTTCTCATGGCGTCGAGGTCCCAGGTTCAATCCCGGCTCTGGGTCACTGTCCGTGTGGAGTTTGCACATTCTCCCCATGGTTGCATTGGGTTTTGCCCCCACAACCCAAAGATGTGCAGGTTAGGTGGATTGGTCACGCTAAATTGCCCCTTAAATTGGAAAAAATGAATTGGGTACTCTAAATTTAAAAAGAAAAAAGATTGGATGGAATTTAAAAAACAGCAAGGAATAATTACATTTGAGGGAGGAAGTAGAGTACTGTATGAGAGAAAGCGAGCTCAAACTATAAAATAAGATAGCAAGATTTTACAAATATTTAGAAAAAGAGAAACTAAAGTGAATGTTGGTCCTCTACAAAGTGATGATCGGGGAAACTCTCCACTGGTTGGAGTTGTATTTAAGGAAGGAAGTTGGCTACAGTTGTTGGTGGCTGATCATCTCGGCCCCAAGATACCACTAAATGTGTTCCTCAGGATAGTGTCCTATGCCCAAGCATCTTCAGCTGCATCAGTGTTGGACCTTGCTATAATCATAAGGTCATAAGTAGGAATGTTTACTGATTAGTATTCTGTTTAATTTGCAGTTGTTTAGATGATGGTCTGTGTCGCATTTGTATTTCAGGCGTGGGCTACTGAATGGCAAGTATTAATGTTACACAATTACTGTTCCAATAAGAGGGAGTCTAACTACCTCCGATTGATGTTCAACAGCATTATCATTGCTGAATCCTCCACCAGTCAGAATCCCAGGAGTCACTGTTGACCAGAAACTGAACTGGACCAGTCGTAAATACTGGTACCCAAGAACTCGTCTGCCAAGCTCTCAACCCGAGGTCTGCCAAGCTCCTTTTAGATATCCTCCCTCAGCTTCCACAGAGAAAAATCCTCCTCCATCTCATTTTCCCCCTTTTCTCCACCTCTCTCAATTCTCCACTTTTGTCAAAGGTTGGATATTCTGCAAGAAATCACTCCTGACTTGTGCTTTGTGGGAAGTGAGAGGGGTTTTGGGGAAATCGGGGTGGGAGTGCCAATCATACTCGAAGTTCATCACCATCCAGGATGAAGCAGCTTGATTGGCTCCCCATGCCACCGTAAGCATTTACTCTCTCCACCAGCAAATTGGCATCTGAAGATGGGGGAGAGATCGTAAGGCAGAGTTGTTTCAGAGGATTGAACGAAAGACTGTGCAGGGCTCAGGATGTAGCAGTTAGTAGTGAACAGACAGTAAACTAGAGGTTGTGAAATTAAATTTGTATGCTGGGGCGTATGGGTGGTTATGGCTAGAAAAGATGGATGGGATTGAAAATTATTGTACTGACGTTCAGGGAGATGATTTGGGATGTGGAATAGAATGAGTGCTGGATGTCTGGAATAAACTATCTATTTCGTATAGGTAGGGCTGAGGATGCCAATGGCGTATTAGGGATTATAGCATGAGTGGAAGTGTTGGCAGCAATGAAGCAATAGTTGCAGTGCTGTGCAGATAAATAATAGTGTTGGTAACAGATTAGACATGGGGTTAAACATACTTTGTCGTGGTGTCAAGAAAAGCAGCGTACAGCTATTTACCAGAAATGGGGATAGAATTAACACTTTTGGAAACATGTTTCTAGTCTAGACAGAATCGGATAGCCTCCATCTTGCTGGTGTTCTAGAAAAAGTTTTTGGGCTTCCGCAAAAATTGATCTGATAGCTTGAGGTCAAGAATATTGAGAGAGAAAAGGCTGTGTTTTATTTCATGGAAGCTGACTGTGCGCGGTGTCATTGAATGATGTAATGGCAATAAGCATTTTCAACTGGGGATTTAATGGGAATATAGCTGGAAATAAGAGTTGCATTACGTTATGTAAGTGTTCATGGTCTATTGGAATGTATAGTAATAAATTTACTATGCACATTGACCCCTGAGATATTCTGATCCATCAAATGTTAGGTTCCATTTGTAGATACCTTGACATTAATACTTCTAATAATCAAATATTCGGGAGCAGCTATAGCTGATTTTTGTTCTTTTTGCCAAAAAAAAATAGTTTGCTAACCAACAATGATAGGATCCAAAGGATGAAGCATGTTGCAAGTGAATTCTGCAAGAGTTTCTATAATTAATAATAATATATACTACTTTACTTTCATTGCTGCAATGATGCCTCCTGAATTGCTAATTTATTTTGTACCTCCAACCACGGTGTGTTAGATGCTGAATCATTTTAAGAACTCAATTTATGTAGCTACAGGAAGCTTTATATGTCTTCATAATGAATTGGCAACTTTTGGCAGATTCCTAGAAGCTAGTTACAATAATGTAGAATATTCTGTTGTGGTAAATTTAGCTGATAATCCCAGAACTGGGGCTTGTATTTGGACCTTTACTTTACCCAGAAGTACCAGCTATATGAAAGTGCAATTTATTGATTAGCTTTGACATTTCCGAGAAGCTGTGGTGCTCAAGTTGTTATTTTTCCTTCACTTCTTGCTTTCATTAACTTTGGTTGTAATTGGGTTGTTGCACAAAAGAAGGGGAAGCTTGGTGAATATTTAATTAAAAGAAACATTGTGACAGAGTTTCTTTAAAATGTATCAAATGCTATTAGAACATTACTGGATGCAAATTACATTTTTAAGCACTGAAGCTTTGCACTCTCCCTTGATTATATACATAGATTTCATACTTTATGCATTTTTCTCTCTCTTAATAGAATACGGTGAAATCGGGGCTTTAAATTTAATTTTATTTAATTAAATTTTAAATTTAAATAAAAGGCACGGAGAAGGCGCAGAGGAGGCACAGCAGAAGATGATGTCCAGGATCAGCAAGGAAATGGCCGTTAAAGAAGCCGATGAGGGCCCGTCGGGGTGTGGAGAGGTCACCACGGGGTCACCAAGGAAAAAGGCTGGAGCACCAGGGGAGGCCGCATTGAATACGGCTGAAGAAATAACCAAGGTTATGGCTGCGGAATTCAAAAGGCAGTTTACAAAACACTTGGAGGCGATGTGGAAGGAGATGAGGGAGGTTTTGAGTGTGCTAGTGGAGGAGGCGATTCCCCCGGTGACGACGGCTGTGGCGGGTGCAGTGGCAGAGATGCGGGCGCAAGGGGAGGCGCTGAAGGGAAGTGTAGGAGACGGTGTTGCAGCACGGTGATCAACTTACCTTGATGGGGAAGGAGATGCGGAAGGTGATGGAGGTGAACAAGGATCTGCGAGGAAAAATGGAAAACCTGGAAAACCGATCCAGGCGACAGAATTTGAGGATTGTGGGGCTGCCCGAAGGAGTTGAAGGGCCGAGGCTGACGGAGTATTTTGCCGCTATGCTGGCAAAACTATTGGGGGAGGGGGAGGACCCTCCCGATATGAACTGGATCGGGCTAAGCGGTCGTGAAGGCCTGTACCAAAGGCGAGTGACCCGCCAAGGGTAGTGACTCTGTGCTTCCGTAGGAGAAGGTCCTGTGCTGGGCCAAGCAGAAGTGGGTGGTGCAGTGGGCTGGAGCTGGTATACGTGTATACCAGGACTTTACGGTGGAGCTGGCAAGGAGACGGACTGCTTTCAACCGGGTGAAGAGGGGACTGAACATTAGCATGGTGCAGTATGGCATTGTATATCCAGCGAAGCTGAGGGTGACTTATAAGGTCAAGGACTTATTATGGAACGCGGAAACAGCGGAGGAGTTTGCGAAGGCAGAAGGACTGTGGCAGAATTGAGAAATGGTCATGTGTTGATGTAACCTCAGGACTGTATTTTCTTTTGTTCTTTTTTGTTTCACTGTGTGTGGGTATATGGGCTAAAGGAGCCAATGTTGTATATATTTGGACAAGTGATGGGATTTGCACTCGAAGTGAGGGCTCTTTGGGGTGTAGGTGGATATGTGTGCTAAAAGGGGATTTCTGGGCTTCCCTAGGGCTGGGCAAGGGGGAAAGGGACCCAGACACAGGCCTCCATGCTGGCCGGTTTAAACATGGCAGTGAACGGGAGTGAGGTGGGGGGAGGGGCTGCGGCCATTGGAACCTGGCAGAACAGGGTCCGAGTGGTCTAGCCGGGGTGGAAAGTTAGGGGGGGGGAGTTTTACAAGAGGCAGTGGGCAGGAGGAGTTGGATTGGAGGGAAGGGGAGGCGGGGGGGGGGGGTTAATAATTCTTGGGTATCACGTATGGTGCTCTTTCAGCGGTTGGGCAGCGTGGGGGGGGGGGGGGGGGGGGGGGGGGGGGGGTGGGGGGGGAAAGAGGAGAGGAAAGAGGGTGGACTCTATGGTGACCATGGGCGGTCCCGGACTCCTTTTTCTCCTTTGTTTTTTTGTTTCCACCTTGGGAGGGTTTGTTTTATTGGATGCATATATTGACAGGTGGGCTGTTGTTTGGGATAGCGGGAGGATGGGATTGTTGTTATTGTTAAGGAGAGTGATTTTGTTTGTTATCGTTTACTGTTTGTGGGTGGGGTGTAAATTTTGGAGGAAAATATGAAAATGGAGAATGAGAACATTTTAAAAAAAAATGTTTTTATTGGCGTTTTTCAATTTTACAGTATGATTGTAAAAAAAAAAAAAATATATATATATATATAAGTACCCAATTTTTCCTCTTTTTCCAATTAAGGGGCAATTTAGCGTGTCCAGTCCACCTACCCTGCACATCTTAAGGTTGTGGGGGTGAAACCCACGCAGACACGGGGAGAATTTGTAAACTCCACATGGATAGTGACTCAGGGCCAGGATTCAAACCTGGATCCTCAGCGCTGTAGGCAGCAGCATTAACCACTGTGCCACGTGCTGCCCCTACGGTGTGATACTTTTAACGGATTATTTACATGTTGTACAATTTCTTATTACATATTTCTTTTTTTTTAATAAACAATTTTATTGAGGTCGTTTTTGGCTTTGTAAACAGTTACAGACATCAACAGAAAGAAAGCAAAAAAGGCAGAAATGTGCAAACATGCGCAAAGAAGTCAATAAATGGTTGCCACCTCCGGGCGAACCCCTGTACAGATCCCCTCAAGGCGAACTTAATTTTTTCCATACCCAGGAAACCCGACATGTCCGCAAGCCACAACTCAGTCTTCGGGGGCTTTGAGTCCCTCCACGCCAATAGCATTCGTCGCCGGGCTATCAGGGACGCAAAGGCCAAAACATCGGCCTCTTTCTCCCCCTGGGCTCGCGGGTCTTCCGAAACCCCAAAAAGTGCCACCCCTGGACCCATCGCCACCCTTGTTTTTAGCACCCGGGACATGACGTCCGCAAATCCCTCCCAGTACCCCCTCAGCTTAGGGCATGCCCAAAACATGTGAACGTGGTTCGCTGGTCCTCCCGCGCACCTAGCGCATTTGTCCTCTATCCCAAAGAATTTGCTCATCCGAGCCACCGTCATATGGGCCCGGTGAACGACCTTAAGTTGAATCAGCCCGAGCCTGGCACATGTCGCGGTCGAATTTACCCTACTCAGGGCCTCTGCCCACAGCCCGTCCTCCATTTCCCCGCCTAGCTCCTCCTCCCATTTAAGTTTCAGTTCCTCCGTCTGGGACCCTTCCTCCCTCATGAGCACCGTATAAATACCCGAGACTCTACCCTCCCCTTCTTCCCCCCTAGAGACTATTCTGTCTAGGATCCCCATTGGCGGGAGGCGTGGGAAAGATGGGACCTGTCTACGAACAAAGTCCCTCAACTGTAGGTACCTAAAATCATTTCCCCTTACCAGCCGAAATTTCTCCTCCAAGCTCCTCAAACTCGCAAAGCTCCCTTCCAGGAACATATCGCCCACTCTTCCCACCCCCGCCCGCCGCCATACTCTAAACCCCCCATCCATACTCGCGGGGGCAAACCGATGGTTGTCGCAGATTGGCGCCCAAACCGATGCCCCCGTCTCCCCTACATGCCTCCTCCACTGGCCCCATATCCGCAGGGTCGCCACCACTACCGGGCTGGTGGAGTACTTGGCCGGCGGCAGCGGTAGAGGAGCCGTGACCAGGGCTGCCAAGCTGGAGCCCCTGCACATAGCCGCCTCCACCCGCTCCCAGATAGACCCCGTACCCACCATCCACTTCCTTATCATAGCGATGTTGGCCGCCCAGTAATAATTAATCAGACTCGACAAAGCCAGCCCTCCCTCGCTGCGGTTCCTCTCCAACATCGCCCTCACCCGCGGGGATTTTCCCGCCCAGACAAAGCTCATGATCATCCTGTTAACTCTTTTGAAGAAGGACTGTGGAACAAAGATCGGGAGGCACTGAAAAACAAACAGAAATCTAGGGAGGATTGTCATCTTTACAGTCTGCACCCTCCCTGCCAGCGACAGCGGGAGTGCATCCCATCTCCGAAACTCTCCCTTCATTTGCTCCACCACCCTGGCCAAATTTAACCTGTGCAGCCTGCCCCAGTCTCGTGCGACCTGGATTCCCAAATACCGGAAATTTTCCTCAACCAGCCTAAACGGTAGCCCTCTCCTGACCCCTTGCCTGTACCACAAACATTTCACTCTTGGCCATATTTAATTTGTATTTTAATTTCATCAACATTCCCAGTATACTTCCCATCCCGGCCACTGGGTCCGACACGTACAGGAGCAGGTCATCTGCGTAAAGAGAGACCCTATGTTCTACCCCGCCCCTCACCATCCCCTTCCATCCCTCTGCGGCTCTCAGCGCAATCGCCAGCGGCTCTATGGCCAGCGCAAACAGCAGCGCGGAGAGCGGGCAGCCCTGTCTGGACCCTCGGTACAACCAAAAGTACTCCGACACTTCTCTGTTCGTCCTGACGCTGGCCCTCGGGGCCTGATATAATAATTTGATCCAATCCCTCCCCGAACCCAAACCGTCCAAGCACCTCCCATAGATAGTCCCACTCCACCCGGTCAAAGGCCTTCTCGGCGTCCATCGCCACCACTACCTCCACCTCCCTGCCCGCCGGGGGCATCATTATCACATTAAGTAATCTTCTCAGGTTGGCTGCCAGCTGCCTACCTTTCACGAACCCAGTTTGGTCCTCCCCAATCACCTCCGGTACACAGTCCTCCATTCTAACCGCCAGTACCTTTGGCGTCAACATTAATCAGGGAGGGGGCAGCACGGTGGCACAGTGGTTAGTATTGCTGCCTACGGCGCTGAGGACCCGGGTTCGAATCCCGGCCCTGGGTCACTGTCCGTGTGGAGTTTGCACATTCTCCCCGTGTCTGCGTGGGTTTCACCCCCACAACCCAAAGATGTGCAGGATAGGTAGATTGGCTATTCTAAATTGCCCCCTTAATTGGAAAAAATAATTGGGTACTCTAAAATTAAAAAAAAAACATTAATCAGGGAGATTGGCCTGTAGGACCCGCACGCCTCCGAGTCTTTACCCCGCTTCAATATCAGTGATATAGTGGCTTGCGACATTGTTGGCGGCAGGGTCCCTCTGTCCCTTGCCTCATTGAAAACCCTCGCCAAGACCGGGCCCACCAGCTCAGAAAACTTCCTATAGAACTCTACTGGGTATCCATCCGGCCCCGGGGACTTCCCCGACTGCATGGCCTTTAGGCCCCCCAATACCTCCTCCACTCTAATCGGGGCCCCCAGCTCATCCACTCCCCCCCCCCCCCCACCTACTGTTGGGAAGGTTAACCCGTCCAGAAACCTTTTCATCTCCTCCGGTCCTTCCGGCGGCTCCGAAGTATACAGCTTGCGATAGAAGTCCCGGAATACCTTATTCAATCCTGCCGGGTCCTCCACTTTGCGCCCCTCCCCATCCCTCACTCTACCTATTTCCCTGGCCGCCTCCCTCCTCCTGAGTTGCTGCGCTAATAGTCTGCTAGCCTTTTCCCCATGCTCGTACACCACTCCCTTCGCCTTCCTAAGCTGTTCCACGGCCCTACCCGTGGATAGTGTCCCCAGTTCCGCTTGTAGTCTCTGCCTCTCCCTGAGTAAAACCTCCCCCGGGGACTCAGCGTGCTCTTCATCTATCCGACCCATTTCCCTGACCAATCTATCCATCTCTGCCCTGTCTGCCTTGGCCCTGTGGGCCCCAATTGAAATCAGCTCCCCCCCGCACTACTGCCTTTAGCGCCTCCCACAGGGTCGCTGCTGAGACCTCCCCCGTGTCATTCACCTGCAAGTAATTTTGCATACACCTCTGAAGCCTCTCGCAGATCCCCTCCTCCGACAGCAGTCCCACGTCTAGCCTCCACTGCGGGTGTTGGTAGCTCGCTCCCCCGATCTGCAGGTCTACCCAGTGCGGGGCATGGTCTGAGATAGTAATTGCCGAATATTCCGTGTTCTTTACCTCCGCTATACAATCCCTACTTAGTACGAAGAAATCTATCCTAGAATATACTTTATGGACGTGCGAGTAAAACGAGTAGCCCCTTCCTGTCGGCTGTCTATCTCTCCAGGGGTCCACTGCCCCCATTTGCTCCATAAACCCTTTTAGCTCCCTTGCCATTGCTGGGGGTCTACCCGTTCTGGGACACGACCGATCCAAGGACCATGTTAAAGTCTCCCCCCCCCCCCCCATTATTAGCCTGTGAGAGTCCAGGTCCGGGATCTTCCCCAGCACTTTTTTAATGAAGTCCACGTCATCCCAGTTCGGGGCATATATATTCACCAGCACCACTCTTCTCCCCTCCAGTCTGCCCCGTACCATCAGGTATCTGCCCCCCTGTCTGCGGCTATGCCCTCCGCCTCAAATTGCACCCGCTTGTTGATCATGATTGCCACCCCCCTGGACTTCAAGTCCAAGTCCGAGTGGAAGACCTGGCTAATCCAGCCCTTCCTTAGCCTGGTCTGGTCAGACACTTTCAGATGTGTCTCCTGCAACATAATTACGTCCGCCCTCAGAGCCCACAAGTGTGCGAACACACGCGCCCTCATAACCGGCCCATTCAGTCCTTTGACATTCCAGGTGATCAGCCTGGTCGGGGGACACAACCCACCCCCCCCCACCACGCCGGTCAGCCATAGCCTTTCTCGGGCCGGCTCCGGCCCGTGCGTCGCGCCATTCCTGGCCAGCCCGTTGGCTGCCTCCACCCTCGACCTCCTTTCAAGTGCCTATTTCAAGTCCCTCCCACGTCAGCAGAACAACCCCCCCCCCACACTCTTGAGCAGTCCACCCTCACTCCCCACAACCTTGGGCATCACCACAAAGAAGGCTGTCCAGAACCCTCTGGGGCAAGCCCAGATGTGATTGGACGGGCTCCCTGGCACTGTTCACATTTATCCTCTACCTCCGGGACAAATCTGTTCATTCGGATTCTGGTTAGGTGCACTTTGTGCACTACTTTAAACTGCACGAGGCTGAGCCTTGTGCAGGAAGAGGTGGAGTTTGCCCTGTTCAGTGCTTTGCTCCAGAGTCTCCAACCCACTTCTGTCCCCAGTTCGTCCTCCAATTTTCGTCTAGCTTTGTCCAGTGGTAGTCTTGCCCTGCCCAGTAACTGTCCATAGATGTTCTCACAGTTTTCCTCCCCACCCTTATTACTGTACGTAGATATCAGTTCCTCTAGTGTGTCTCTCGGGACCCTGTGGTATCCTGCCGTCTCCTTGCAGAGAACGTGTTTGATATGGAGGTGTCCGAGTTCCTGTCCTGTCCTGTCTCCATTTTTAAAGATGGTGGAAATTTGTGGTTTCTGCAGCTGGGGGTCATGGAGGACATCTTGGTTGGACCGAAATGTTGCCCCATCTAGTTCCATGTCTGTAGTGTGGTTACCACCACTGGGCAGGATGTGTATTTTGTCAGGAGGGGATGGAAGCGCTGCTGTGGAGAGGGCCCGGAGGTTCGTTCTCTTGTAGGAAGACTCCTCCATCCTCACCCACTCCATATTGGGTTCACGTATCCATCCGCTCACTCTCTCTGCCTCAGCTGCCCAGTCATAGTATTGTAGATTTGGCATGATCAGACCACTCATATTTTGCCGCCCCCACACGCACGCACAAAATCCATGATAATTTTGTCTATCTTGTGGAAGAGGCCTTGGGGATGAAGATTGGTATGGACCTGAACAGGAGAAGGAATCTCGGCAGTGCATTCATTTTGATAGTCTGCACTCCCCCTGCCAGGGAGAGCTGTATGTCCACCTTGACTTCCTCCGCCAGACTGATCCAGTTCATCGAGGAACCATTTATTCCCTGCGCCCCCGTTGGGGAGCTCGAAGGTGTACAGCCCTTGGTAGAAGGTCTCAAACACCCAATTGACCTCTTCTGGCTCAGTTCCAGTCTGCCTCTGCTTTTAGAAGGTCCCACGTGTCTGGCGGAGTTGGTGTACTGCTTTCCTGGTGGATAGCAGGTTAAAGTCCATTTACAGCTTTTTCCTCTCCGCCAGAAGCTCTTAAGGTTGGGGCCTCTGAGTACTCCCTGTCAACCTCCAGGATGGAATCAATCAGTTGTTGCCTCTCTTCCCTGTCTTTTCAAGTCTTGTAGGCTATAATTTCTCCCCTGATCACAGCCTTCAGAGCCTCCCAGAACGCGGAAGGTGAGACTTCCCCATTCTGGTTTTTAATAATGTACTCGCCTATGACCTAAAGATGGTTGTCTTTATAAAATCTCTGTCGTCCCAGTTGGGTGTGTACACGTTTACCAGTGCCACGTCAGGACATTGCTGACAATGACGTATCATCCCCCTGGGTTCATAACTGTCCTCGTCTCAGTGAACCTCGTCCTCTTGCGAATCAATATGGCTTCTCCCCTAGCCCTCGTCCCGTAGAATCATCTCCGCGATCACGTACCTGGCCTTCCACAACGACTTCTGGCAAGCAACTCGCCAGTCATTTTACCAGAAATTTCACAAGGACTTTTTACGCCAAGTGTCGGGAGTGCGATGGGTTTGTATGACCCACACTCTGCTGGGTCTTTGTCTTTCTTTCTTTGGGATTAGTGAGATCAAGACCTGTGCCAGTGTGGGTGGCAGGGCCCCCTCGACAGCGAATTGTTGAACATCTCCCACAGGTGCGGGGCCAATACTGACGCACACTTTTTGTAGAAGTCGCCCGGGAACCCATTAGACCCTAGGCCTTCCTGGATTGCTTGGTGTTTATGCACTCCATGGCCCCCTTGAGATCCCCCTCAACAGTGATTCCAGTCCCTGCCCCTTTTTCTCCACCGTTGGGAATACCAGCCCGTCTAGTAACTGCTTAAAAGCAAATTACTGCGGATTCTGGAATCTGAAACCAAAAGAGAAAATGCTGGAAAACCTCAGCAGGTCTAGCAACATCTGTAAGGAGAGAAAAGAGCTGACGTTTAGAGTCCAAATGACCCTTTGTCAGAGCTAAAGGTATAGAAAGTGGGAGATATTTATTCTGTAGGGTGAGGGAATGAAAGATGATTCATAGCCACAGAAACCAAGGGAAAAGAGTGCTTATGGCAGTTTCTCTTCCCCCCCCCCCCCCCCCCCCCCCCTCCACTCTGCGTTACTCCTGTTAACGACATTGCTCGCTAGGATGGGCTCTCCACCCTTTTCGCTACTTAATATCACTAAGTTTGGGCTGTTGAAGGGGCTGCTTCCAAGGAGGAGTGCCAAACCCCTCCTTGCCCCATTGGCCTGGCCCCGCTGTGTAACCCTAACCCCTAGTATCCACAAGCTCTAATATAGTTCCCTATGCCAATAAATGTGTTGATTCTCCACTAGACAATTGCGGAAAGACACATTTGAAGTTTACCCGCCAGCTGGAGCTAAAACAGCAAAGAAGAACAAGAAAAAAACGGACCAAAGGATTTAAAAAAGCATCCACAGACAATGTATATACCCCCCAATCATTCATAGAGGTCCATGATTTTGCGCTTTTCCGCTCAGTTCTTACCCAGTCCGTTCCTTTGCACAAAAGCATTTGTCTCCTCCGGCGTGTTGAAGAAGTGGTGCTGGTCCTTGTCCTTGTATGTGAACCAGAGTCTCGCTGGGTATAGCATGCCTTGCTTTTGAAAAGTGGTACTTTGGCTCAATTGAACTGCGCTTGACCAAGTCAGCCCCAGTGTCCTGTTGGACGCTGGCCTATCCTTCCCATTTGCAAGACTGCATGTTCCTTGCCCAACTCTGGATATGTTCTTTTGTAGTCTGATGATTACTGCCTGCGGGCGTTCCCCCAGTCGTGGCTTCTGGCACAGCAACCTGTGGGCCCAATCTACCTCTGGGGGTTTGGTGAGGCCCTCCTCCCTGACCAGCTTCCCGAGCATCCTTGACATGAACTCATTTGGGCCCTCTGGCCCTCTTGAACCTTCTGTGCCATCTGGTAGCCTGGCGATCCGGAGCTTTGACGTTGCAATCTGTTGCTATCCATTGGTCATCTATCTTGGTCTTCAGCGTCTTTTGGGTCGCTGCCAACCTTGGTTTTTCGGCCTCGAGCGAGGTGACGATTCATTCATCTTGCTCGGTGACCACCTTCTCCACTTCCAGATCAACACCGACACTCCAGCTGTTGCTCCACCCTGCCCATCGATACATGTATGGGGGCAGCATGCCTTGATTTGCTGTCTTATTGCTGCCATTAGGTGGTCCTCTTACTGCCTCCATGTGCTTTTAGATTTCTATTGACGTGAACTCCATCAGCGTCTCTGTCGATGTCTGGGATGGTGTTGGCGACTCTACTGGGTCCGCCATGTTCTGATTTGCGTTGCCAAGTGGGCCGGCTCCAATGTTTGTTCCCCTTCCGACCTGTTTGGTGGTTTGCCGATATCCCAAACCGGTCGAGTTGTTGATGGTGTCCGAATAATTTAGGCTTTTTACAATTTTGGTGCCTGTTCCTCGGGTCAAAAAGGTCCAAGACGTGCGACTGCTCAGCTCATGGCCACCACCAGAAGTCGTAGGTTACAGTTGCATGGAGAGGATTCAAGGTTGGAAGCTCAATTATGGGGCAAAAGATGTGAGTGTTCAACCCATGGTCCGGGAAAACGAGACAAATTTAAGTTTGTGACCGAGCTAATAATGGCTTGGTATTTTCAATATGTTAACTACATTCTTAGAATAAACCTTGTTTGGATTACGGTGTCTAGGAAGTCTTGATGAATCACACCTGAAGTGAAGGCTTTTTGTGCTCCATCGTAACCAAATTCAGCATAAAGGCCATAGGTCAAGTGAACTGGATTTTCTACGCCCTGGCACATAACAAGGGTCATCTGTTCCCTATTCCAAGTTCCAAGCACTTTGAGACACTTGCCTCTGTTCTGCCTTTTCCTTTATTATAATAATCTTTATTATTGTCACAAGTAGTCTTGCATTATCACTACATTGAAGTTACTGTGAAAATCCCCTTGTCGCCACACTCCGGGTACATGGAGGGAGAATTCAGAATGTTCAATTCACCTAACGGCACGTCTTTCCAGACTTGTGGGAGGAAACCGGAGCACCCAGAGGAAACCCACGCAGACACGGAGAGAATGTGCTGACTCCACACAGACAGTGACCTAAGCCAGGAATCAAACCTGGGACTCTGGCAGTGCTAACCCCACTCTGATCTCTTAATGTGCCACTATCAGCACCCCTCTTGGTCACTGTCACCACCATTTACATTCCCTTTGTCTTTTTGTCCATGACGTCTTTTCAATCTCCACCTATCGCTTGCCCTATATCCAGACTCTGCTCCAACAATGTGTATCTCATCCCATTTCTGGTTCTCTATCTTTGACAAAGTTATCGTATAAATAGCTCTGTTCTCTCTCCACGGATGCTGTCAGATCTGCTGAGATTGTCCAGTATTTTCTGTTTTTGTTTAACAAATTACGCATGTGCTTGATATGTGAGAGAGAGAAAAATGTAAAAAAGTGCAAAAGTTGTGTCAGTGAGTGCAATGCATATTCTTGTCTCATGGTGGCGATAAATCTCTTTGCACTACATACCAGATGCAAGTTACAAATGGTTACCTTTGTAAACCCTTCTGACAAAACTGGCAAATTCTGCAGTTGCTTGTAAGTCGATTTGTTGATCTAATAAAAAAAATAATCTTTTGTAGTTGGATTCATTAGTGGGTAAAAAAAGTCACTTCAGACAGCCTTCGTTTAATTCATTCACTGTGCTGATTTAGCTGGCCTTTCCGAAGGGAGCATTTTCAGAGATTGCAATTGAACTCTGTACTGTTAAACTAGAAAATGGAAGTTCCGTGTAATCACTATAGTGCAGAAGGAGGCCATTCAACCCATCAAGTCTGCATCCTTTCCCTGTAACCCCATCTAACCTTTGGACACAAAGCATGGTCAATCCACCTAATTTTGGACTGTGGGAGGAAATTCCGGGAGAATGTGCAAACTCTATATACCCTGGCGCTAACCACTGTGCTGTCCCAGGTTATTTGGCTTGGTGTCAATTTTGAATGATTACTTTCTGTGAAGCACTTTGGGATGATTACATAGCATTCATTAAAAAGTATAAATAAATAGTTGTATGATTGCAATTCTTAAAGTCCTGTTGCAAAATTTGTGTATACGGTTGTGAGTTTGACCTAATTATGTGGCTCTGTGGCATTATTTAATATTACAGCTCACAATTGGCGAGTTATCACCAAGCATGTATAATCTCACCTGAGGCAGTAAGCAAGTAGATGATCTGGTATGAATTTGCCCATTGGTTTTCGGCTTGAGTTCCTGCTCCTGATGACTATACAGTGACTCCTGCACATGGACACCATGCAATCTATGTTTGTGTAAATATGGTGATACAATGAAACTCAACATATTAGTTTTTTATACATTTAATATGCTTCAAATGTTTTTAAAATAGCTATACAGAAATGTTTTATTTGTTTTTGCCGTTTCCAGGAAGTGAACGTTTTCTGTTGGAGTATTAAGTGTAGAATCAGTTCCAGTTGGATCAGCTAATAAGGTCAGCATTTTAAGTTATTCGAGCAACAATCTTTTGAAGTGTCTTAAAATTATATTCTTAGTTGTAAGAGAAATTACTAACTGTTGTAGCTGTTGTTCCATTGGGCATGACTAGCAATTCCTATGCTTATTTTACCAGTGATGCCAGCACAGACCAAGGTGGAGCTAATCCACTTTTCTAGCTACCATTATGACAATGGAAAACCTCCTTCAATAAACATAACTAGAAGAGGGTTCACTACATCTGTGCAATTCCGAAATCTTGAATACCGTTGTTTTTCAGATTCTGTTTGAAGTTTGCCTTTTGCATCATATATGAAGTCACCTTGATATCTGAGAGTTGCTGAGCTATTTAGATAAAGGAAGTTCCTGGATTTGATCACTTTAGCTGGTTGCTGTATTTATTCGTAATACCTCTGGTTAGGAAGAAAATTGGCTGGACTTCTGGTTTGATCTTTGTCCAGCAATCCTTAATTACGCTGTGTGCTGTGTCAATAAGCTTTGTTGTAATGCATGAAGTATAAACTGCTGAAACCTATTATTAAGGTCATGTACGAAGTCCAGCTTCTTTGGCAAAGCACCAAATTATGTAGAACTGTGCCGAGCAAGGAGTTGGTTCTTTCTGAGTAGGGAAAAGATTAAATTGACGGGCAGGAAAAAAAAATTACCGTTGTTGCTTCAGCAATGCTACTGCCTGCTGAAGCAGGAAATAGTGAGTGACTATATTGCATCTTTGGCTGTTGTATACTTTCAATCTTGAGGCACCATGCCAAAAGAGGGACACCATTAACTCTTGCTGCCCAAAGTACCTGCTTGAAAATGTAAGGTAGGCAATTGAAGCCTGGATTGGATTCAATTGCTATACCCTGCAGTAGCAAATACTGTCTCTCTATCTCAACCTATGGACAATATTTCCGACAACCGTGTACGCTTAGAAGATGTTGAAATAATTCAATAACTTTGAAACCGTGACCTGCAATCTAGGCACAAGCCAACCAAGAAGTTTCAAACCTCAATAGTCAAGAGCTACTCATGTAACGAGCATATCCATGTTTCTTATTTGTATGTCTACCTCACCGAACTCACCAAGTCCCCATATTTAAGTCTGGGCATGTTCTAATGAGATTGGAAAGTGTAGCGATTGGAAGATTTTAAGAAAGTTGGATTATAAATGTTGGGATAAATTTTGAGTTAAAAGCCTGAGGGTATAGTGTGTGGCTGCAGTGATCATGGCTTTAAAAAGGATTTTCTTTTGCTTCGAGGGAATAGCAGGTGAAATTGACAAAGGAATGTGTTTTTCAGTCTAGCCCAGTGGACTGTAGTTTGACTGGGGAGGTCCCAAGGACGTTAATGCGCTTTTGCAGCCTGCAGAGATGATTTATGTTTCTTCTAGCCTGTCCAACACTACCTGTCCCTCTACATATCTTTATATAATCTGCAAATTTATCAACAATGCCCTCCGTTCCTCCCAAATCGTGAATAGTTGTGACCCCAACACTGATTCCTGCGTACACCAGCTGCCATTCTGAAAAAGACGCCTGTTTCCCCATCCTCTGCCGTCAGCCAATCCTCGACCCATGCTAGTGCGTTGCCCATAACACCATGGGCTCTAAATCTTACTTAGCAGCCTGCTGTACTTGTCAAAGACCTTCTGTAAATCCAAACACATCACGTCCACTGGTTCTCTCGTTAAGTCATCAAAGAATTCAAACAGATATGACCTCCCCTTGACAAAGCTGTGTTGACGTAACCGTATTTTGCAGTGTACTTCTTAGTATTCTGCAATCTCACCCTTGATAATGGACTCATCTTGCTAACAACTGAAGCCAGGCTAATTGACCTGTAATTTCCTGTCTGTTGCCTCCCTCCCTCCCTTCTTAAACAGGTGTTACATTTGCCATTTTCCAATCCTCTTCGACCCTCCCTCCCACCAGTGATCACCACCTGCCATATCCTTGTTTACGTATTACTACTTCTCCAATCTCATTTTACAGTAATAATAATCTTTATTAGTGTCACAATTAGTCTTACATTAACACTGCATCAAGGTTACTGTGAAAATCCCATTAGTCACCATACTCTGCCACCTGTTCGAGTACACTGAGGGAGAATTCAGAATGACCAATTCACAAGCACATCTTTCAGGACTTGTGGGAGGAAACCGGAACACCCGGAGGAAACTAAGGCAGACACGGGAAGAATGTGCAACCTTCGCACAGGCAGTGACCCAAGCCCTGGTCACTGGTGCTGTGAAGCACCAGAAGGGGCTGTTTAGCACAGGGCTAAATCGCTGGCTTCGAAAGCAGACCAAGCAGGCCAGCAGCACGGTTCGATTCCTGTACCAGCCTCCCGAACAGGCACCGGAATGTGGCGACTAGGGGCTTTTCACAGTAACTTCATTTGAAGCCCACTCGTGACAATAAGCGAGTTTCATTTTTCATTTTCAAGCAACAGTGCTAACCACTATTGATGGTCCAATGTCCATAAACTGACCACAGCACCGTGGTACATGGCATCATTCAAGTGGGGGAGGAGAGAAAAGTAATGTTGTCTTAATTGGGGTAGTATCGTTGGGGGCATATAGACACTGTGATCGGGGTCGAGGATCCCAAAGGTAGTGTTGCCTACCTAGTGCTCGTGTTCTGGATATCTCATCTGGGCTGCAGAGGAACTTGAGTCTGAGCCAAGCAGGGAAGCTGGTGGAACAGCAATGCCAAGAGAAGTTTTGGGGGGTTATTCGGGAGGCACACCAGAAATTCATCCCAAGGAGGAGGAAACGTGCTAAGGCATCCATGGCAGACAAGGGAAGTCGGGGACAGCATAATAGCACAGGAAAAAGCAGACAATGTAGCGAGGATTAGGGGGAAGCTAGAGGATTGCATAGCCTTTTAAAAGCAATCAAGAGGACTGCCTTTTTATATATTAAAAAAAAACTCTTGCAATCATCTTTTATATTACTAGCCAGCTTACAGTCTTTCATCTTCTCACCCCTAATGGCTTTTTAGTTGTCCTCTGATTGCTTCTCTCTCTCTCTCTCTCTCTCTCTCTCTCTCTCTCTTTCCCCCCCCCCCCCCCCCCCCCCACCTTGCGCATCTGCCTGTTCTTTTGATAAGACACATCCTTGAATATTTAGTTTCCAGCCCTGATCCCCTTGTAGCTACGTCTGTGATGCCCACATCGTACCCGCCAATTTCTATGTTTGCTACAAACTCATTTACCTTGTTTTGTATACTGTGTACATTCAGGTGCAACACCCTCAGTCCTGCGTTGACTGCCCCCCTTCTTATAGTTGTCCCCTTATCTGCTGTGCCTGAAGTTGGATTCCTGCTGCTTTCCATACTCTGTTCTGTTACTTATTCTGGAAACTTTACTAACCTCTCCTGAGCCATTCACCCCTTTAACTAGTTTGAAGTTCTCATCATTAATCTGCACTCCTACCTTCTCTTTTTAACTTAATTGAGGTGAAGACAGTCCCATCGGGACAGCTCCCTCCTTCCCCAGTACTGTGTCAATGTCCCAGCAATTGAATCTATTTCTCCTACACCAACCTTTTGAACCACATATTTACATCTTTAGCCTTATTGGCCCTGTGCCAATTAGCTCGTGGCCCAGGTAGTAATCCGGAACTTCTAACCTATTTGGTTTTGCCCCTAGTTGCTCCTATTCCTTCAGCAGAACCTCTATCCTTGTTCTACCGACGTAGTGGTACCTACATGAAGCACTGCCCTCCCACTCGAGTCCCTCTGCAGCCCAGATGAGATATCCTGAACACTCAAACACACCTCACCTCGCACTCTTGCGCACCTCACACACCACATCTCTCTCTCACACACACTCGTCTAAATATCACTCGCACTACTCACACTCGTCACACCCTCCTGTCCCTAACCACTGGTCGAATTCAAGGTAGTTAATCTAAGAGGTGTAACTACCTCTTGAAACACGGCGTTCAGATAACTCTTTTCCCCCTCCCTCCCTGATGTGTCACAGCATCTGAAGCTCCGACTTCAGCTCATTAACTCTGAGCCGAAGTTCTTCAAGCAACCAACATTTCTACAGATTGTTTTACTAAAAACCACAGTGGGGTCCACCAGCTCCCTTCTCCTGCAGGTACAACACATCACCTGGCCCTGCATCTCTATTTTATTTATTTCATTTTTAATTGTTTTTTTAAAATTCCAGCTGATTTTTAGATTTGCTAATCTGTAAAATATTTCGCTTTTTACCTCTAATCTGAAGCAATTTAGAATATAGGTAATGCAAATTAGCAATTACGAGCCAGCCAATGAACTTGCTGTTTTGCTATGACGCCTCTCCTGGATTGTTTTTCAAATTTAGCCCGTTGACGAGGTGTCCCCCTCGGCTTGAATGTTCTTTTCTTTTTCGAAAATATTTTATTGAGGCATTTATAATTTTAACCATCAGATATCAAAAGGAACAAAACAACACACAACCCCATAACAAACAGGACCTCCTTTCTCAGTCTCCCTTTCCACTGGTCTTCCTAACCGTACTCGTGTCTCCCCCCTACTGACAGCTTAATTTTTCTCTAAGAAATCAATGAACGGTTGCCACCACTGGGCAAACCCCTGCAGCGATCCCCTCAAGGCGAACTTGATTTTCCCGAGTCTGAGAAACCCTGCCATGTTGTTAACCCATGCCCCCGACCTGGGGGGCACAGAGTCCCTCCACCCTCGTAGGATCCATCTCCGAGCACCAGGGAGGAAAAGACCTCTCTCGCCCCCGGGGCTCCCATATCTTCCAACACGCCAAAGATCGTTACCTCTGGACCACACTCACCGTTCTGACATGATGTCAGCAAACCCTTGCCAGAAACCCCTCTGCTTCGGACATGCCAAAACATATGGACATGGTTCGCAGGTCCCCCCACACACCACCAACAACTATCCTCCACCCTCTCAAAGAACCTGCTCATCCGGGCCACTGTCATATGCGCCCTGTGGACCACCTTGAATTGTATCAGGCTAAGCCTGGCACATGACGAGGATGCATTGATTCGCCTCAGGGACTCCTCCCAAAATCTGGCCGACAACTCCCTACCCAGCTCTTCTTCCCACTTTTGCTTCACCTCCCCTATCGGTGCTCCCTCCCACTCCATCAGTCTTTGTAGATTTATGAAACCTTCCCCTCCCCTACTATTACTCTCGACACCACCTTATCCTGTAGGCCCTGGGGCGGCAGATGCGGGAAGGTCAAACTTTGCCTCCACACAAAGCCCCTCACCTGCAGATACCGAACCCATTCCCACCTGACAGCTCAAACTCCTCCTCTAACTCCTCCAAACTCGGGAAGCCCTGATTGATAAAGAGTTCACCAAATCTTTCGATCCCTGCCCATTGCCACCAAGGAGCCCCCCCCCCCCTGGAGTGAACCGGTGATTATCACATCAGTGCCCATACCGATGCCCCCTCCAGCCCCATGTGCTGCTACCACTGTCCCCACACCCTCAGGGCAGCCACGACTACTGGGCTTGTGGAATACCTGGCCGAGAATGGCAGAGGTGCCGTTAACAGTGCCCCTAAACTTGTGCCCCTATATGAGGCCACCCCCACCTGCTCCCATACCGTCCCCTCCCACACTACCCACTTCCTGACCATCGCTATATTTGCCACCCAATAATAATTTATAAAGTTCGGAATGGCTTGAGACGTTCTCAAGTGCCATCGCCAATGGCTCTAGAGCCAGGGCAAACAGCAGTGGGGAAAGTGGGCACCCCAGTCTTGTCCCCTGGCGCAGCCTGAAATAGTCTGAACTAATGTGGCAGGGGGATGGGAACCAGATTAGGAAGTTAGAGGTCAGTAAAGAAGCAGCAACTAAAGCCAGTAAGGTGCGAGACAATAAACTCAATGTGACTAAGAGGAAGAGTAGACAGGGAAGAGATGATGAACGCAAAGGGACAGGTGGTCTGAGGTGCATTTGTTTTAATGCGAGAAGTGCAGCAGGTAAGGCAGATGAACTTGGGGCTTGGATCAGTACCTGGGAATATGATGTTATTGGTATTACTGAGACATGGTTGAGGGAAGGGCAGGACTGGCAACTGAATATCCCAGGGTATAAATGCTTCAGAAAGGATAGAGAGGGAGGTAGAAGGGGTGGAGGAGTTGCATTACTCGTCAGAGATGATATCACAGCTGTGATTAAGGAGGGCACGATGGAGGATTCGAGCACTGAGGCAATATGGGTGGAGCTGAGAAATAGGAAGGGTGCAGTAACATTGTTGGGACTTTACTACAGACCTCCCAAAAGCGAGCATGAAGTAGAGGTACAAATATGCAGACAGATTATAGAAAAATGTAGGAGCAATAGGGTGGTTGTGATGGGAGATTTTAACTTCCCCAACATTGAATGGGATTTGTGTAGTGTTGGAGGCGTAGATGGAGCAGAGTTTGTAAGGAGCATCCAGGAGAGTTTTTTAGAGCAGTATGTAAATAGTCCAACTCGGGAAGGGGCCATACTGGACCTGGTATTGGGGAATGATCCCGGCCAGGTGGTTGATGTTTCAGTAGGTGATTACTTTGGGAATAGCGATCACAATTCCGTAAGTTTTAGAATACTCATGGACAAGGACAAGAGTGGTCCGAAAGGAAGGGTACTAAATTGGGGAAAGGCAGAGTATAACAAAATTCGGCAGAAACTAGGGAATGTGGATTGGGAGCAGCTCTTTAAGGGTAAATCCACATTTGAAATGTGGGAGTCTTTTAAGGAAAGGTTGATTAGAGTGCAGGACAGACATGTTCCTGTGAAAATGAAAGATAGAAATGGCAAGATTAGGGAACCATGGATGACGGGTGAAATTGTGAGACTAGCTAAAATGAAAAAGGAAGCATACATAGGGTCGAGGCAGCTCAAAACTGATGAAGCTTTGGAGGAATATCGGGAAAGTAGGACGAATCTCAAACGCGCAATAAAGAGGGCTAAAAGGGGTCATGAAATATCCTTGGCTAACAGGGTTAAGGAAAATCCCAAAGCCTTTTATTCGTATGCAAGGAGCAAGAGGGTAACTAGAGAAAGGATTGGCCCACTCAAAGACAAAAGAGGGAATTTATGCGTGGACTCAGAGGAAATGGGTTAGATTCTTAATGAGTACTTTGCATCGGTATTCACAAAGGAGAGGGACAAGACGGATGTTGAGGCTAGGGATGGATGTTTAAATACTCTAGGTCAAGTTGTCATACGGAAGGGGGAAGATTTGGGTATTCTAAAAGACATTAAGGTGGACAAGTCCCCAGGACCGGATGGGATCTATCCCAGGTTACTGAGGGAAGCGAGGGACGAAATAGCTGGGGCCTTAACAGATATCTTTGCAGCATCCTTGAGCACGGGTGAGGTCCCGGAGGACTGCAGAATTGCTAATGTTGTCCCTTTGTTTCAGAAGGGTAACAGGGATAATCCAGGGAATTATTGACCTGTGAGCTTGACATCAGTGGTAGGCAAACTGTTGGAGAAGATACTGAGGGATAGGATCTATTCACATCTGGAAGAAAATAGACTTATCAGTGATAGGCAGCATGGTTTTGTGCAGGGACGGCCATGTCTTACAAACCTAATAGAATTCTTTGAGGAAGTGACAAAGTTAATTGATGAGGGAAGGGCTGTAGATGTCATATACATGGACTTTAGTAAGGCGTTTGATAAGGTTTCCCATGGCAGGTTGATGGAAAAAGTGAAGTTGTATGGGGGTCAGGGTGTACTAGCTGAATGGATAAAGAACTGGCTAGGCAACAGGAGACAGAGAGTAGTGGTGGAAGGGAGTGTCTCAAAATGGAGAAGGGTGACTAGTGGTGTTCCACAGGGATCTGTGCTCGGACCACTGCTGTTTGTGATCTACATAAATGACCTGGAGGATGGTATAGGTGGTCTGATGAGCAAGTTTGCAGTTGATACTAAGATTGGTGGAGTTGCAGATAGCGAGGAGGACTGTCAGAGAATACAACAAAATATAGATAGATTGGAGAGTTAGACAGAGAAATGGCAGATGGAGTTCAATCCAGGCAAATGCGAGGTGATGCATTTTGGAAGATCAAATTCAAGAGCGGACTATATGGTCAATGGAAGGGTCTTGGGGAAAATTGATGTACAGAGAGATCTGGGAGTTCAGGTCCATTGTACCCTGAAGGTGGCAACGCAGGTTGATAGAGTGGTCAAGAAGGCATACAGCATGCTTGCCTTCATCAGACGGGGTATTGAGTACAAAGTTGGCAGGTCATGTTACAGTTGTATAGGACTTTGGTTCGGCCACATTTGGAATACTGCGTGCAGTTCTGGTTGCCACATTACCAGAAGGATGTGGATGCTTTAGAGAGAGTGCAGAGGAGGTTCACCAGGATGTTGCATGGTATGGAGGGTGCTAGCTATGAAGAAAGGTTGAGTAGATTAGGATTGTTTTCGTTGGAAAGACGGAGGTTGAGGGGGGACCTGATTGAGGTCTACAAAATTGAGAGGTATGGACAGGGTGGATAGCAACAAGCTTTTCCCAAGAGTGGGGGTGTCAATTACAACGGGTCACGATTTCAAGGTGAGAGGGGGAAAGTTTAAGGGAGATGTGCGTGGAACGTTTTTTATGCAGAGGGTGGTGGGTGCCTGGAACGCTTTACCAGCGGAGGTGGTAGAGGTGGGCACGATAGCATCATTTAAGAGGCATCTAGACAGGTATATGAACGGGCGGGAATAGAGCGACGTAGACCTTGGAAAATCGGAGACAGGTTTAGATAAAGGATCTGGATCGGCGCAGGCTGGGAGGGCCGAAGGGCCTGTTCCTGTGCTGTAATTTTCTTTGTTTTTGTTCACCCGGTTTGCCGCACACTAGCCACCGGTGCCTGATATAGCAACCGGACCCAGTCCACAAAGCCCTACCCAAACCCAAACCTCCCTCGGACCTCCCACAGATATTCACTCCCACAGATACTCCACTCAATCGAAGGCCTTCTCTGCGTCCATGATGACCACCACCTCTACCTCTCGGCCCCCTGGAGGCATCATGATCACATTAAGTAACCTCCTGATGTTGGTTGCGAGTGGCTTGAATGTTCTTAAAATAGTCATGTGTTGTCACTGTTGCAGCTAACCAGTAGTCATTATAAAAATAGGCTTATCTGACTTAAATTATTCATTTCAACAGGTATAAATCGGTTTACAAATAAGACTTTGCACTTGGCTGTACTTACTGATTACCTAGTGAATATTTTTTTACTGAGCTAATGTTTAAAATTGTACTGTACAGGGCTGCTGTGAATTTAGTGGCATGGCAGCCTTAGGAAATATTGTTAATCAATTGGGACATTTTGTAAAGATTTAGATGATCTTTTGTGCATGTTCTATAATTAGCACAGTATAATATGTCCTGTAGATAAACAATAGAATAACCCACTGACACACATTGTCGAACTGCTGCTTTGGAAAGTAGTTTATTTTGTTTGCTATATAGATGAGCTTCTACTTGTCCGTTGCATTAGTCTTCACTGAACTTTAAAAGCATTTCGAGAAGAGTTGCTCTTTCTACACACCTACTGCTTGTGGTGGTAGTGTCAGCGCGTGGAAGAGAGAAGAGGTGTAAAGGGAGGGGGGGGGGATAAATGTTGCTTTCTTGAACCATGTGTTATATTGTATATGAGAATTATTCCACCATTCAATTGAGGCAGCAAGTGCTTGAATGTAATTTTGAAAGTCCATTAGATATTCCTCGGGTATTCATTGCATGAGTGTAGTGTCTTAAAATATTGTCAGTTTGTATATCGTGTCATGACTCCTATCATGATTGCTTTGTGCATATAACTAATCACTCAGATTTATTGAAATTTGTTGCACTGATGATCAATTCACACAGTATATTGTATGTTTATGCTGCTTTGATATTATACACAGATTCATGCTAATGTCGTAAGCTCCTGAGGTTTCTACGCATGCAATTCAAAAGTAAACTCTCTTGTCACCATCAGACTATTCTTTAGTTCCTCCAAATTACCCTTGCAGTTACCTTCCATTCGTCATAAACTCCAACTTCTCCCAAAATGCTGCTGCTCATATCATCGGGAATGTGTAAACAGTGAACATCCCCTGTCCCTCCTTTCCTAACAAGCCTTGTTCATCTATATTTGGCTCCCCATTCCATGCCTCTTTGTCTTTTTTCATTCCCCAACGCTTTCAAGTAAAGATGAATTTACTGAGCTAAGGAGGCCAAATACGTGAATAGATAGATATCTTGAATGCTGCTGCAAACATTATGGGGTTAATAAAGTGGTTACAGATAATTGTTGTGTATTGAATATAGGTTCTAGTACAGTAAAAATGACCTACCCGAGAGCTGGAAGCACTGATGGGCACCTCTAATCTTTCCATAAGTCAAAATTTGCTGCGTCAGTGTCAAATGGTATTGGTCACGTGGCAGGAGGGAAGCTATTGCATCACCAGCAGATCATGCTTTTCTTCCTGGAAATAGAACCTAGAGTGGTTAGACCTGCTGGCTGAAATTACAGTAAACCCTGGTCATGAGATTTTGGGTGTTTAAATCATGCCCATTAGTAATTTATTAATTGATAAAAATATTTTACCAGGACTTTAATGGTAGTTGAGAATGCATATTTACACTGGACATTCACTATGGGAGGGGCTAGTAGAGGAGAAAAAAGGTGAATTAATTGAATTCCCTATGAATAGAACAAATAACTCCATGAATGCAGAACATATCTGTAATGAGCATGTTCTTTACCCTGAATGTGAATACAATATGAGTCAAGGTGATGGATAATGTGCATGTTTTAAAAGCTTAAAAATAATTCAGCCAGTTGCCAGTTTACTTGGCTGAAAAAAAAATCTAATTACTTCCTAAGAATAACTGTCATTTTACATCGGAACACTTTAAGCTTGGAGAAAGAGAACCAAGGTCATGATTGCTGACTCATCAAAGTTCTGATGTGTTTTTGGGCATATTAATAATGCGAGTTGACTTGCTGGAATCTGAGATTTTCATTTTCTAGTGAGCATAAGGAAACCAAAGCCAAGACAAATTGACTTGGATTGTATCATGGTCATACTTTCTCAGTTCCAGTATGCTTGTCTGTTCACTTCAATATGTTTCCACATAAGTAGCAGCAGCCGTATATTCATTTGTTTAAAATTATCCTGTGGTGTCTTCAATTTCTTTTCTCAATTGGTGTCTCTGGCTCTAGCATGGCAAACTGAAAGGCTGCTCTTTCCTTTACATTTGGAAAATTCTTGAGAGGGATTGAACCTTGTATCATTCCATTGATGTAGTGCATTTTACTGTTCTTTGTACGACCAGGCCTTCAATCTTTAAATATATTTTGGATTTCCATTCTCTATCTGCTGCAATGGCAAGTGTTCTCCCCACCCAGATGGAATAATTCTTTAAAAATTCTGGTTGCAAAATGGAGGGCAGATGAATTTTGTTGTGATGAACAATGCATATTTGCGTTGGGGTTTTTGTCAATTGGTAAATCAAGTATAGATTCAATAATTTATCCAGTTCAAGTTGAATTTGAGGTAAACAGGTTGTGATTGGGTATGGATGTCTTCTGAGAGGGCCCTTCAATCTTGGCTTAAAAGATATTTCAATAATGGCATTCTCTATCTGAAAACTTGTCATAAATGTGTAGAAAATGATCGGTATCTGAATCTTTTGAAGCAAACACTAGAAATTGAAACTCAATACTGGAAATGCACAAGTGAAATGTCTGAGCTTAAACCACCACTTTTTTTTCACAGCCTCCATGTCTTTTGGTTTCCATATTTGTTTAAGATAATCTGGTTTATCTCCATATTGTGAAATAATAATAATCTTTATTAGTGTCACAAGTAGGCTTGCATTTGAAGTTACTGTGACAATCTCATAGTCGCCGCACTCCAGCGCCTGTTTGGGTACACCAGAGGGAGAATTCAGAATGTCCAATTCACCTAACAAGTGTGTCTTTTGGGACTTGTGGGAGGAAACTGGAGCACACTGAGGAAACCCACGCATACATAGGGAGAACGTGAAGACTCCGCACAGACAGTAACCAAAGCCAAGAATCAAACCTGGGACCCTGGCGCTGTGAAGCAACAGGGTTAATCACTGTGCTACCGTGCTGCCCATACACAATGCATGTGATAACTTATGCTGAAGGGAGTCTTCTGTACTTGATTTAAATATTTTAAAAATGCATTTTTGAGTATTTTTTCTAAATTCAATAAACTTCCCTTGTGTGTTAATCAATTGCCTGTTAATATCAAGGTGTCAGCTTTGATTCTCCTGATTTTCAAAGCATGCTTCAGTTGGCCTGGGTACTCCTTTGGTTAAATCTACCAAGGTTGCTATTCCTGATTGCTACTTATGATCCTTACTGAGGAAAATGCAAATGTCATTCCTTACTGGGAAAATGCAAATGTAATTATGTGGTGAAAACAATGAGAATGGGCTGCTATTCCTTCTGTAGTTAAACAATTTGTCAATGTTATGGGTACAGAATCGAGGACTTGAGGTCAACCAGTGTGTGGAATCTTGCCATGAACGTTTGCATTTTGAGAGGACGGGGAAAAAAACTAACTGGAAAATATCTGCAACTGAGGAGTGCCTACTCGGTCTGCATGATTTAAATTTTGTGAGTGTGCCATGTGATTTAGGAAATGGCATCCAAATATAACATGGCATTTTCAGGAAAACAAAAGAAACAAATTACTTGGCACTAGATGTACATGGCTTGCCAGTTTCAATTTTAATTGAAAGACCGACATTTGAGCAAAACAATGTTAAATGGGGACTTACACTAAGTGAATTTTCTAATTGAAAATGATGAGTAGAACGCTGGAAATGAGGAATAAAAAGTGTAAGAAAATGGGCACTGGTTTTATTTCAGGAGTGGTTAAAAATATATATTTTTATTTAAGATGTTCCATTTAAAAACTAACACAAAGACAGATGATATACAATGCAATATAGACAAGACCCAATTAACCATATGAGTCCCATCCAAAAGAACCTCCCACCCACAGTAAACTAAACTTAAACCTAATAACGGATTGTGATCAACTCTTTAAAGAAGGAAATAAATGGCTGCCATCTCGGGTAGAACCCCTCAACTGACCCCCTGACAGTGTAGTTTACCTTCTCCAGATGTAGAAATTCCATAAGATCACTCAACCACACTGAGGCACTGGGTGGAATAAGGGACCTCCACCACAGCAGAACTCTCCCATGATATTAACAAGGCAAAGACGAGAACATCCGCCTTCAACCCACCTGCAGCCCCGGAGACTCCAACACCCCAAAATATGTCATCAAAGGCTCGGGCTCCAGATCGATGTTAAGAATCGCTGACATGATGTTAAAAAAGGAGACCCAAAAGCCTACCAGCTTGGGACATGACCAGGACATATGGGTGTGATTAGCGGCCCCCGAGAACACCGCTCACACTTATCTTGGAAACCATTCATCCTGGCCTTGGGTGAGCCCTAAATTGAATCAGACAGAGCAGTGCACAGGAGGACATGGAGATTACAAGGTCCATATAGCAATCAGTTTATGTGTTGACTTTCAGTGCTCTTACAGACAGCCAGTATCGATTCCAGCAGGGCATCATGTGTGCGCCCCCCCCCGCCCAAACCACACATCAGATTCTCCTTCAGCAGGGATGACAGCGGTGCCATAGGAAATGACTAGGCCACTCATGCAAAATTACGAATCTGGAGGTATCTGAACAAATCTGTTTTTAGAGAGTCTCCACTTTTTCAGCAGATCCTCCAGACCTGCAAATGGTCCCTCCACTAATAAATCCCCAAATCTCTCCGGACCCGTCTCCTCTCACAAACTACAAGTCGAGTCTAAGCTCAACAGCACAAATAGCTGGTTAGCATAGATAGGGGTCAATGACGACATGCTGCCTAAATTGCTTCTGCAACCACTCGGTTCGAAGAATATCTTGCTGGAGAAAATGGCAGGGAGGCTGTTACCAGTGAACCTAGCTCCTCAGTAGCTTCATAATTTCATCAAGTAGAGTCTGGATCTGTAATATAAAGCAGCAGATCGTCGGCATATAAAGACACCATATGTGGGTCAGTGACTTGAGTCCACCCGCCCTCCATCATCATGCCAAACATCTGTGACAAATAGGCAGTGGGAGCCGGGCCTACCATATTAGAACGGAGAAGGATGAAGGGCAACTTGATAGAGGTTTATAAGATGATCAGGGGAATAGATAGAGTACATGGTCAGAGACTTTTTCCCCAGGTGGAACAAACCATTACAAGGGGACATAAATTTAAGGTGAAGGGTGGAAGATATAGGAGGGGGATGTCAGAGGTAGGTTCTTTACCCAGAGAGTAGTGGGAGCATGGAATGCACTGCCTGTGGAAATAGTTGAGTCGGAAACATTAGGGACCTTCAAGCGGCTATTTGATAGGTACATGGATTACGGCAGAATGATGGGATGTAGATTAATTTGTTCTTAATCTAGGACAAAAGTTCTGCATAACATCGTAGCCGAAGGGCCTGTTCTGTGCTGTACCTTTCTATGTTCTATACCCTCCAGCAACCCCATGACTGAGATTCTGCCTCCTGCAGTCCTCAAGATCATTGACTTTGCCCTCAGCAACAAAGCTGGTTTAGCTCAGTGGGCTAGACAGCTGGTTTGTGATGCAGAACAAGGCCAGCAGCGCTGGTTCAATTCCCGTACCAGCTGAGAATTCTGAATTCTCTTTCTGTGTACCCGAACAGGCGCCAGAATGTAGCGACTAGGGCTTTTCACAGCAGTGTTAATGTAAGCCTACTATTGCAATAAAAAGATTATTGCCAGTTTCAATGGGACCTCAGCCTCCAACGAGTCAATTTAGTCACTGCCTCGGAAGTCTTCTCCACCCCCTCTAACACCTTGCTGTGCTCCTTCACCGTCTTGAGGTCTTTTCCAATTTCTATCTTTCTGACGCAGGGCCCCTCGATCGACTCCGAGGCCCTCGGGCATTGCGCTCCACTACTTTTCAGACTGCTTATTGAACTTCGTTGATAGCACGCCAGCAAGCATGTCCGCTGGTATTGGAGCAGCCACAGACACTGGAGCAGTCTCCATAATTTTTCCCACAGAGTCACACAAAGCCTTCTGTCCGCTGGTTTCTTACCCCGCCAGCCTTTCTTGACATCTTTCTGATGCGGGCATCATGTGTCAAGTGGATAGGATTTTTCACCAAAATTATCCCTGAAACTGAGCAGAGAGGGCCAAAAAAAAGTGTCCTGATGGGAGCTACTTTGTGCACAACTACTTGCATGCCGCCACTGGAAATCCCCCTGGAGTGGTATTGTATTCTACATGAACATTTCTGCCAAGAGGGGATGAGAGAATTTAAACATCTCCCATGACATTCAACGGCATTACCATCCCTGAATCCCCCAGTATCAACATTCTGGGGGGTTGCCAGAATGGGAAGATTGCCCATCACCACCACCTCGAGAGTAATTGGGGATGGGCAACAAATGTTAGCGAACGAATAGAGGGCAAATTGCAGATTCATTCCGCTGTAAGATAATTTACTGGTAGGGTGAGATTCTTCATTGTGGAGATACCTGAACTCAATTCTGCTAAGATTCTGAAACATCTGCCAAATTAAATATAAATTTTAATTTATATTTCAGTAGACATAGCTGTCACTACTGGAGAAGACAATTCCTGCTGAGAACTTCCATTCTGTCTCTTCTGAATAATGTGCCGGAATAGTAAAAGAGCTGACACCTTCCTGACAGCACGCTCATTATCACAGTGCTGATAAATAACCTCCCCCTCTTATGCTCTTCAAACTGTTTATTATTCTGGATTCCATTGAATTGCCGAGAGCAGTTTGTTTGAGCTGAATCTCAGCAACAATCTTTGAATCACGTCAGTTAAAGTAATGCGTGCAAACTCCAACACACTAATTTTGAAGGCACAAACTTGCATAGGGGATGAGATCTATTAGCCTTCCATCCTATTAATGGTGGCTTGCTTGTATATTATGAATAACATTTTTCATTCAATTATTGTTAAGCTCCCTTTGGTAGTAATTCTCAATTTAAATTGATGTTCACCTGTTTACCCTATCTAGTAAAGTTTGTTCATCAGTTCATAAGATATGTTCGTAAGATATAGGAGCAGAATTAGGCCATTCAGTCTGCTCCACCATTCTGTCATGGCTGATATGTTCCTCATCTTTTAACTACAGACCAAGAGCTGGATTGGGAAATCAACCAGAGCATCACCTCCCTAGAACACATGACCGAGGAGAGGGAGTAGGCAACTTAGCCTTCAGAGCCTAACACCCTCCATGTGATAATAGCTGATCCCTTCCTGGCCTCAACTCCACTGTCCTGCCTGTTATCAATAACCCTTCAACCCGTTACCAATTAAAAATCTGCCTAACACCACCGCAGTCTGGGGTAGCGAATTCCACAGATTCACAACCCTTTGGGAGAAGTAGTTTTTCCTCTAATCTGTTTTAAATTTGCTACCTCTTATTCTAAGATTATGACCTCTTGTTATAGAATGCCCACAAGAGGAAGCATCAGCTCCACACCTAATTTATCCATACCTTCTGTCATCATTTGTCTTTCTTTTTTCAATTTAGAGTACCCAATTAATTTTTTCCAATTAAGGGGAAATTTAGCGTGGCCAATCCACCTACCCTACACATCTTTGGGTTGTGGGGGTGAAACCCACGCAAATACAGAGAGAATGTGCAAACTCCACACTGACAGTGACCCAGGGTCGGGATCATATGTGGGACCTCGGCGCTGTGAGGCAGCAATGCTAACCACTGCGCCACCGTGCCCTCAACCTTTTATCATCTTGTATACCTCAATTAGATCTCCCCTCATTCTTCTAAACTCTGGAGTATAGGCCTAAACTGTTCAATCTCTCCTCATACGACAAACCCCATATCTCAATCAATCTAATGAACCTCCTCAGAACTGCCTCCAATGCCACTACATCTTTCCTCAAATAAGCGGACCAAAAGACCAAAACTACACGATACTCCAGGTGCGGTCTTACCAATGCGTTGTACAATTGCAACAACACTTCCATACCTTTATACTCTATTCATTTCGCTAGAAATGCCAACATTCCATTTGCTTTCCTTATTTGCTGCACCTGCATGCTCATTTTCTGTGACTCATGCATGAGGGCACCCAGATACCTCTGCATTGGAGCACCCCAAAGTGTCTCCCCATTTAGATAAGTTACCTTTCAATTTTTTTCACCAAAATGCATGACCTCACACTTTTATTATTTATTTTTAAAAAATTAGAGTACCCAATTATTTTCTTTTCCAATTAAGGGGCAATTTTAGCATGGCCAATCCACCTAACCTGCACATCTTTGGGTTGTGAGGGTGAAACCCATGTAGACATGGGGAGAATGTGCAAACTCCACACGGACAGTGACCCAGGGCTGGGATTCGAACCCGGGTCCTCAGTGCTGCAGTCCCAGTGCAACCACTGCACCACATGCCGCCCTCTGCATGACCTCACACTTAAATACATTAAACTCCATCTGCCACTCTCCTGACCCATCTATATCCATTTCTAAGGTTCTTATTTCCTCATTGCAACTTACTGTCCCACCTATTTCTGTGCCATCTGCAAATTTGGCTACAGAACCTTCTTGAACAACCTTTTCACAGTGACTTTGCAGTGTTAATGTAAGCCTACGTGTGACAATAATAAAGATTATTATTATTCTATCCCTGTATCCAACTCATTAACATAGATTTAAATTGCTGGGGTCCAAGGACCGAACCCTGTGGCACCCCACTAGTTTCATCTTGCCACCCAGAAAAAGGCCCATTTATCCCAATTCTGTCTCCTGTCCGCCAGCCAGTCTTCTATCCAAGATAATAAGTTACCCCTAATCCCATCTGATCTCACCTTGTGAATCAACCTTCTTTGCAGCACCTTCTCAAACACTTTCCGGAAATCCAGATATACTACCATCTACAGGAAATTTGGGTAGAGTTTGATGCCAAAGTTCATTTTTAGCCCTCACCCCTGTATTTTTCTCCCGTCTGCTCTAAAGAGAATGACTGATTGTTGTTGGGGGGGAAAGGTTTTGTAGGTGCAGATGGCCTCCCAGCATGCTGTTGCTCTTCCTGTTTAAATCTAGATGATGCACTTAATGCACAGTTTGTGGGGATGCTAGCCCCTAAACTGGTCTCTAATAAAGTTACCACAAAAGTGATTGTACCCTTTTTTTCCTTTTCCATCCTCCGAGCTTTTCTGCCAATTATCTTCAGTTGCTGATCTGATTCTGGTCAGCTAATTAAGTACCTGCTCACTGGTGCTCAGTTTGGGCTCTGCTCGGCCACTCTGCTCCTGATCCTCATTTCAATCCTGATCTAAACAGGGACAGAAGAGCTGAACTTTTATAAAAATATATATTTTTATTCTCCTTTTTCACATTTTCTCCCAAATTTGCACCCACCAACAGGAAACAATAAGCAGTAATGAATATAATGTCAATCCCCATGTCAACAACAACAATCCCATCCCATCCTCCCACCAACCTGCAAACAACTGCCCGCATGTTAACATAAACAAGTAACAAAAATAAATCAGGCATCACCCATAGTCACCATTAATACCGCCTATTAATTGTAGAACCCCTCCATCCTTCCCCTGAGTTCAAACTTAACCCTCTCAAAGAGTCACGAATTCCAACAGGTCTCCCCGCCACGCCAGGGCACAGGATGGAGAGGCTGCTCTCCATTCCAACAGTATCTGCCTTCGAGCGATCAACGAGGCGAAGGCTACAACATCTGCCTCTGCACCCGTTTCCAACTGCTGGTCCTACACCCCGAATATGGCATCCCGATGGCCCGGGTCCAGTTTCACATGCACCACTTTAGAGATTCCCCTAAAAACCTCCTTCCAGTAATTCTCCAGCTTTGGACAGGACCAAAACATATGAATGTGATTTGCGGGTCCCCCCACAAAGTTCACACACATCCTCTGCCCCCTCAAAGAGCCGGCTGATCCTCGCCCTTATGAGATGTGCTCTATATACCACCTTCAGCTGTATCAGCCCCAACCGTGTGCAGGTGGTGGAGTTGTTCACCCTCCGGAGCACCTCAAACGAGAACCCCTCCTCCATACCCTCTCCGAACTCTTCCTCCCGCTTTGCTTTGATCCCTTCAAGTGGTGCCTTCTCCTCTTCCAAAATAGCCCTGTAAACCTCCGACACTATTCCCTTCTCCAGTCGTTCTGTCATCAGCACCTCCAGCAATGTGGAGGCCTGCTCCACCGGGAAGCTCTGTATCTCCTTCCTGGCAAAATCTCAAACCTGCAAGTATCTCAACATTTCCCCTTGCTCCAGCTCCTTCAATCCTGCAAACTGACCCCCAAGAAAAAAATCTATTAGTGTCTTAATCCCCATTTCCGAAAATTTCCGTCGCACTTCCCTGGCTCAAATCTGTGGTTCCCCCGAATTTGGCATTTCCCTTGACCCTGCCCCCAACCCGAAGTGTTGGCGAAACTGCCTTCAAATTCTCAACGAAGCTATTATTACCGGACTCCCTGAGTATTTCCCGGGGGCCATCGGGAGCGGCGCTGTTGCTAGCGCCTTCAATATAGACTCCCTACACAAACTCTCCTCCATTCTGACCCACTGGGAATTAACTTCTCTGACCCAGCTCCGCATCTTCACCACATTTGCTGCCCAGTAATAATACATCAGGTTCGGAAGACCAAAACCCCCTGCCTGCCTTCCCCTCTGTAGCGGCACCTTTCTAACTCCTGGCCACCTTCCCTCCCCGTATGAACGAGGTAATCTTTCCTTCAATCTCTCTTTAAAAAAAAAAAAAATGCCATTGGCAGGAAAACCGGCAGGCATTGGAAAATGAAGCGAAATCGCGGTAACACATTCATTTTAACCGCCTGTACCCGACCCGTCAGTAGACGAGCTGAACTTGAAGGGGAGGTGTGTGTTTGCCCTGACATTAAGGTACCATTTGACTGAGTGGACCATCACTGAGCCCTGGCAAAAGTAAATTGAGGGGAAACTGTCCCCTGGTTGGAATCATACCTAGCACAAAGTGGTTTGAGGACAATCATCTGCGTCTCGGGACATCCCTACAGAAGTTCCTCAGGCTTATCTTGGTCAAGTCATCTCATCTGCTTCATCACTAACCTTCCTTTCATCGTAAGGTCAGAAGTGGGGATGTTTGCTAATGTTCAGCACCATTTGCAGTGACTCGGGAACTGCAGCAGTCCATGTCCAAATGCAGCAAGGCCTGAAAAATATCCAGGCCCGGGTTGACAAGTGGCAAGTAATATTTGTGCCACACATATGCCAGGCAATGGCCATCACCAGCAAGAGAGAATCTAGCCAACCCTGATATTTAATGACCTTGTTTTGGATGCTGATGGGGGAATTATCAGGGGGAAGCAACAGCAGCCAGAACAGTGAAACCATATCTGGCTCTTGCTCAGCAGGGGAGGGCAAAGTGTAGGAGAGTGATAGTTATCGGGGTTCTATAGTAAGGGGCACAGAAAGGCGCTTCAGTGGACATGAAAGAGACTCCAGGATGGTATGTTGCCTCCCTGGTGCCGGGGTCAAGGATGTCTCTGAATGAACATAGGACATCCTGAAGGGGAAGGTTGAACAGCCGGAGGTTGTAGCACACATGGGTACTAACGACATAGGCAGGAAGAGCAACGAGGACCTGCAGAAGGAGTTCAGGGAGTCAGGCAATAAGCTAAAGAGCAGGACCTCTAGGGTTCTAATCTCAGGATTACTCCCTGTGCCACATGCCAGTGAGGCTAGACATTGGGAGGATAGTGCAACTAAATACGTGGCTAAACTGGTGGTGTGGGAAGGAGGATTTCAGATTTCTGGACCATCAGGCAGGTGGGATCTGTTCAAGGATGAGTTGCAGCTAAACTGGAGGGGCACCAATATTCTGACTGGAGGTTTGCTAGAGTCAGTAGGAAGGATTTAAACTAGTATGGCAGGGGGTGGAAACCAGAGCATTAGCTTAGAAGGTGTAATAACTGAAGGGAAAATAGAGAACAAAAGTAAGAGAACAACAACATCACACTGTCTGCTCAAACTACGCAAACTCAAATTTTGCTATACTTGGCCTTTCCCCAATTTAGCACTCTTCCTTTAGGACCTCTCGTGTCTTTGCCCATGAGTATTCTAAAACTTACGGAATTGTGATCGCTATTCCCAAAGTAATCATCGACTGAAACTTCAACCACCTGGCGGGGTCATTCCCCAATACCAGGTCCAGTATGGCCCCTTCCCGAGTTGGACTATTTACATACTGCTCTAAAAAACTCTCCTGGATGCTCTTTACAAATTTTGCTCCATCTACACCTCCAACCTACATGAGTCCCATTCAGTGTTGGGGAAGTTAAAATTTCCCATCGCGACCACCCTATTGCTCCTACATTTTTCTATAATCTGTCGACATATTTGTACCTCTACTTCACACACGCTTTTGGGAGGCCTGGAGTAAAGTCCCAATAATGTTACTGCACCCTTCCTATTGCCCATACCCATATTGCCTCAGTGCTCAAATCCTCCATAGTGCCCTCCTTAATCACAGCTGTGATATCACTTCTGACCAGTAATGCAATTCCTCCACCCCTTTTACCTCCCTCTCTATCCCTCCTGAAGCATTTATACCCTGGGATATTTAGTTGCCAATCTTGCCCTTCCCTCAACCAAGTCTCAGTAATACCAATAACATCATATTCCCAGGTACTAATCCAAGCCCTAAATTCATCTGCCTTACCTGCTACACTTCTCGCATTAAAACAAATGCACCTCCGACCACCTGTCCCTTTGCGTTCATCATCTCTTCCCTGTCTACTCTTCCCCTTAGTCACAATGAGTTTATTATCGAGTACCTTACTGGCTTTAGTTGCTGCCTCTTTACTGACCTCTAACTTCCTAATCTGGTTCCCATCCCCCTGGGGGAGAGATTTTGGATAGGTGCAAAAGTAACAGGGTTGTTGTGGTATGGGATTTTAACTTTCCCTTTATTGACTGGGACTCACTTAGTGCTTGGGGCTTGGATGGGGCAGAGTTTGTAAGGTGTATCCAGGAAGGCTTCTTGATGCAATGTGTAGAGAGTCCAACTAGGGACGGGGCAGTACTGGACCTAGTATTGGGGAATGAGCCTGGACAGGTGGTTGAGGTTTCAGTAGGGGAATATTTTGGGAGAAGTGACCACAATTCCGTAGGTTTTAAGGTACTTTTGGATAGGGATGAGGGTAAGGTGCTAAACTGGGGGAAGGCAAATTACGATAATGTTCGACAGGAATTGAAGAATTTGGATTAGGTGCGGCTGTTGGAGAGTAAATCAGCATTGGACATGTGGGAGTCTTTCAAGTGACAGTTGATTAGGATTTTGGAAAGTCACGTTCCTGAGAGAACGAGGGGTAAAAATGGGAAGTTTAGGGAGCCTTTGATAACGAGGGATATTGTGAACCTTGTCAAAAAGAAAAAGGAGGCTTTTGTACGGTATAGAAAGGTGGGGACAGTCAAAACCCTTGAGGAATATAAAGAAAGTACAAATGTACTAAAGCGGAAATTAGGAAGGACCACGAAACGTCCTTGGCAAATAGGATTAAGATGAATCCCAAAGCTTTTTATTTGTATGTATAAAGCAAGCCAGTGGCCAGGGAATGGATTGGACCACTTAAGGACAGTGTGGGGATGGGAAGGTGTTAAGCCAGAGGAAGTGGGCGAAGCACTAAATGAGTACTTTGCATCAGTGTTCACCAAAGAAAAAGACTTTGGAAGATGATTCTTGGGTAGGGTGTGTGGATAGTCTGGGTCATGTTGACATCAAAAAGGAGGAGGTATTGAGTTTTTAAAAACATTAAGGTAGTTAAGTCTCCTGGGCCAGATGGGATTTACCCCAGAATACTGAGGGAAGCAAGGGAGGAAATTGCTGGGGCCTTGACTGACATCTTTGTATCCTCACTGGCTGCAGGTGATTTCCCAGAGGACTGGAGAATAGTTGATGTTGTGCCACTGTTTAAGAAAGGTAGCAGGTATAACCCAGGAAACTGTAGGCTAGTGATCCTCACGTTGGTAGTAGGTAAATTATTGGAGAGAATTATCAGGGACACGATTTATGCCCATTTGGAAACAAATGGACTCATCAGTGATGGCTTTGTGAAGAGGAGGTCGTGCCTCACTAACTTGATCGAGTTTTTTGAGGAGGTGACAAAAATGATGAGGGGAGGGCGGTGGATGTTGTTTACATGAACTTGTGTAAAACCTTTGACAAGGTGTCTCAAGGCAGACTGGTGCAAAAGGTGAGGTCACACGGGATCAGGTGAGGTGGCAAGATGGATACAGAACTGCCTCGGTCACAAGGCAAAGGGTAACAGTAGAAGGGTGCTTTTCTGAATGGAAGGTTGTGACTAGTGGTGTTCCATAGGGATTGGTGCGAGGGCCTCTGTTGTTTGTAGTATACATAAGCCATTTGGAGGAAAATGTAGCTGGTCTGATTAGTAAGTTCACAGATGGCACCAAGGTTGGTGGAGTGACAGATAGTGTTGAGGATTGTCCGAGGATACAGCAGGACATAGGTTGGAGACTTGGGCAGAAAAATGGCAAATTAAGTTTAATCTGGACAATTGAGGTAATGCATTTTGGTAGGTCTAACATGGAGAGTAAATATATGGTAAATGGCAAAACTCTTATGAATATAGAAAGTCAGAGATCGGGGAGTACTGGTCCATAATCTTCGAAAGTGGCAACACAAATGGACAAGGTAGTCAAGAAAGCATATAAGAACATAAGAACTAGGAGCAGGAGTAGGCCATCTGGCCCCTCGAGCCTGCTCCGCCATTCAATTAGATCATGGCTGATCTTTTGTGGATTCAGCTCCACTTTCCGGCCCGAACACCATAACCCTTAATCCCTTTATTCTTCAAAAAACTATCTATCTTTACCTTAAAAACATGTAATGAAGGAGCCTCAACTGCTTCACTAGGCAAGGAATTCCATAGATTCACAACCCTTTGGGTGAAGAAGTTCCTCCTAAACTCAGTCCTAAATCTACTTCCCCTTATTTTGAGGCTATGTCCCCTAGTTCTGCTGTCACCCGCCAGTGGAAACAACCTGCCCGCATCTATCCTATCTATTCCCTTCATAATTTTAAATGTTTCTATAAGATCCCCCCCTCATCCTTCTAAATTCCAACGAGTACAGTCCCAGTCAACTCAACCTCTCCTCATAATTCAACCCCTTCAGCTCTGGGATTAACCTAGTGAATCTCCTCTGCACACCCTCCAGCGCCAGTACGTCCTTTCTCAAGTAAGGAGACCAAAACTGAACACAATACTCCAGGTGTGGCCGCACTAACACCTTATACATTGCAACATAACCTCCCTAGTCTTAAACTCCATCCCTCTAGCAATGAAGGACAAAATTCCATTTGCCTTCTTAATCACCTGTTGCACTTGTAAACCAACCTTCTGTGACTCATGCACTAGCACACCCAAGTCTCTCTGAACAGCGGCATGCTTTAATATTTTATCGTTTAAATAATAATCCCGTTTGCTGTTATTCCTACCAAAATGGATAACCTCACATTTGTCAACATTGTATTCCATCTGCCAGACCCTAGCCCATTCACTTAACCTATCCAAATCCCTCTGCAGACTTCCAGTATCCTCTGCACTTTTCGCTTAACCACTCATCTTAGTGTCATCTGCAAACTTGGACACATTGCCCTTGGTCCCCAACTCCAAATCATCTGTGTCAATTGTGGGCCCAACACGGATCCCTGAGGGACACCACTAGCTACTGATTGCCAACCAGAGAAACACCCATTTATCCCAACTCTTTGCTTTCTATTAATTAACCAATCCTCTATCCATGCTACTACTTTACCCTTAATGCCATGCATCTTTATCTTATGCAGCAACCTTTTGTGTGGCACCTTGTCAAAGGCTTTCTGGAAATCCAGATATACCACATCCATCGGCTCCCTGTTATCTACTGCACTGGTAATGTCCTCAAAAAATTCCACTAAATTAGTTAGGCATGACCTGCCCTTTACGAACCCGTGCTGCGTCTGCCCAATGGGACAATTTCTATCCAGTTGCCTCGCAATTTCTTCCTTGATGATAGATTCCAGCATCTTCCCTACTACCGAAGTTATGCTCACTGGCCTATAATTTCCTGCTTTCTGCCTACCTCCTTTTTTAAACAGTGGCGTCACGTTTGCTAATTTCCAATCCACCGGGACCACCCCAGAGTCTAGGGAATTTCGGTAAATTATCACTAGCGCATCTGCAATTTCCCTAGCCATCTTTTTTAGCACTCTGGGATGCATTCCATCAGGGCCAGGAGACTTGTCTACCTTTAGCCCCATTAGCTTGCCCATCACTCCCTCCTTAGTGATAACAATCCTCTCAAGGTCCTCACCTGTCATAGCCTCATTTCTATCAGTCGCTGGCATGTTATTTGTGTCTTCCACTGTGAAGACCTACCCAAAAAACCTGTTCAGTTCCTCAGCCATTTCCTCATTTCCCATTATTAAAACTCCCTTCTCATCCTCTAAAGGACCAATATTTACCTTAGCCACTCTTTCTTGTCTTATATATTTGTAAAAATTTTTACTGTCTGTTTTTATATTCTGAGCAAGTTTACTCTCATACTCTATCTTACTCTTCTTTATAGCTTTTTTAGTAGCTTTCTGTTGCCCCCTAAAGATTTCCCAGTCCTCTAATCTCCCAGCAATCTTTGCCACTTTATATGCTTTTTCCTTCAATTTGATACTCTCCCTTATTTCCTTAGATATCCACGGTTAATTTTCCCTCTTTCTTCCGTCCTTCCTTTTTGTTGGTATAAACCTTTGCTGAGCACTGTGAAAAATCGCTTGGAAGGTTCTCCACTGTTCCTCAACTGTTCCACCATAAAGTCTTAGTTCCCAGTCTACCTTAGCTAGTTCTTCTCTCATCCCCTTGTAATCTCCTTTATTTAAACACAAAACACTAGTATTTGATTTTACTTTCTCACCCTCCATCTGTATTTTAAATTCCACCATATTGTGATCGCTCCTTCCGAGAGGATCCCTAACTATGAGATCATGAATCAATCCTGTCTCATTACACCGGGCAAGATCTAAGACCGCTTGTTCCCTCGTAGGTTCCATTACATACTGTTCTAGGAAACTATCGCGGATACATTCTATAAACTCCTCCTCAAGGTTGCCTTGACCGACCTGGTTAAACCAATCGACATGTAGATTAAAATCCCCCATGATAACTGCTGTACCATTTCTACATGCATCAGTTATTTCTTTGTTTATTGCCTGCCCCACCATATCGTTACTATTTGGTGGCCGATAGACTACTCCTATCAGTGACTTTTTCGCCTTACTATTCCTGATTTCCACCCAAATGGATTCAACCTTATCCTCCATAGCACCGATGTCATCCCTTACTATTGCCCGGATGTCATCCTTAAATAACAGAGCAACACCACCTCCCTTACCATCCGCTCTGTCCTTCCGAATAGTTTGATACCCTCGGATAGTTAACTCCCAGTCGTGACCACCCTTTAACCATGTTTCAGTAATGGCCACTAAATCATAGTCATTTACGATGATTTGTGCCATCAACTCATTTACTTTATTCCGAATACTACGAGCATTCAGGTAAAGTACACTTATGTTGGTTTTTTTACCTCTGTTTTGAATCTTAACATCTCCAGTTTTATTCCTTTTGTTATTATTGGGCCTATTCACTGAGCTCCCCTCAGTCACTGTACCTTGTACTGTCGCCCTTTTAGATTTTTGACTATGTCTTCTCTGCCTTGCACTTTTCCCCTTACTTCCTTTTGCTTCTGTCCCTGTTTTACTACCTTCCAACTTCCTGCATCGGTTCCCATCCCCCTGCCACATTAGTTTAAACCCTCCCCAACAGCTCTAGAAAACACCCCCCCCAGGACATCGGTTCCAGTCCTGCCCAGGTGCAGACCGTCCAGTTTGTACTGGTCCCACCTCCCCCAGAACCGGTCCCAATGCCCCAGGAATTTGAATCCCTCCCTCTTGCACCATCTCTCGAGCCACGCATTCATCCTGTCTATCCTGACATTCCTACTCTGACTAGCTCGTGGCACTGGTAGCAATCCTGAGATTACTACCTTTGAGGTCCTACTTTTTAGTTTAACTCCTAACTCCCTGAATTCCGCTTGTAGGACCTCATCCCGTTTTTTACCTATATCGTTGGTGCCTATGTGCACCACGACAGCTGGCTGTTCACCCCCCCCCCCCCCCCCCCCCCCCCCCAGAATGTCCTGCAGCCGCTCCGAGACATCCTTGACCCTTGCACCAGGGAGGCAACATACCATCCTGGAGTCTCGATTGCGTCCACAGAACCGCCTGTCTATTCCCCTTACGATCGAGTCCCCTATCACTATAGCCCTGCCATTTTTCTTCCTGCCCTGCTGTGCAGCAGAGCCAGCCACGGTGCCATGAACCTGGCTGCTGCTGCCTTCCCCTGGTGAGCCATCTCCCTCAACAGTATCCAAAGCGGTATATCTGTTTTGCAGGGAGATGACCGCAGGGGACACCTGCACTGCCTTCCTACTCTTGCTCTTTCTTTTGGTCACCCATTTTCTATCTCCCTCAGTAACCTTCACCAGCGGTGTGACCAACTCGCTAAACGTGCTATCCATGACCTCCTCAGCATCGCGGATGCTCCAAAGTGAGTCCATCCGCAGCTCCAGAGCCGTCAAACGGTCTAACAAGAGCTGCAACTGAACACACTTCTTGCACGTGAAGGAGCCAGGGACAGTGGACGTGTCCCTGAGCTACCATATCGCACACGAGGAGAATGACACGGGTCTGGGATCTCCTGCCATGTCTTAAACCCTTGGTAAACTTAAACAACTAGAATTTCAAAATAAAAAATAAATAAATTAGACAATGAAAAGAAAAAGAGAGACTACTTACCAGTCACTTACCAGGGTTAAAAAGCACCTCCTCACACTCTGCACCGATTTACCTCACTGCACCAAATTACCAAGTTTCAATCCCCACTCTGGATGAGTCTCACTCCGGATGTGTCTCCTGGAAAAGTGCTAGCTTCTATGGAATGCTTGCCTTCATTGGATGGGGTATCGAATATAAAAACTGGCAATTCGTGCTACAGTCGTGTCGAACCTTGGTAAGGCCCCACTTGGAATATTGAGCACAATTCTAGTCGCCACATTACCGGAAGGATGTCAAGGCTTTAGAGAGGGCACAAAGGAGGTTTACCAGGATATTGCCTGGTCTGGAGGGTGTTAGTTAAGCGGAGAGGCTGAATATACTCTGACTGCTTTCATTAGAATGACAGAGGTTATGGGGTGACCTGATAGAGATCCACAAGATGATGAGGGGCATGGATAGAGTGGATGGGCAGGCACTCTTTCCCAGGGTGGAGGGGTCAGTCACTAGGGGGCATAGGGAGCAAAGTTTAGAGGAGATGTGCGAGGCAGTTTTTTTACGCAGAGGGTGATGAGAGCTGCCAGGGAAGGTTGTGGAAGGAGATACATTAACGGTGTTCAAAAGGCAACTCAACAAATACATGGATAGGATCGGTATAGAGGGATACGGGACTAGGAAGTGCTGAAGGTGTTGGCCAAGGGTGGTATGACTGGTACAGGTTTGGAGGGCCGAAGGGCCTGTTCCTGTGCTGTACCGTTCCTTGTTCTATTACCGTTGCTGGATTCCCCCATTAACAACATATTTGGTGTTGCTGTTGACCAGAAACTGAACTGGACCAGCCATATAGGTACTGTGTTTACAAAAGCAGGTCAGAGGCTGGTAATTCTGCGGCGAGTAATCTCCCCCTGACTCCCCAATGCCTGTCCACCATCTACAAGGCGTAAGTCAGCAGTGTGATGAAATATTCTCCACTGGCCTGGATGAGTGCAGCTCCAACAACACCGGAAACTTGACACCACGCAGGATAAAGTAGCCCACTTGACTAGCACCCCTTATAATTCACACACTCCAACACCGATGCATAGTGGCTGCAATGTGTGCCATCTACAAGATGCACTACAGCAACTCGCCAAAGCTCCTCTGACAGCATCTTCCAAACGTGTTATCTTTACCACCTACAAGGACAAGTGCAGCAAATACATGAGAACATCATCACCACTGCAAATTCCAAATCCTAGCCACGCACTTTGCTGACTTGTAACTATATTGCTATTCCTTCCCTATGGGAATAAAATCCTGGAGCTCTTTCCAGAAGCATTGTGGCTGTATATCTGTACCAGGTGGACTGCAGAGATTTAAGAAGGTGGCTGTGGCAGAGGGTAATCTGAGATTGGTGATAAATGCTGGCCTTTCCAGTGATGGCACATCCCATGGAAGAATAATATTGAATATGGGCCATCCTGTCTACATATAAAGTTCACTGCTTTCTCATGGTGCACTTCATTACTGAGCTATTGAGTGAACCCCAAGTTGGAACTAAAGTGTTGATTTAAAAAAAAAACATACCATATAAAGTTGTCGCTCTTGTCGGTTTATTTTGGCTAGACCTCATTTTAGCCAACTTGCTGAGCTTGAAGTCTTTGATATGGGCTAAACCCAACTATTTCACTCTGGGCAGAGAGTTCTGCTCCAGACAAACTCTGGGTTGTCCCAGTTTGGGGCATATTATTTACCAAAACTAGAGGGCGCTTTCAGGGTCCCTCTTACCGTCACATATCGTTCCCTGGGGTTTGTCACCGTTCTTGTTGCTGTGAGTGCTACATTTTTGTGAACCAGTTTGGCCACCCCCTTGCCTGTATTGTAACACACCTGATACGTTTGTCCCATCCAGCTTTTCCTTGCCCTCAGTTGGTCCCTCTCTCTCAGGTGCTTCTCTTGTAGGAAGACCACGTTCACCCTCCATTTTTGAGATGGGCAACTGTGCTGTATCTTTTCACCGGCTTGTTGAGGCCGCTTGCGTTCAAGGTGCGGATCTTGACTTGGAGGTCTGTGTGTTCCCTCCTGCCCTTTCCTGTGGGGTCAGCTATACTCACACTGTGGGCACGGCCGTGCTTGTTCTTGGGTCATTTAAAATGGGCGCTATCTCCATACTCTTCCACCGCCTCCACGTGCGACCTGTTGTAACCAGCACTCTCCCATGTGTTTTCCTCCTCCCTTTCCCTCATTCCTCCTTTTTCTCCTTTCCCCTTCCCTTCCTTCACCTATCGCCCCTTGTTCTCATCCATCCATCTATCTTCTCCCCCCCCCCCCCCCCCCCCCCCCCCCCCCCCCCCAACGACTCCTGCCTGGCACTCCCTCCCGGGAGGTGCGCAGTCGTTTCCCCCTTCATTTTACTTCTCCACACCAGCTTGTCCACTCGTGTAGCGACTCCTTCCAATGATTGAGTTCTATTTTTGCAGCCCCATGTATGGTTTCCCCTATCCCCCTCTGAATGTTATTTCCACATTCAGACAGTTTTCTTTTGCTGATTGAACAGACTTATCGGCCTCTTCCGGTGTGCTGAATAAACATTCCCCAGCCTGGCGGGATGGAACATGCCAAAACAGCACCTTGCTCTTGAACAGTGCGGATTTGGTGCTATTAAATTTCTGCCTGGTATTTGACCAGATCTGGTCCAATATACTGATACAAGTGGATGATGTGTCCTTCCCACTTGCGTGCCTTCATGTTTTTTTGCCGACTTCCGGATCTCCTCCTTATCTGGAACCTATGGAGCCTCGCTATCATCACTCTTGGTTGTTCCATGGCCTTGGGCTGCTGCCGGAGCGCTCTGTGGGTGCGGTCCATCTCTGGGGGCTTTGCGAAGCCTTCCTCCCCGATCAGCTTTCCGAGCATCGCCGCCGCTACTTACTCTGTGGGGTTCCCCCCTCCATGCCCTTCCTAGCTCTACAGTCCGCAGGTTCTGCTTGCGGGACCAGCTTTCTTGGTCATCAACATTTTCTTTTAAAACCTGTGTCTTGACCACCCTTGTTGCCTTAGCCTGGAGCGCAGTGATCCGGTCTCCCTAGTCCATAGCGGATTTTTCTAGGTCCTGCATTATTGACCCGTGGGCCTCTCTAGCCTCTGCTCCATATTGCCCATTGCTTCCTTTATGGGGGTCATCACGGTCTCTACTGACCCACTGCCACCAAGCGGTCCTCCTTCATCGCTACCCTGTGCTTCTGGAGTTCGGTAGTAATTAACTCCATCTTTTGCATTGTTACCTGGGTCTGCGCTGGTGATTCTGAGGTCGGCCATGGCTGGTTCTGTGCCACCATGCGGGTTTCCCTGCCTCGAGGTTGTTTCTCTCTCCCTGCTTTTCCTGCCATTACACTTGGATTACTGGTTTTATGGCGTTTTAGCTGGCACTGCAGTGGGTAGGTGGTTAGCTTGGGAACTTTTCACCCTTTTGATGCCTGTTTTGTGGGGTTGAAAGGCCTAAATTGAAGTTCCTCGATGAGAGACACGTTTTTGAGACTGCTCAGAACACAGCCGCCGTAAAAAAACTAGTTGCTACTTATAAACCCAAGACTGAGTGCCATCCATGTCTTGCTGCACATGGACATGGACTGCTTCAGTATCTAAGGAGTTGTGAATGTCGTGTAACATTACAATAGAACATTCCCACTTTTGACCTTATGATGGAGGGAAGACCATTGAAGCATTGATGAAGATGATGAGACCTAATAACTCCTGCAGGGTTGTCCTAGAACGGAGATAATTGACCTCCAACAACCGCAACCATCTTCTATTGTGCTAGGCATTTCTCCAACCAGTGGAGAATTTCCCCCTGATTCTCATGGCCTCTAGTTTTGCTTGGGCTCCTTGATGCCAGACTTGCAAATGCTGCCTTGATGTCAAGGACAGTCACTGTCGGCTTACCTAGAGTTCAGTTCTTTTGTCCATGACTGGAGCTGTGAGCTTACAGACAAATAATCACTTATGGGCAGCACGGTGGCACAGTGGTTAGCACTGCTGCCTCACGGCGTCGAGGTCCCAGGTATGATCCCGACCCTGGGCTATTGTCCGTGTGTAGTTTGCACATTCTCCCTGTGTCTGCATGGGTCTCACCCCCAAAACCCAAAAGATGTGCAGGGTAGGGTAGGTATTTTTATTAAAACAGTAAAAAATATATACACGGCCAGACGGTACAAACACTAATTTTGTGTTGGAGAAACAGGGAACCCTCCCCTCAGTACCAACGTAGGGGAGTAGGATACTCTGGTTATTAAAACAGTTCACAACACAGTTGTACTAAAGAAAACGGTACACGCACTAGATACCCTCACCTCTGTACCAACAGAAGGGGAAGGAAGGGGTGGTGGGGAGAAAGGGGAAAGGAGGGTGGTGGGGTAGGGAGGGATTCGGGGTGTTGGTGGAGGGGAGGGCAATAGGACACTGTCTGAATCCTCTACGGAGGCAGAAAAACAAAAAAAACCTTCAATTAAGATGTGCCAGATTAAAATTACCCCTTAATTGGGAAAAAATAATTGGATACCCTAAATTTTAAAAAAAGACAAATAACCACGTAACCATTTGTGATGGGAAGAAATTTAAAACAAGGCATATCCAACCATTTGTGTTGGGAAGAAATGTATCCATCAAGCCACTGAAACATGAGTAGAAAAATTTGTTTTAATCAAATAGTGCCATGGGATCTATCGTGTATTCAGATTATCACTTTACACATCCTGTCCAATACTCGTTTCTTCAGGAAGAGCCAATGGCTTGAAGTGTTGACTGATCTTTTTTCATAGATGTTGACTGGCCCAATTTTTGTGTTTCCAGTTTTTTTCCTATACTAATTATCTGCCTTTTTGTTCCCATTACTTTCTAAATTTTTTGGAGTACCCAATTCATTTTTCCAATTTTGCGTGGCCAATCCACCTACCCTGCACATGTTTTGGGTTGTGGGGTGAAACCCACACAAACACTGGGAGAATGTGCAAACTCCAGACAGATGGTGATCCAGAGCTGGGATTGAACCTGGGACCTCAGCGGCGTGAGGCAGCAGTGCTAACCACTGCGCCGCGTGCTGCCCCAACTTTCTCAATTTTAATGTACTGCGATCCCTCATTTAATTTTCCTAATATGCTCCTAACAATGAGATACTAAACAAAAATAATTTTCCCATATGAAACAATGTAGATTGCATTCCTGACCTCTAATTTTATTTTTATATATTGATGTATTTTATAGAGAGCACTTGCACACCATTACTAAAGGTACAATTTTCACCAAATAAGTGGAAGCACAATCTTCCACAAAACGATGTTTAGTGGTGGTGTTACAGAATGCCTTTGCTTATGCGCAGTGATAACTTACCCTCAACTTTTTGATGTATGCACGTGCAGTGATCGGGCTAAAGTGAAACTGGAGGTCATGGCTGGCGGTGCTACTTGGCTAATTTCAAAGCTGCTTTAAAATAAAAATGGGTTATTACAACTGAGCAGGGAATATCTGTAACTAAATTAATTATATTTTTTCCTTTATAACCATCAGAGGGTGCTATTGCTTCATGTTGCAGAGAAAAAATATTAGAACGTTTAAATATGAATGAAATTTTGTAAATACTTTAATTTCCATATGCAAAATTAAAACTCTAAAATATATTGGGGTAGATAAATTTAACAGGTCCTGAAAACAACTTAAGGTGCCTACTTATTGTAAGTTTTATTTCAATTGTGGTATCTTTAATGCATCTTGCCAGTTTGGTGTCTCCTACCATGTTCACCGTTTTGTAACTGAGATGCTTGGGGATGCAAGTTTCTCTAATGACTTTTGGCTTCTGTGATTTTGTGTATGCCATCTAGTCCAGCAGCTCTAACTTGGGGCAGAGTGGGGTGGAAATCTAAGCAGCAATCCACTGTTCCATTCCTTCATGTGCAAACTTAAATAAATTGTGCTAACATTGCCATAGCTGGGTTCCACACAATAACTATTAACTAATAGTTTTAAAGCACTTAGCTAGAACATAGATTATTGCAGTCATTTGTAGTGATTTAAAGTTTTTCCTGCCTCGGTAATGTTTTTGGCATGAAATGCACATGAATTTGACGCAGTTTTAGCGTAAGATTTTTGAATTTGATGCAATTTTAATATAAAGTTTATTTGAATTTGTAAAGCCAACTAAGGGTAAGTAGGTCAGAGCATCAGCCAACCACAACCAATCTCAAAACTATTTTATCAAATGCTTTTCTGATATTGCAATCTGAGAACATAAAACATTACAGCGCATTCGGCCCTCGATGTTACGCCGACCTGTGAAATCAATCTAAAGCTCATCTACACTATTCCCTTATCATCCGTATGTTTATCCAATGACCATTTAAATGCCCTTAATGTTGGCGAGTCCACTACTGTTGCAGGCGGGGCATTCCACGCCGTACTACTCTCTGAGTAAACAACCTACCTCTGACATCTGTCTTATATCTATCTCCCCTCAATTTAAAGCTCTGTTCCCTCGTGCTAGCCATCACCATCCGAGGAAAAAGGCTCTCACAGTCCACCCTATCTAATCCTCTGATCATCTTGTATGCCTCAATTAAGTCACCTCTTAACCTGCTCTCTAACGAAAACAGCCTCAAGTCCCTCAGCCTTTCCTCATAAGATCTTCCCTCCATACCAGGCAACATCCTGGTAAATCTCCTCTGCACCCTTTCCAATGCTTCCACATCCTTCCTATAATGCGGCGACCAGAACTGCACGCAATACTCCAAATGCGGCCGCACCAGAGTTTTGTACAGCTGCAATATGACCTCATGGCTCTGAAACTCAATCCCTCTGCCAATAAAAGCTAACACACCGTACGCCTTCTTAACAACCCTCTCAACCTGGGTGGCAACTTTCAGGGATCTATGTACATGGACACCGAGATCTCTCTGCTCATCTACACTACCAAGAATCTTACCATTAGCCCAGTACTCTGTATTCCTGTTACTCCTTCCAAAATGAATCACCTCACACTTTTATGCATTAAAGTCCAATTACCACCTCTCAGCGCAGCTCTGCAGCTTATCTATGTCCCTCTGTAACCTGCAACATCCTTCCGCACTGTCCACAACTCCACCGACTTTAGTGTAATCTGCAAATTTACTCACCCATCCTTCTACGCCCTCCTCCAGGTCATTTATAAAAATGGCAAACAGCAGTGGCCCAAAAACAGATCCTTGTGGTACACCACAAGTAACTGAACTCCAGGCTGAACATTTCCCATCAACCACCACCCTCTGTCTTCTTACAGCTAGCCAATTTCTGATCCAACTGCTAAATCACCCTGAATCCCATGCCTCCGTATTTTCTGCAATAGCCTACCGTGGGAAACCTTATCAAATGCTTTACTGAAATCCATATACACCACATCAACTGCTTTACCCTCGTCCACCTGTTTGGTCACCTTCTCAAAGAACTCGACAAGGTTTGTGAGGCATGACCTACCCTTCACAAAACTGTGTTGACTATCCCTAATCAAATTATTCCTTTCTAGATTATTATAAATCCTATCTCTTATGAACCTTTCCAAGACTTTGCCCACAACAGAAGTAAGGCTCACTGGTCTATAGTTACCGGGGTTGTCTCTACTCCCCTTCTTGAACAAGGGGACAACATTTGCTATCCTCCAGTCTTCTGGCACTATTCCTGTAGACAATGACGACATAAAGATCAAAGGCAAAGGGTCAGTAATCTCCTCCCTAGTTTTCCAGAGAATCATAGGATAATTCCATCCGGCCCAGGGGACTTATCTATTTTCACACTTTCCAGAACTGCTAACACCTCCTCCTTATGAACCTCAAGCCCTTCTAATCTAGTAGCCTGTATCTCAGTATTCTCATCGACAACATTGTCTTTTTCCTGTGTGAATGCTGATGAAAAATATTCATTTAGCACCTCTCCTATCTCCTCGGACTCCACACACAGCTTCCCACTACTGTCCTTGACTGGCCCTACTCTTACCCTAGTCATTCTTTTATTCCTGACATACCTATAGAAAGCTTTAGGGTTATTCTTGATCCTACCTGCCAAAAACTTCTCATGTCCCCTCCTGGCTCCTCTTAGCTCTCTCTTTAGGTCCTTCCTAGCTAACATGTAACTCTCGAGCGCCCTAACTGAACCTTCACATCTCATCTTTACATAAGCCTCCTTCTTCCTCTTGACAAGTGATTCAACTACTTTAGTAAACCACAGTTCCCTCGCTCGACCACTTCCTGCCTACCTGACAGGTACATACTTATCAAGGACACGCTCTACATTTCAATTGTGCCCATCCCCTGCAGTTTCCTTCCCCATTTTATGCATCCTAAGTCTTGCCTCATCGCATCATAATTGCCTTTCCCCCAGCTATAACTCTTGCCCTGGGGTATATACCTATCCCTTTCCATCACTAAAGTAAACGTAACCAAATTGTGGTCACTATCACCAAAGTGCTTACCTACCTCCAAATCTAACACCTATCCTGGTTCATTACCCAGTACCAAATCCAATGTGGCCTTGCCTCTTGTTGGCCTACCTACATACTGTGTCAGGAAACCCTCCTGCACACATTGGACAAAAACGGACCCATCTAAAGTACTCGAACTATAGCATTTCCAGTCAATATTTGGAAAGTTAAAGTCCCCCATAACAACTACCCTGTTACTTTCGCTCCTATCCAGAATCATCTTTGCAATCCTTTCCTCTACATCTCTGGAACTTTTCAGAGGCCTATAGAAAATTCCCAACAGGGTGACCTCTCCTTTCCTGTTTCTAACCTCAGCCCATACTACCTCAGTAGACGAGTCCTCATCAAATATCCTTTCTGCCACCGTAATACTGTCCTTGACTAGCAATGCCACCCTTCCCCCTCTTTTACCACCTTGCCTGAGCTTACTGAAATATCTAAACCCCAGAACCTGCAACAACCATTCCTGTCCCTGCTCTATCCATGTCTCCGAAATGGCCACAACATTGAAATCTTAACACTTTTCTCAAGTGCTACTTTATAAATCAAGAGGATCTTGATGACAGATAAATGCGGGGGTGACCATTGCTGATTCAGTGTGCCCTTTCTCTCCCCCACGCATGTGTACACCCTGGCATAACATAACCTTTTAACTATGGTTTTACTTGAGTTATTACATTTTTTTAAATAGCAAAGCAGCTAGCAGTGATGTTTTAACATTACATTGTTCCAGTTTTGCCTGAACTGGAGAATTACATATATTTAAATATAACTATTTAATATTAAAGAAATGGAAAGCGATATTCTTCATTCCCTTTTTGGGCTTTTGAAAATTAACTTGAGCTGATGGGTCAACAGATAAGAGGCTGTGAATTAATTCCCACTCCAGAACTTGAGCATTAAAGTGTAGGCTGTTCAATACCATGGGGTTGTTGCAATGTCAGAGTGGCCATCTTTTGGATGAGTTGTTAAAGCAGTTGTCTGCTCCCAACGAATGTAAAAGATCCCATGGTACTATTTTAAAAAGTAGGAAAGTTGTAACCAATCAACATCACAAAAACAAATTATCTTGTCATTATCATATTGCTGTTTGTGCAAATTGGTGACTGCATTTCCTATCGCACTTCAAAAGTACTTCAGTGATTGTAAAGCATTTTTGGATGTCCAGAAGTCATGAAAGACATGTGGCTGGATTCTCAGTTCCTGAGACGCCAGATCAGGATTCCATAACAGCAAAACTGATGCCGCACCGGAATCCATTCAGCAACTATTAAGGGGCTAGCACCGACCTAAGTGGAATACAATTGATTCCAATGAGAAACTGTCCCGGATTTGCGATTGACACCCAGGATGCTGATAAGCTGCAGCCACAAATACAGACTTCACTCCCCATACACACTTCACACATACCATCCCAGTGAACATGATGGCAGCAAGACGGGCGGCCCAACGTTTCATGGAGACCCTCCTGGACGCAGTGGAGGAGAGGAGGGCCACCCTGTACCCTGGCCCGGAAAGGAGGCCACCGTTTGCCATGCCTGGGTGCAGCTGGCAGAGGCGGTGATTGCCACCAGTAACACTGTCCAAACAGGCCTGCAGTACACGGAAAAGCTGCATGACCACGTCAGGGCAGCCAGGATGAGTAGGCAGCCCTGTGCCGCTGGCCCCAACTCCCATCTCATATACACCCGTAGACCCCCGCCCCCAACCCACCCACCACCAGGAGGAAGGCTGAACCCCCACTCTGTACCACATACCGGGTAGATGTAGGCCACGAGTGAGCATGTCAGCTCCCGCTTAGTTGAGGTTCCCTGTAGCACGTGTCAACCCCCTCCCAACACCGGCTGCGGTCTAATCATGCACCTTGTCTTGTATCTTGCAGGACCTGCTGGTGATGGGGCGGGTACATCTGGTGTCCCCTGCCCGCAACCTGAGCTTGCCCACCCCCCCACACGGAGGGGAGCCATATGCCTGAGACCGAAGGCACCCAGACCTCAAGTCCAGGGATGGCACTGATTTCCTGTCAGAGCTGTCTCCAACATCTTCTGCCATCCCAGAGACACTCAACTCGGTTGGGCACTTTAGTGAAGAGTCTCCTGGGACATCCTCTGGTACGCACCACAGAACTGCTCCGGCACATCAGATGGAGGTAGGAACTCCTGAGGGGCGGACAATCGGAGGATGGGCCAACCCCAGGGACTAGCTGCCATCCAGATTGATTGCGGCTTCTGTAACAGATAGTCGCATCTATAGTGGAGATGCAGTCGCAGAGCTAGGGATTACATGAAGGGTTACATTTTGGGCAGCACGGTAGCATGGTGGTTAGCATAAATGCTTCACAGCTCCAGGGTCCCAGGTTCGGTTCCCGGCTGGGTCACTGTCTGTGCGGAGTCTGCACGTCCTCCCCGTGTGTACGTGGGTTTCCTCCGGGTGCTCCGGTTTCCTCCCACAGTCCAAAGATGTGCGGGTTAGGTGGATTGATAATGCTAAATTGCCCGTAGTGTCCTAAAAGTAATGTTTGGGGGGGGGGGGGGGGGGGGGGGGGTTGGGTATAGGGTGGATACGTGGGTTTGAGTAGGGTGATCATTGCTTGGCACAAACATTGAGGGCCGAAGGGCCTGTTCTGTGCTGTACTGTTCTATGGTTGTCGACTAGCATCCAGCATGTCACCTAGGCCAACACCCCAGGGGTGACATCTGAGGTGGAGGCCTTGGGGGCATGTCCAAGGCCTGGGGCACTCTGTGCAAGTGTTGGCTGAGGCCCAGGATAGGGCTGCCCCCTCACAGGCTGCCATGTTCCAGAGCCACTTGGACATTGCAGCGGTGCTACTGAGCGTGGCCCAGTCACAACGGACCATGGCTGAGAACATCGGCGGCATTGCCCAGGCGCTGGCTGACATGGCACAGACCCAGAGGGAGGTGGCCCAGTCCCAGAAGAAGATGATGCTGTCACTGCCTGATGTGGCACAGACCCAGAAAGTGGTGGCAAAGTCACAGTGTGATGTGGCGCTGTCCCAGACAGGGATGGTCCATTCCCTGTGCTCCATGACCGCGAGCTTGCAAACCCTGGTCGATACGAAAGCGGGCCTCCAGGACTGGAAGCGGCAAGTGGCGGGGTGCCTCAGGGGATAGTACAGCTTCACCCCTGTCCAATGGAGCATTCCGGGGGCCACGGGCACCCCAAGGGAGGAGGTGGTAATCAGGCCCGTCCCGGTGACTCCATCTGGTGGGCAGTGGCTGCAGGACATGGTATAGAGATAGGGGTTAGGACACGTATATGTATATATTTGTTCACATTGAACACTTGTTCACACTGTTGCAATCTGCCTCGGTGCTCTGTCAGATGGGTGTGAGGGGTGGGCTGGTCTTGGCTGGCCAGAGGGTGGGAGAAGGGAAGAGAAATGGGTGGACGTTGTGGCTGATCTGCTCCCCCCCTCCCCCCCCCAAAAGAAATCCGACGTTGTTATGTGATGCGGCGCACCAGAGCTCAGACAAGTGTGGGTTGTCATCATCCTCCATCCCATGGACCAGACCTGCTGTTCTTGCCAACCCAGGGCCCGCACCGACTTCCGGGGGCGGGGTTGTGTGGAATGCAGTGGCCCTGACCCCCCCCCCCCAACCCCCGGCGTGGTTGGGCAACAGTGCCAACCACTGTTACCATGCCACCCGCCAGAACATCCCACGCATGTTGGCCCTGGTCCACACGTGATGCAGCCTCCCATTCCTGCCTGGGGCCCATGTACTGCCCACCCTCTCCCTCTCCTGCATCCTCCTCGTCGGACAAGGCCTGGCATTCACCCTTCTCCAGTACGTCACCCCTCTGCTGTGCGATGTTGTGGAGGATGCAGCAGGCCACCACGATGCGGGCGACTCTCAGCATCATACTGGAGAGCCCCTCCACTGCGGTTCAGGCACCTGAACCACTTCTTCACAGATGCTGGCCATCGTTGTTGCAGGTCTCTGAGTTGGTATGTGGCCATCGGATAGGCATCACCAGCCACTACCACAGCGGATCGAAAACCCTTGTCACCCAGGTGCCAAGCCCCCCAGCTGGATGCGCAACTGATGGTCATATATTAGCTGTACGTTCATTGAGTGGAATCCTTTTCGATTTATGTAGAGGGGTCTGTCATCAGCCGGTGCTCATAATGCGACGTGCATCCCGTCGATCACCCCCTGGACCTTGGGGCATGGCGGTGAACCCTGCTGCCTAGGCATTCTGGTGGCCTCGGTCCACATTGAAATGGGTGTATTGTGCCAACTGGGCATATAGGGCCTCCGTGATCCCTGAGATCCTGGACAGGTCCCCACTCAAGTGCCTGGAAGCAACCCGTGGCGTAAAGGTTCAGCACGACCGTCATCTTGACGGACACCTGAAGCCGGGCACCCTCCCCCATTCCCCCGTGGTGCACCATGATCTGACAGATATGTCACACTGTCCCCTTTCGCAGCTGGAACCTTTGGTATGCCCGATCTGACAGTCCTTGAATGACTGGTGCTGTCGGTACATGTGAAGCCTCATGCGGAGCGTCCTTTGCATATGGACATGGCAGAATCTTCCCCAAAGATTGACCTCTTTAGCTGTCAGCAGCTGAGCGCCATATGAAAACACCCCTTCTGAAATGGATTATTTGCTGCATGTCCATCTTTTGTGGTTGGATGATTCAATGCTATGGTTGTACAAATGCTGGATGCAGTTTAACATCTCAACCACCCAATTGTGCCTTGCTCCAGCTTGGATGGTGAATCTTGGCAAGCTAATCCACTCCCAAGCTCAATTTAATCTTCACCTAATATCCACTGGAGCATCTATCACATGGTGAGGGCATCACTAAATAGCCAACAGCAACAGAAATGCATTTTGACTCTTAATCAGGTGAAAGTTCACCAACCTAAAACGTTAACACTATTTCTTTCAGATAGTCTATTGCCACAGATGCTGTATTTTTAGCATTTGTTTATAGTTCTGATTTCCAACATCTGCAGTATTTTGCTTTTGTCCCAGTAACAGTGCCTCTTTGGTAGTATACCAGGTAGGACGATAGAAAATTGCATGCATACCTTAAAAGCTTTGGATAATTGTTACGCAATGTTTCATCACAGGCTGCCTTTACCGTGATTGTTAACATACATCTCAAGATTTATGGAAAGCACAACTTTATTCCATTGTTAATCATTAATCAACAACACACATTATTGCCTAATTAATTGAAAATATTCTTCTAGCTGCAATGGAACAGCCACTGAACATCAGTAAAGCTGGCAGTGGTCTGTGAAAAATTTGTAAGTGATCTTGAGCCCCTTTTGAATGTAATAAGCAGTTGTGCTTGCATGTTAATTTCCTGCCTAATTAACAATTTTCATACAGGTGACCAAGCAGGAAAAATTCTTGTGTTGGAGATACCAAGCAACCTAGAACAACTTTGACCCTGTTGCCTTTAGAAATAAAAATGACAGGGCGGCATCTGGAGCAGTGATTAGCACTGGGACTGCGGCACTGAGGACCCGGGTTCGAATCCCGGCCCTGGGTCACTGTCCGTGTGGAGTTTTCACATTCTCCCCATGTCTGCATGGGTTTCACCCCCACAACCCAAAGATGTGCAGGTTAGGTGGATTGGCCATGCTAAATTGCCCCTTAATTGGAAAAAAATTAATTGGTTACTCTAAATTTATTATATTTTTTTAAAAATGACTGAGATGCACTATTATACCATTGTTGATGAGTGATTGCACCCCTCAAAGGAAAATGCACGTTGTAAAAGTAGAGCAGGCTGGACTACACTGCAGTACTTGTTAACATGTATTTACCTAATTTGTATTTGCTAAAAAGCTGATATTTATCAGAATGAGTGAGTAAGTTGCTGACATTTGCAAGATGCTTGCTGGAAATGGTGGAGAGTGTGAGGAATGAGTGGATAGGATATTCAAGGTTCTCACTGTTGATGTACTAATGATTTTTGAATTGGGGTATTTATCACAGGGCAGAGAAGGAAAGTTGCACATGTGACTCATGATTCTTGTAATAAAGACAGAAACTGGCAAGACAAGTACTGTTTTTACACTTTTTCATGGTTTTGAGATTGTGATCAATTGGGTCCAGTGACCCAAAATTATTTCCATTCTCTGAGATTTGCCAAGTTGCACTAAATTATCAGCTCTTTGCCAAGAGTTAAAAGATTGTACAAAAGCAAAACACTGTGGATGTTCAGTTCAGATGAGAGGTCATCAATCAAAAACATAATTCTGTTTCTCTCTCCACAGATGCTAGCAGATTTGCTGAGATTTTCTTTCATTTTGTTTTTATTTCATAAGATTGTACTTGATCAGTTTGCAAAAGGAAAACACTCTATCCTGTAAATTCCGATTTTGTTTTTTTTACACAGCTTTGAGTAATATTGTAGCATTCCATGATTTTAAAACTTTGCATTTATGCAGCTCCTTTCACAAATGCGTTCATTCCAACATTCCAAAGTGTTTAATAACCAATGGTTTCGGGATGGGGCATGATGATTTCACTAGGCTGCATGGTAGCACAATGGTTAGCACAGTTGCTTCACAGCTCCAGGGCCCCAGGTTCGATTCCCGGCTTGGGTCATTGTCTGCACATTCTCCTTGTGGGTTTCGTGATGGTGCTCGGGTTTCCTCCCAAAGTCCAAAGATGTGCAGGTTAGGTGGATTGGCCATGCGAAATAGCCCATACTGTCCAAAAAAGTTTAGATGGGGTTACTGGGTTATGGGGATGGGGTGGAGGTGTGGGCTTAATTAGGATGCCCTCTCCAAGGGCCAGTGCAGACTCGATGGGCCAAATGGCCTCCTTCTGCACTGTAAGTTCAATGGTACTATAATCAGAGGCTAATGTTCTAGGATCAAGAGTTCAAATTCCAGTGCAGCTGGTGGAATTTGTAATATGGGAAACTCAGAAAACCACTTTATACACAGGCTCCTGCAAAGAGCAATATGAGAATGACCAGAATATTTGTTTGACGCTGATTGAGAGATGAATATTGCCCAGGCAGTGGCATTGAATTCCCTTACAATTTCGAAGGAAAGTATCTTTATCATCCACTTGAGAGGACCAATGGAGCTTTGGATAACATCTTCATACAAAGGAAACATTTCTGACAGTGCAGCACTCCCTGCATTAGGAGTGTCAGTCCAGATTTTTGCGCTGAAGTATCTAGAATGGGTCTTGAACCCACACCTACTGATTAAGGTGCATGCTCTACCAATTGAACCATGACTGCCATTTCTCTGAACCGACCTTCGAGAATGGAAATCTGTTCTGACCCAAAAATATTTTCTCATTATTTTGTCACTGTTATCTTTGTCCTGCATGCCCAGGTTTATCTAATGTATTATATTCCAGGCATTAAACCCAGGCTGTTCAATTTCTAGATTCTAATAAATGTACACACTGCTTTCATCCAAAACTAGGACTGCGTCCGAGGCTCACTAGCTTTTGCTGCTTTATCAGTAACATCCATCGTCGGGTCAGAAGTGGATCTATTTGTTGATTGTGCAGTGTTCTGTTCCATTTTCAGTTTGTCTGATAATGAAGCAGTCCATACTCATATGCAGGAAAAAATGAACTTGGCCAAATGGCAAATCCATTTCTGCCCCATGATGAGCAATGAAAGAGAAACTTTCCCATGAAATTAAGTAGCATACCATCACCAAGTTCCCTATCATCAACATCCCGAGTGGTCACCTTGACCACATTAATGTTGTGGTTAGTAGAGTACATCAGAGGTTGAATTTTCTATGCCATGTGACTCATGATTCCTGGCTTGGGTCACTGTCTATGCGGAGTTTGCACTTTCTTCCTGTGTCTGCGTGGGTATGCTTCGGTGCTCTGGTTTCCTCCCACATATCCTGAAAGACGGGCTGTTAGGTAATTTGGACATTCTGAATTCTCCCTCTGTACCCGAACAGGTGCCAGAATGTAGCAACTAGGGGCTTTACACAGTAACTTAATTGCAGTGTTAATGTAAGCCTACTTGTGATAATAAAAATTATTACTATGATCTGACTTTCCAAATCCTCTTCTTTCCCCTAAGGGCAGTGTGGTGTATTACTATCCACTACTCTGTATGCAGGCAGCCAGAGCAGCATTCTAAGCTCAAGGTCATTAGGACAAGGCGATTTGGCGCAGTGGTTAGCACTCGGGCTCGATCCTGCCGCCGGGTCACTGTCTGTGTTGAGTTTGCACATAATAAATAATACTCTTCATTAAGTGTCACAAGTATTCTCCCCATATCTGTGTGGGTCTCACATCTACAACCCAAAGATGTGTAGGGTACGTAGTTTAGCCACCCTAAATTGCCCCTTAATTGGAAAAATAAAAAAGCTAATTAAGACAAAGCCATATGTTTGATTCATCCTTATCAACTAGCCTAAAAACCCACCCTTTCATCTCTGGTTTTCTCTAGTCACAGTGTGTAATATAGCAACTTGTAAAACCATCTTCAGCAATAAATTCCAAACCCATCGCTTTGCCACCAAAAGTCTCTTAAAGCCCAGTTCCATCAGTTATGGGATTTTGCCACCAAAAGGTCATGGGTCTTCATTGTCACTTGGTTAAATCCTGGAAATTATAACATAACAGTGGTTATGCCTTCTACATTACACTAATTGCAGCAGCTGAAGAAAGCAGCTCACCATTGCCATTTTAAAAAAAAAGAATTTAATGTACCCAATTCATTTTTTCCAATTAAGGGGCAATTTAGCTTGGCCAATCCACCTACCCTGCACATCTTTGTGTTGTGGGGCAAAACCCACGCAGACATTGACAGTGACCCAGAGCCGGGATTGAACCTGGGACCTTGGCGCCATGAGACAGCAGTGCTAACCACTGCGCCACTGTGCTGCCCTTAACCATCACCATCTTGCAGATTAAATGTTAGTAATACTCACATCCCTAAAATTAATCTTTTAATTTGCAAAATGTAGTCAGTGGTTAAGGGACAGTTACACAGTCAGGCTAGGGAGAGGTGAAAATTGATCCTAATTTCTAATAATCACAATCTGGTAGCTTCGGGAAAGTAGAGGTACATGTGTGGGCATAGAATGAGGACAGAAATTGGCGTGGTGGTTTTTATTCACACCGCCGTCTATTTTCGCACAGTCCCTGCCTGGGTGCACCTATGAAGATTAGCCCTTGTGTGCCTGCTAGAATGTACCAACCTGATGCCTGTTTTGTGTGGAACAATATTTCAGGAGAAATCAATGTCTTCAAAGGAGGAGTAGGGGAGATGAACAGTTGGAGAAATGCAAATTTTCAACATGTCAAAATATAAAGGATACTTCGTGGCAAGGACTCTGGAAAGTAATTTCTGTTAAAAAAAATAAGAATTTGCAATTATACAGGGATTTTCACAGCACAAGGGCTTTCCAAAGCATTTCACAGCCAATTAAATGCTTTTGAAGTGTTAACACAATGTAGTTAAGTGTTACAGTAAATTGGAACACAACAAGCACACCTGTCTTTTGAAAATCATTTGTCCTAAACTTTGTTTCTTTTAATAATAGAACGTTGTGGACTTGATATATAATAATCTTTATTAGTATCACAAGTAGGCTTGCATTAACACTGCAATGAAGTTACTGTGAAAATCCCCTAGTCACCACACTACGGCGAATTGTTAGATGAATTCGACATTCTGAATTCTCCCTCCATGTACCTGAACAGGCGCCGTGGTGTGGCGACTAGGGGATTTTCACACAATTTCATTGCAGTGTTAATGTAAGCCTACTTGTGACACTATTATTATTGTGATTATTATTATAATATATTGAAGATAAATAAAATCCCATAACTGATGGAACTGGGCTATAAGATGGGAGTAAAACCAGTTAGCTGAGCTTTGGAAACAAATTTGTATTTGTGCTTTGTAGTAACGAGGCAACATTAAACTAGATTCTTATCTGAGGAAAGCCGGCTGAGCCAGTTGTAACCTTTCTACACCATAAAGCAACTTGGGTAGGTTGCAGTATCGCACAGTATCTGATGTTTTTAATCTGTGGTTTGTAGGAGGCAGCTTGAGCCAGCTCTCTACAGAATTCAAAACTTTCTCTGACCTTGACCCAGTAACCCAAGAGAGGCTCCTCAAAGCAGCATGTGACCTGCTGCAGGTGATGTGGAGCCAGACGATAGAGAAACTGCCACACTACAGGAAGTGAGCACGGTTATACATTTCCCAACAATAACGCAAGGTTATTATTTATAGCTGTCTGGACTTCAGTGCACTTTTAATCAAATCTACTCCACCTCTTTCCCGCCCTCTACTGCCGCCAACGTAACTGCTGAAGTTCTTTTGTCTGCATAAGGTGTATGCACAATTAATTGGAAGAAAACTGTTTTCTACTTGTTTGAAGAAACAAACCTCCATCGTTTTGACACCATTTACGTGATTAAAAATCTGTTCATCTCCTTGAAGATTAATGAAACTTGTAACACTTCACTGATTTTTCTTGACTCCATTAAATGGCTGTTATTCGTTCGTAAACCTTGTAGGCTACTGGATTACAGCTGAACCCAGTCTCTACCTTTGCAAGTAGCACTACTATTGAAAGCGCCAGAGCAGGACTCCTGAGCAGTTTCCTTCCTAATCCGGAATGTAGAGGTCAATTTAGTGGTTCTATTTTCTTACAAACTAAGATCAGCTAAAGTAGAGCAGCAGTTGAACCAGAGATCTTGCAAGTCTACTGTATATGATGCCATGCTCTCAAGACATGACAATTTATCCATTGGGTAGTCATGACAATATATTTTGCCAATTTGAATGCCTGCCACAAGCAAAACACATATAGACTTGCATAAGGTTTGAGTTTTTGAGACCAAATCTTTAGGCAAAAAAAGTAGGTGGTCGACTTGTAAGGGAATATTATTTTGAAGGGGTCATTTTGTTTTAGCATCACGGATATAAGACCATATGTACTTAATGTTGGGACTTAGTCCATAAGACCAGAAGACATAGGATCAGAATTAGGCCACTCGGCCCATTAAGTCTGCTCCGCCATTCAATCATGGCTGATAATTTTCTCGTCCCCATTCTCCTGCCATCTCCCCATAATCGCTGATCCCCTTATTAATCAAGAACCTATCTATCTCTGTCTAAAAGGCACTAGTGATTTGGCCTCCACAACCTTCTGCGGCAAAGAGTTCTACGGATTCACCACCCTCTGGCTGAAGAAATTCCTCCTCATCTCTGTTTTAATGAATCGTCCCATCAGTCTCAGGCTTTGCTCTCTGGTTCTAGTTTTACTTACCTAGTGAAAACATCCTCTCCACGTTCATTCTATCCAGATCTCTCCGTATCCTGTAAGCATCAATAAGGTCCACCCGCCCTAACAAGTACAGACCCACAGACCTCAACCACTCTTCATATGACAAGCTCCGGGATCATTCTTGGGAACCTCCACTGGACCCTCTCCAAGGCCAGCACATCCATCCTTAGATATGGGACCCAAAACTGCTCACAGTATTCCAAATGGGGTCTGACAAGAGCCGTATACAGCCTCAGAAGTACATCCCTGCTCTTGTACTCTAGCCCACTCAAAATGAATGCTAACATTGCATTTGCCTTCCTAACTGCCCGCATGTTAACCGTGGGAATCCTGAACTAGGACTCTTGGGTCCCTTTATGCTCTTGATTTCCGAAGCCTTTCCTATTTAGAAAATACTCTTATGCCTCCATTTTTCCTTCTGAAGTGCATAACGTTGCACTCTTCCACACTGTATTCCATCTGCCACTTCTTTGTCCACTCTCCTAGCATATCCAAGTCCTTCTGCAGCCCCCCCGCTTCCTCAATATTACCTGTCCCTCTGTATAGCTTTCTATCATCTCCAAACTTACCGACAGTGCCCTCGGTTCCTTCTTCACTTCCAATGATGTCATGTGAAAGCAAGTGCATGAAAGGTGACTCGTGGCAGGGTCTTTGTTTTTGATCCCTTTACCTGTTTTTTTCAGGGGAGTTTGGTGTCCAAACCCAGTTAATTGATTTAGAGAACTTTTTCCTGACGGAGGCATGTTGAAAATGTCAACAAAGAAACTCAATGTGAAGAAAGCCCAGGAGGGTAGCCCGTCGGAAGAACATGAATGAGGGAGCATGGCTGCTATGACCATTACATTAGACACGCTGGCTATGGTGATGGTGCAGGAGCTGGAAAAATTCAGCAAGCAGATGGGCAGACAATTCGAGCATCAGGGCAAGGAGATAAAGGAATCATTCAAAGCCACTGTTGAGGAGGCATGGGCCCGATTCTCAAACAGCTAGGAAAGATCTCTAATGCGGTGAAAGTGCAAGATGAGACATTGAAGGGTGTATCAGGCGCTCCGGCAGAAGCCACGGTCGAATGAACCACCACGGGCAGTGATTAATCAACAAAGTGAAGGCGATGTTTTATAGTAAAGGAGTGCAATTTGGAATGGTGTATCCTGTGTGACTGCGAGTCATAATAGAGTCAAAAGATTATTTCTTTGACACACCGGAGCTGGCGGAAACCTTCATCAGAGAGAATAAGCTGGGACCGACATGAGGAGGACTGTTGGGACTCTGTGTATGAAGGAGAGTGTTTGTTCAGTATATTTATGCTCTTTGTCATGTTTTCGTGTTCTTGGAGGTTGGGGCAGTAAGGACTTTGGGATTGACATGTTGCTTGGAGGAGAGAGAAACTTGCTAACTTTGCTGGGCGGGAGCAGGTCAGGAGGAATTGGGTGGTTGTTGTGTTTAGGGGGGCACAGTAAGAAGTCTTACAACACCAGCTTAAAGCCTAACAGGTTTGTTTGGAATCACTAGCTTTTGGAGCACAGCTCCTTCATCAGGTGATTCATTCACGATGAAGGAGCTGCGCTCCGAAAGCTAGTGATTCCAACAAACCTGTTGGACTTTAACCTGGTGTTGTAAGACTTCTTACTGTGCCCACCCTAGTCCAACACTGTCATCTCCACATCATGGTTTTTAGGACGGGTATTGGAGGGGGGACCCTTGGTGGGGGCCAAGTGAAGTGGGGGGGGGGGGGGTCTGCGACTTGCAGTGTCGGGCACAATCTCGCTTGTTTGTTTGGTGGGGGAATGGGGTTGGTTGAGGTAGCAGGTAATCGGTGAGCCTGGAATGGGAAGGAGGAGACGTGGGTGGGGGAAATGGGCGAAGGGAGAACTAAGTGACATGGGGATTCTCTTTGTCTCAGACTTGAAGTGGGGCTGGAAGCCATCTATAGGTAGGCCTTTTACTAAGAAATTTGTGTAGGAGTATTGCCCCATGGTGCAGGTGGCTGACTTGAGGAGCAGGGAGGTGAGACCTTCCCGACCAGGTTGGTCACTTGGAACGTGCGGGGCCTGAGGGGAGGCCTGTGAAGAGGGCAAGGGTTTTCTCCCACTTAAAGGATTTGGAGGCCGATGTGGTGTTCCTACAAGAAACTCACCAACGGGTGCCGGACCACACCAGACTGCGGAAAACCTGGGTGAGCCAAGTTTGCCATTCAGGGTTTGATGGAGCCTGGGGGTGGCTATTCTGGTCAGCAAAAGGGTCTGTTTTCAGGAGAGGACAGCTCTGATTGATCAGGGGCTGTTACGTGATGGTTACAGGTGTCCTGGAGGGGAAGGCTGTGATGTTGATGAACGTATATGCCCCGAATTGGGATGATGTCAAGCTTATGGGACTATTGCTGGTTGGAATACCAGTTAGACACAGAGTTTTGCGGGAAGATCTCTAAAACCATAAAATAATGGATTTGAATGAGAATGAGATGGTCTCACCCTCTACTTTGTGAAAGACATTAAAGGCGGTGGTGATTTGGAGGGAGATCAACTCCTCTTGTAAGGCATACATGGATAGGAAGGCCAGGAAGGAGTGTCAGGAGCTAGTGGATGAGATTCTGGGTATGGTCTGGGAGTATGTAAGTGCCCCAACGCTGGAGTTATGGGCATGCAGGAAGAAACTGCATATGCAGTTCAACCTGTTGTCCACAGGCCAGGCAGTGCCCCCCCCCCCCCCCCCCCCCCCACGCACACGCACACGCACGCACACACACACACACACACACACACACACACACACACACACACACACACGCACGTACACACGTGGGGGAGGAACTAGAAGCACCATTGTGGCTTGAGGAGGTTCGACTAGCTTTAGGAAAGATGCAGATAGGGAAGGCGCCGGGACCAGATGCGTTCCCGGTAGAACTTTATAAGAAGTTTGTTGATCAGTTGCCCATTGGTGTTGGGATATTTAATGATACACTGACGTGGGGTACTCTCCCGAAGATTTTGGAGCAAGCGCCCATCTCCCTCCTCCTGAAGAAGGATAGGGACCCCATTATTGCGGATCATACAGCCAATTTCGCTGTTCAATGTAGATGCAAAGCTTTTGGTTAAGGTCTTAGCATTGACTTTGGAACCCTGTCCCCTGGAGATAGTGGGAGAAGATCAGACAGATTTTGTGAAGGCAGAAAACTTGTCGTTCAACGTGAGGTGGCTATTCAATGTAGTTCTCACTAGCGGCGGGGCCAGAGCCGGAGATCATTGTGTCAGTGGATGCAGAACAAGCGTTTGATCGGTTAAGTGGAGCTATCTTTTTCTGGCTCTGGAGTGGTTTGGGCTGGGCCCTGGATTTGTGTCATGGGTGTGGCTGTTGTATGAAGCTCCATCTGCCAGCGTGCATTCTAACACCGCAAGCTTGGGGTTAATTTGGCTGCATAGGGAGACAAGGCAAGGGTGTCTATTGTTTTCTCTCTTGTTTGCATTGGCGTTCGCGCCATTGGCTATTGCTCCAAGAACCAAGGGCTTCGAGCAAGTGGAGAGGAATTGCGAAGAGGAGGGTAGAACACTGGGTGTCCTTCTGTCCCTGTATGCGGATGATGTTTTGCTCTACTTAAGGAATCCGGGGCCAGTTATGCGGGATATTGTGGGCATATTGAAGAGGTTTGGCTTCTTCTCAGGATACAAGTTAAATTTTGGGAAGAGCGAGCATTTTGTAGTTAGGGGTAGAGGTCCTACTCCATGAATGTTCAGGTGGTCTGTGACCACCAAATGAAGATCCTGCACATCTGCGCCTGGTACCCGGGCAGTGTACATGACTCGTTTATCCTGCCGCAATCATTCATCCCCGGCATGTTTGAAGGACACCCCCTCCCCGGCTGCGGGGCTGGTTGCTGGGCGACAGGGGTTACCCGTTGCGGTCTTGCCTATGACGTCTATACGGACGCCACATACCGACGCAGAAAACCGCTATAGTGAGGCCAATTTTGTGATCAGGGTTGTGGTCGAGAGGTGCTTTGGGGTGCTGAAGATGCGCTTCAGGTGCCTGGACCTCTCTGGAGGAATCCTCCAGTACGACTTGAGGAGGGTCGGCTGTATCATTGTGGTCTGCTGCGTCCTCCACAATATAGCCAGCAGAGGGGCAATGTGCTGGAGGAGGGGGAGGGAGAGGATCATGAGGAAGAGCATGTCTCTCAAGATGAGATGGGGGGACAATGTACGGGACATGGGGGCTGGACATGGACGGGAGGCTGCACTATGCCACCGGCAGGGCCAGTGAGCATGGGACAGGTTAATTGCCACAAGTTTCACCAACCTGGGGGGAGGTTTGCTGAGCAGGGTTACGGACACCACAGTACGTCATCACCTTACCACCCACCACCCTCCCCTCCCACAACACCAATGAGGCTCACCTCCCCCACCACCGACCAACCTTAGCTCCCACACCACCGCATCAACAGCATGCATACCACCCCTCCATTACACATCCACCTGCGGCACAACGGGCTGGGCTCACATGATTGCTAGTGAAAGCTGGTCTGGTCCATGCCCTGGGGGATGATAACAGCCCGCTCTGCGATGAGCTCTGAGCTCCACATCATTAGTCAATGTCTGGCTCATGGCCACAGTAACACCCTCCACCAGTGTGTTTAATTACAAACGTTATATTTGTGTGCCCTGGGGCAGCACGGTGGCACAGTGGTTAGCATTGTTGCCTACGGCGCTGAGGACCCGGGTTCGAATCCCGCCCTGGGTCACTGTCCGTGTGGAGTTTGCACATTCTCCCCGTGTCTGCGTGGGTTTCGCCCCCACATTCCAAAAGATGTGCAGGATAGGTGGATTGGTCACGCTAAATTGCCCCCTTAATTGGAAAAAATAATTGGGTACTCTAAATTTAAAAAAAAAAAAAAAAAAAATATTTGTGTGCCCTAGCCCCTATAACTAAGCTGTGCCCTGCACTCATGCCAACTTACTAGGTGTCTAACTTTCTGGCCTTCCAGGCTCTAGCTCAACGTCTCGGTGGTTCCCCAGACGGTACCGCAGAAATGGAGGTGGACTGCTGAGACTCCTGCCCTGCGACTAGCTGCTCCTCGGGTGTCCCGGCTGGCGTGGTGCCACCCTGTCCTGCCCACTGCCTGCCAGATGCACCAGGGACGGTTGTGGGGGAAGTCCGAGGTGCCAGAGTGTTCCGTGACTTCCCTGCAGGAGTCACTGGCACGGACCCCAGCACCACCTCCTCCCTCGGGGTGCCCGATGGCCCTGGGATTCTCCACGGGACTTGGGTGCGAGCGGAGCCATTCCCCAAGGCACCCCGACACCTGGTGCTGCCAGTCCTGGAGGCCCGCTCTGGTATTGACCAGGGTCTGTACGTTAGCGGCCATGGAGCTCAGGGATTGGGCCATCCCTGTCTGGGACTGCGCCATCTCCCTCTGGGTCTGGGCAATGCTGCCGATGCTGGTTTAGCACAGGTCTAAAGAGCTGGCTTTTAAAGCAGACCAAGGCAGGCCAGCAGCATGGTTCAATTCTCGTACCAGCCTCCCCGAACGGGTGCCGGAATGTGGCGACTCGGGGCTTTTCACAGTAACTTCATTTGGAGCCTATTTGTGACACTAAGCAATGTTAATTTCATTTCATTTCATTTTTCATTTCATTTCTCAGTGATGGCCTGCTGAGACTGGGCCACAGTGAAGAGCGCCGCTGCGCTCAGCAGCTGGTTCTGGCTCATGGCTGCCTGTGAGTGGGCAGCCCTGTCCTAGGCCACAGACGCTGCCTGCGCACAAAGCCCCAGGCCTTGCATAACCTGTCTGACACTGTCGCCCCCATTGTCTCCACCACCAACGCCACCCGTGCGGTTTCGGCCTGGGTGACGAGCATGACTGGCACCACTCCCTGCTCCTGGAGGCGGATGCACTCCTCCACCTGCGTCTGCAGGTGCTGGAAGCCAGCCGTCCTGTCATCCCCTTCTCTCGTCCCTGGGTCCCTGACTGCATCGGGTCTATGTGGGTGTGGACATTACAGGAATCCGGGATCTGTCTGGGCAGCAGCTGGTTGCTGGGGCCAGGCTGCCCTCCGACCGCCTGGCCTCTCGGCTTCTCCTACCTCCACCTGCTGTACTGGAATGGCTGTGTGGTGCTCACCAGTAGGTGTCCCAGAGTTATCTGTGATAGTGGAGGGTGTAGGAGATAGCAGTGACGGAAAGTCCAAGTCCTCATCAGAGCCAAAGTCCAGGATCTCCTGTGTTGTTTCGTGTTGCGTTCCTGATCCCTGTGTCACCGCCCCTTGTGTTCCTGTCCCCTGTGTGTCCGTCCCCTGTGTGTCCGCCCCCTGGCTCATGTCGGGCTCAGGGCTGCCCTCCCCGTCGGTACTTGTGTCCCTGGGGGCCACCGGCCCTGGCCGTGGCTGGGGGTGGACATCGTCGCCTGGTCCTATAAGACACCAGACAGCATGTATGGTAAGACAGGTGGATGGGGGTGGGGTGGGGGTTGGGTGCGGGGACCCAGCCAGGCAGGGGAGTCTCACTTAGTGGCGCGCCTCCGATCTGGGCATCGGCAACCTCCCGGTCCTCGGGTCCGCCAGTGAGGACCAGTGCCCTCTACTTGTGCACGGCGAGGTGGTGCAATTCAGATGCACCCCCTCCGGTGTTCTCCCGCTCCCTGTGGTTATGGGCGTTCTTCTTCTGGGGGTGGGCACACAGACATCAACAGTGTTAGGCGGTCTGACACATGCAGCCCAGCGGTCGGGTCTATGATTGCATAGGTGCACAGGGCACCCGGCCAATGTGGCTGGCATGGGTGGGTGCAGCCATGTGGGTCATAGCGGAGGTGGGGGGTAGGGGGAATTGGTGCCAGGGGCACAATGCTGGGTACTCAGCCTGGCTGCCCCGAGTAGGTCGTGGAACTTTTCTCGGCACTGCTCTCTTGTCCTGGCACCCGGCTCGGCGGCGCTGATGGCCTCGCCCACCTCCCTCCACAGACGCTGAATGGTGGTGCCTTGGGTCCTGCAGCCGGGTCCGGGGTACAGAGCCCCCCACCTCTGCTCCACGACATCCAGGAACTTGTCCAAATCGCCATCCCGGAACCTTGGCGCAGCACAGCGGGCGGCCATGTTCCCTACGACAGCTGTGTGTGGGGGATGTTGATCGTAGGCCACTCCTCCGGGTACAACTCGTGGTGCCCGTGCTGGCCCCTTGTGGGCCGCTGAATCGGTGGACTATGAGGCCCGTTGACGCCTTCGTAAAACGCACCAGTATTTACGACAGCATCAACACTTAGCCCCATTATTGGAGAATCCCACCCAGGATGCTTCAATCAGTGACGGGAATAGATAGTTGGAGTCTCAGACAACCATAAAATAAGTTCCTTCTATATTGCTGTAGCCTTGTCAGGAGATTGATGTTTTACAAGCCTCTGTAAGCTGTGCTTCACTCATTTGTGCTTTCCATAAACTGACAAGAAGTGGAGTTCCTGATTTTGGTGGGAATTGACAAGACCCAACAAAAAGTTTATCTGCACTGTCAATGAACGGCATAAGTCAGATCTATGTTTCAAAACGTGGTCTAGTATGAGAGGATTTTGTCAGTTGCACTTGTGCTTTGTTAAAATACCTAGAGGGACATTGGAAGCAGATTTGTTGCATTAGGCATGAACCACAGACTCCAGAAAGAAAAAAAAATGAATCTTGATTTTAGCAATTAAAGTTGTTTGAGTTCTGTTATACTTTCTGCAAGTGCAAACCCCAACTTCATGGTTGCAATATTTCTAACACACTTTTCTATTGAGTTACAGTTATTTCTTCATTTACCTGTCTCCTAGTTTGAAGATTGCTCTCCGGCCCATAGCTGCCTGTTGCATCTCCAATGGCAGCAATTTTCCCTCCCCTCGACTAACTCACTGCTAAGGAAATAATGTATACAATCCGAGAACATCTCTGGGACCCAGTTGGGGAAGCTAATTTTCTGAAACGTAAAGGGAATTTCATTCTCCATCACTCTAAATGCAAATGCCATCTACCTTTCCACAGAAAATTCTTGAGCCTTTTTTGTCACTATCTCCTTTCAGTTGTTTGCTACCATTAAGTCCATCTCTTAGTTCTTGCAACCCTTTTTTTGGCTCTCTCAGAACGCAATCACAATCCTAACATGGTATGCTACATTCCCTGCCATAGTTGCACACAATTCTTATATCAGTGCCCCTTGTGCATCAACTGACTTACTGTAACCAATCCCGTTCTTCTAATGCAAGATAATACAAAAACAAATGCTGAATTATTTGGCTGTCTGGCAGCATCTATGAAGAGAGAAATAGTTGACATTTCAGATCTAGGCTGACCTTTCATCAGAACTGGGAAAAGTTAGAAATAGGTTTTTAACAAGTGAAATGTGAGAAGGATGAAAGATTTAGGCCTGTGATGGGTTTGAGGGCAGTAGAATATGTGCAGGCCAAGGACAGAATAGCAGAGAATCCAAATGTCAGATTATTGGAAGATTATATCCAGTCAAGAGAGAGGTTGCACAAAGCGGTCAGATTTTCCTTCAACCTAATACTGACCTTCCCTTTTTTCGTTCTTCTCACCCTCCATCTTTCACTTACTTAAAACGTATTACATTTATTTTTCTAGGTCTGATGAAAGGTCATTGACCTGTAATGTTACCTCTCTTTTGTCTCTACTGATGCTGCCTGATCTGAGTGTTTCCAGCATTTTCTGTTTTTATTTCAGATTTCCAGCAAAGCAGTATTTTGCTTGAGTATAGAAAACCAAGTAATGCTGGTGGGGGGCGGGGTTGGCATGGGTGCGTATGGAGGTGGCTTCTTGCAAGGGCACAAGTTTGGGGGAGCTGGTAACTGCGCCTCTGCCGTTCCCACCGGCATGGTACTCCACCGGCCCCGTGGTGGTAGCGGCCTTGAGAGTCTGGAGGCAATGGAGGAGATATGTGGCAGCAGTGGGACCATCGGTCTGGTCCCCAATCTGCGATAATCACCGGTTTGCCCCGGGGAAGATGGACGGGGGGGTTCCGAATATGGCGGAGAGCGGGGATTGAGAGGATGAGGGACTTGTTTATAGAGGGGAACTTTCTGAGTATGAGGACGCTGGAGGAGAAGTTTGCAATGGCGGGGGGAAACAAATTTCAATATCTGCAGGTGTGGGACCTTCCCACTCCTGTTGCTAAGGGGGATTCAAGACAGGGTAGTTTCCAGAGGATGGATAGGAGAGGGGAGCGTTTCAGACATTTATAAGGAACTTATAGGATCAGAGGAGACGCAGACCGAGGAGCTGAAGCGAAAGTGCAGAGAGGAGCTGGGGGAGATGTAGAGGAGAGGAAATGATGGAAAATCTCAGCAAGTCTGGCAGCATCTGTAGGGAGAGAAAAGAGCTAACGTTTTGAGTCCGATGACGCTTTGACAAAGAGTCATCGGACTTGAAACGTTAGCTCTTTTCTCTCCCTACAGATGCTGCCAGACTTGCTGAGATTTTCCAGCATTTTCCCTTTTGTTTCAGATTCCAGCATCCGCAGTAATTTGCTTTTATCCAGAGATATAGAGGAGGGCCTTTGGGCGGATTCGTTGAATAGAGTCAATGCAACCGCAACTTGTGCCAGACTCAGCCTGATTCAATTCAAGGTTGTTCACCGGGCCCACATTACAGTGGTCCGGATGAGCAGATTCTTTGGGGTGGAAGGCAGGAGTGCAAAGTGTGCGGGAGGGCCAGCAAACCATGTCCATATGTTCTGGGCATGTCCAAAGCTGAGGTGATTCTGGCAGGGGTTTGCTGACTTCATGTCCAAGGTATAAAAAACAAGGGTGTCATCGAGTCCAAAGGTGGCGATTTTCGGGGTGTCGTAGGATCCGGGAATCCAGGAGGAGAAAGAGACAGACGTTCTGGACTTTGCTTTCCTGGTAGCCCGGAGGCGGATATTAGCATGGAGGGACTCAAAGCCCCCAAAGTCGGAGACCTGGCTATCGGACATTGCTAGCTTTCTCTGTCTGGAGAAAATTAAGTTCGCCATGAGAGGGTCACTGTTAGGGTTCGCCCGGAGGTGGCAACCGTTCGTCGACTTCTTCGCGGAAAATTAATTGTCAGCAGGGTTAGGTTAGCGTAGATTAGGGGGTTAATTAATGGTGGGACCTATTGGGGAGGGAGGTGATATTTGCACTATATGTTTATATTTTAATGTACATTGTTTATATTGCTGCTGTTACAATGCCAAAACAAACCTCAATAAAACGTTTATTTAAAAAAAAACAATTTATTTGCCATCCACTTGAGCTGAATGGTATAATTGTACATGGAATTTCATAAATCCAATATTTCTCTCAAATGTTTCTGCAGTTTTCAGAGGTACAACATTATCCGAACTCCCATGATTGTGCAGACTTTTGCAATGGACAGTTTGGAATAAGAAATAGTGTATAACTAGCAAAATGTTTTGGACATTGACTGTTATAGCACACCACTAGAATTAAATTTTATATGTTGGAATAACTAAAAAGAACAAGCTGGCATTTGTATATCTGCAGAACACTGAGACGTCAGTGAATTACTTACAAGTATTGGCCATTTTGTCTGCAAACATAGCAACAAATTACCAACAGCAAATGTGGTGATTAGCTAGATAACTTTTTGCTGTTTGCTGATAAATGTTGTTCATGGCACAGAACATTTTCACCTTTTTTGAATACACAACTTTTTTTTGCACTCCTACTCACAGATGAATCAGACCTTTTGTTCTATTTATCATCAAAAAATAGCATTCTCCAAGGGATGCTGGATTATGTGCTCATACTGGAATCTGATCTTAAATTCAGCCTAATTCAGAGGTCGGAGTGCTGGTCAGTGATCCAGGATTGATATGGATATTCATACTGATATTGATATTCATTTATTTTCTGTATTTTCATGTACTTATTTATCATTGTTTCCTGTTGGGTCACTTTGTGACTTTGTTTCACTTAGCATAGAGAAGGTGCAGGAATATGAGATCGCCAGAGTATTACTACTTCTTCCTTCCCTGGTTTTGAGTAGCATTCTATTCCACAGTGTTCTATTAGTGACCCATTTAGTATCCAATAAGAATATACTTTGGTTTCCATATCAGGTTTTTTGTACAGTTTCAATATCTGAATTTTCAGCGGAAATTTATCCACGCAGCAGTTTTCAATTATTCGCTGTAGAGGGTGGGTCAATATTAGACAATACATCTCAACACAATTAAGATTTGTTATAACTAAACATTCTCCTTAACTCCTCCCATTTTCCACTTTTTCTCCCCTATGTACGTGTGGAGTGATTGTGGTATTGGCCATTTATCACAGCACCGAAGGACCTGGATTTGATCCCGCCCGGATCACTGTTCTTGTGGAGTTTGCACATTCTTCCCATGTCTGCATGGGCCTCACCCCCTCAACACAAAAAAATGTGCAGGGTAGATGGATTGGCCAGCCCCTTAATTGGGTGCTCTAAATTAAAAAAAAAAGGTATTGGCCATTTATGAGAAAATTGAATATTTGAAGTTGAGGAAGATACTTGTGTCACTAATAAAGATTATTATTATTATTATTACAGGACTATGAGTGAAAGGCAACGGGAATCATTTTTGGTTGCTTTAGTCACTATAGACGGGTAGCATGGTGGTTAGCATAAATGCTTCACAGCTCCAGGGTCCCAGGTTCGGTTCCCGGCTGGGTCACTGTCTGTGCGGAGTCTGCACGTCCTCCCCGTGTGTGCGTGGGTTTCCTCCGGGTGCTCCGGTTTCCTCCCACAGTCCAAAGATGTGCGGGTTAGGTGGATTGGCCATGGTAAATTGCCCGTAGTGTCCTAAAAAGTAAGGTTGGGGGGGGGGGGGGGGCGTTGTTGGGTTACGGGTATTGGGTGGGGTGGGGGTTTGAGTAGGGTGATCATTGCTCGGCACAACATTGAGGGCCGAAGGGCCTGTTCTGTGCTGTACTGTTCTATGTTCTATGTTCTAGATGCAGTGGGTTGAATGGCCTTTTTTAATTGTAAATTGCTACGGGTTTATGCCTTTTACAACCAAATTCTAGTTGGATAAATTAATTTTTTTTTAGAATTAGAATTAGAACAGTACAGCACAGAACAGGCCCTTCGGCCCTCGATGTTGTGCCGAGCAATGATCACCCTACTCCAGCCCACGTATCCACCCTATACCAGTAACCCAACAACCCCCATTAACCTTATTTTTTTTTTAGGACACTATGGGCAATTTAGCCTGGCCAATCCACCTAACCCGCACATCTTTGGACTGTGGGAGGAAACCGGAGCACCCGGAGGAAACCCATGCACACACGGGGAGGACGTGCAGACTCCGCACAGACAGTGACCCAGCCGGGAATCGAACCTGGGACCCTGGAGCTGTGAAGCATTGATGCTAACCACCATGCTACCGTGCTGCCCCCTTCAAACATTTATCCTTTTTTGATTTTCTCATTTTTGGGGTGAATTAATACTTGGGTTTAACTCATATGTTTGAGATCATCTTGCATGTCTTTCATTCCATTTCTGTTGGTGACTTGTGAAACCCTTTGGATTGGATTGGATTTTGTTTATTGTCACATGTACCAAGGTACAGTGAAAAGTATTATTCTGCGAGGAGCGCAACAAATCATTAAGTACATGAAAAGGAAATAAAAGAAAATACATAAAAGAGCAACAGAAGGTACACAATGTAACTACATAAGAGGGACGTTTAGAAGTCTGGTAAAAGCGGGGAAGAAGCTGTTTTTGAGTCTGTTCGTGCATGTTCTCAGACTTTTGTATCTCCTGTTTGAGAAAAATGTACGCAGCTACAAAGGGTAACCGTAATGTCAGAACCCTTGAAATTACTGTAAAGTCTGTGTGCTTCTCCTGGTAGATGTATGAATCATTAACCAACTATCTTTTTATTTATAATTTATAGTTTCGAAATGATCATGTTGTAATGGACTGGTGAGGTTTTGACCTGTAAAATAGTTCATAAGAGAGTTTTTTTTTATAAATTTAGATTACCCAATTATTTTTTCCAATTAAGGGGCAATTTAGCGTGGCCAATCCACCTACTCTGCACATTTTTGGGTTGTGGGGGCGAAACCCACGCAGATATGGGGAGAATGTGCAAACTCCACACGGACAGTGACCCAGAGCCGGGATCGAACCTGGGACCTCAGCGCCGTGAGGCGGTTGTGCTAACCACTAGGCCACCATGCTGCCCGGTCATAGGAGAGTTGAGGCATATTTTACACAAACAGAAACTCTTAATGTTGCCTTTTCCAAGAAAGGATTCAGAATTAGTTTAACTTGACCATCGAATACCAGTTGATTGTGAGAGAATAGGTGGGGAAACTCAGACTGATGGTTTCGAATTAATTCACTGAAATGATTTCCGTAAGCATTTTTGAATATGTTTGCATAGATGGGAACATGTGAATGTATCAAATCACTCCTTTATGGCACCACACTCCCAGAATGCATGTTTAACCTGACCTGTTCTTATGCCTCTAAGATTTTCACTAACTTAAAAGGAGCTGGTAGGTGGATTGGCCACACTAAATTGCCCCTTAATTGGAAATAAAATTGGGTACTCTAAATTATAAAAAAAACTTAATAGGAGCTTGGGAGCATAAATGCAGACCAGACTTGATTTCCTAAAATTACATTTCAGCTTGTCACTTAGTTTTCCTACTTTAGATTCCCACAGTAGTATTAGGAAATAAATCTTGTAGATTCTGGTTGGCCCTTTTATTTAAAAAAAAAGCTTTAGCCTCCTTTTTTGCTCTTCAGTGGATTCCTGAAATTTAGTTAGTGTTTAGTGGCTATGATCCTTTTTCCCTCTTGAGAGGAACTGTTGGTGATTGTGGCCTCCTGCACAATTGTCCTAGATTCTTCTCTATGCTATAAGCAAATTACTGCCCGTGCTGGAATCTGAAATAAGAACTGAAAATACTGGACAATCTCAGCAGGTCTGACAGCATCTGTAGAGAAAGAAAGGAGTTAACATTTCAAGACTGAATGTCCTCCACTGATGCTGTCAGGATGAGATTGTCCAGTATTTTCTGTTTTTGCTTCTCTATGCTAACTGTGGAGGATGTTTGCTTCTGCATGCTATCTTTTCTTCCCTGTAAGCGAGGTCACCCATCAGAGGCCTTCCTTAAAAGCTAGTTAAATTAACCAACTGAAAATCACATTATGCAAACAGAATTCTATTCAACTTGTTATATCAATCAAACCAGATTTCGCAAAACTTTGTTTTTTTTAAAAAAACTGTTCACTAGCGCGGGAGTGACCAAGCTTTTCAGTTTCGCAGACCACTTGGATTTGATTTATTGTCATGTGTGCCGAGGTACAGTGAAAAGTATTGTTCTGCGTACAGTCCAGACAGATTGATCCATACATGAAAAAAAAATAGGACATTCATAAACACACAATGTAAATACTCAGACGCAGGCATTGGGTGAAGCATATGAGTGTAGTACTACTCAATAGAGAGGATGCTTGGAGAGATCAGTTCAGTCCATACAAGGTTCATTCAGGAGTCTGGTAACAGTGGGGAAGATGCTGTTTTTGAATCTTTTAGTACTTGTTCTCAGACTTTTGTATCTCTTGCCCGATAGCAGAGGTTGGAAGAGAGATAACCCGGGTGGGAGGGGTCTTTGTTATGCTGCCCACTTTTCCAAGTCAGAGTGAGGTGTAGACAGATTCAATGTATGAGAGGCGGTATCGCATGATGGACTGGGCTGTATTCACGACTGGCATGGAACCTTTTGGCTCGCATTTAATTGTAACTCTATTAAACCAATTTGCAATCTCAAATGCAGATCTAAATGCATTTAGTGTTCTAATTTATTATTGAACTATCAATCATTCAATGCTGAGAACTTTCTAAATTTCGAAGCTGACAAAATTTAAGTAGGACAAAATAAGAAATATAATTACAAACTGAACAGAATTGTATTGGTTTCTTTGGCTAAATTCTCGGAGTTTGTGTGCTGTTGTATCCATACTTCCTGCAATGATGCTGTGTGTGTGTGTATATGTGTGTGTGTGTGTGTGTGTGTGTGTGTGTGTGTTACCTTAACCACTACTCAAAAGCTTACAGCATCGGCAGTTCTGTCTACTATTCATCGGCCTTACGTTTTATGTTGATGCTATCTGCAGTTTTCTGGCTGGTCATATTATCAGCATACAGGTAGTGAAATAGATATGCTCCTTGATTATGGGAGTGGTGACAGATTTTGCAGGATTGCAAATGATATACACCATTAATCAAAAAAAAATAAGGGACAGGGATGAACCACATATTAACTGACCTTTAATGACAACTGTTGCGGATAAAATTAATTCTCACTGGGAGAAATAGAAACCATTGTTTTTTATTTTAAAATATTTACAATTGAGGGGCAATTTAGCGTGGCCAATCCACCTCGCCTGCACATCTTTGGGTTGTGGGGATGAGACCCACGCAGACACGGGGAGAATGTGCAACTCCATGGAGAAAGTGACCCGGGGCCGGGATTGAACCCGAAATAGAAACCATTGTTTTTTTTTTTAATAAACATTTTATTGAGGTATTTTTTGATATAACAACAATACAATAAACAATGTACATTAAACTATAAACATAGTGCAAAAGCCGTCTCCCTTCCTTACAGGTCCCATCTTTATTAACCCCCTACTCTAAGCTAAACCAACCCCCGCTGACGATTAATTTTCCGCGAAGAAGTCGCCACCTCCGGGCGAACCCTAACGGTGACCCTCTCAAGGCGAACTTGATTTTCTCGAAACAGAGAAAGCTAGCCATGTCCGATAGCCAGGTCTCCGACCTTGGGGGCTTTGAGTCCCTCCAAGCTAATAATATCCGTCTCTGGGCTACCAGGATGCCAAGGCCAGAACGTCTGCCTCTTTCTCCTCTTGGATTCCCGGGTCTTCCGACACCCTGAAAATCGCCACGACTGGGCTCAGCACTACCCTTGCTTTTAACACCGTGGACATGACATCTGGAAACCCCTGCCAGAAACACCTAAGCTTCGGACATGCCCAGAACATGTGGACATGATTCGCTGGTCCACCCGAAAATTTTGCACACCTGTCACCCACCCCAAAGAATCTGCTCATACGGGCCACAGTCATGTGAGCCCGGTGAACGACCTAAAATTGTATCAGGTTGAGCCTGGCACGTGTCGTGGAAGAGTTGACTCTACTCAATACGTCCGCCCATAGACCATCCTCTATCTCACCTCCCACTTGCGCTTCAGCTCCTCGGTCTGCGTCTCCTCTGACCCCATAAGTTCCTTGTAAATGTCAGAGACGCTCCCTTCTCCCACCCACCCTCTGGAAACTACCCTGTCCTGAATCCCCTTAGCGGTAGGAGCGGGAAGGTTGACACCTGTTTACGTAGGAAGTCCCACACCTGCAGATACCTGAATTCGTTTCCCCTCGCCAACCCAAACTTCTCCTCCAACGCCCTCATAGGGGCCTCACGGTAGCATGGTGGTTAGCATCAATGCTTCACAGCTCCAGGGTCCCAGGTTCGATTCTCGGCTGGGTCACTGTCTGTGTGGAGTCTGCACGTCCTCCCCGTGTGTGCGTGGGTTTCCTCCGGGTGCTCCGGTTTCCTCCCACAGTCCAAAGATGTGCGGGTCAGGTGGATTGGCCATGCTAAATTGCCCGTAGTGTAAGGTTAATGGGGGGATTGTTGGGTTATGGGTATACGGGTTACGTGGGTTTAAGTAGGGTGATCATTGTTCGGCACAACATCGAGGGCCGAAGGGCCTGTTCTGTGCTGTATTGTTCTATGTTCTATACTCGGAAAGCTCCCCTCTATAAACATATCCCCCACATCCTCTCAATCCCTGTTCTCCACCATATCCGGAACCACCCCCATCCATACTTCCCGGGGCAAACCCGTGATTATTACAGATTGGGGACCAGACCGATGCTCCCTCTGCTCCCACATGTCTCCTCCATTGCCCCCAGACTCTCGGGGCCGCCACCACCACGGGACTGGTGGAGTACCGTGCCGGCGGGAACGGCAGAGGTGCAGTTACTAACGCCCCCAGACTTGTGCCCTTGCATGAAGCCGCCTTCATACGCTTCCATGCCGACCCCTCCCCCACCATCCACTTCCTGATCATGGCTATATTCGCCGCCCAGTAATAGTTACTAAAATATGGCAGCGCCAGCCTGCCCTCTCCCGGACTCTCCTCGAGCATTACCTTCCTTACCTTCAGCGGGTCTTGCCCGCTGAAACAAAGCCAGAGATCACTTTGTTGACCCGTTTAAAAAAGGACCGCGGAATAAAGATGGGGAAACATTGAAACACAAACAGGAATCTCAGGAGGACCGTCATCTTCACCGTCTACACCCTCTCAGCTAATGACAACGGGAGCGCGTCCCAACTCCGAAATCATCCTTCATTTGGTCTACTAGCCGGGCCAGATTTAATTTATGCAGCCAATCCCATTCCCGCGCCACTTGGATGCCTAGGTACCTAAAGCTTCCCCTACTAATCTAAATGGCAGCTCCCCCAATCGCATCGCCTGTCCCCTCACCTGGACCGCAAACATCTCACTTTTTCCCATATTTAGCTTATACCCCGAAAACCGACGAAATTCCCGGGGGAGGGAGCCGGTGCAGTCTAAAATAGTCCGATGTCCTAGTCGTCCGTACACTTGCCACAGGAGCCTAATACAGCAACCTGACCCAGTCGATAAAGCCCCACCTAAATCTGAACAGCGCCAGTACCTCCCTCAGATAATCCCATTCTACCCGATCAAAAGCCGTTGCATCCATTGCGATCACTACCTCCACCTCCCTACCTTCTGGGGGCATCATGATCACATTTAACAACCTTCTTACGTTGGCCACCAACTGCCTACCCTTAACAAAATGGTCTGGTCCACCCCAATAACATCCGGAACACAATCCTAAATCCTGGAGGCCAACATTTTGGCCAGCAGTATGGCGTCGACATTCAACAAGGATATTGGCCTGTAGGACCCACGCAGCTCCGGGTTCTTGTCCCGCTTCAGAATCGGCGAAATCGTGGCCTGTGACATCATCGGGGGCAGCACGCCTCTTTCCCATGCCTCATTGAACATCTTCATCAACACCGGCCCTAATATCCCAGAGAACATTTTATAAAACTCCACTGTGTACCCGTCCGGCCATGGGGCTTTACCTGCCTGCATGGCCTTCAGACCCTCGACTATCTCTTCCAACCCGATCAGGGCCCCCAGGCCTTCTACCAGCTCCCCGTCCACCTTTGGGAAATTCAGCCCCCTCCCCAAGAAGTGCCTCATCCCCTCCGGCCCCGTAGTTCCCTTAACAGCCCTGCCTCTGGGGTCTCCACATACCTCCTATCGATCTGTAGTATCTCCTTAACCAATCGGTCCGTCTCTGCCCTGTCCACCTTCTCCCTATGGCCCGTGTCGAGATCAGCTCCCCTCTGACCACCACCTTCAGTGTTTCCCAGACCATTGCTGCTGAAATTTCTCCCATGTCGTTGACCTGCAGGTAGTTCTGAATACATTTCCTCAGCTGCTCGCAGATCCCTTCGTCAGCCAAAAGTCCCACATCTAACCACCAGTGCGGGCGCTGGTTACTGTCTTTACTAACCTGCAGGTCAACCCCATGTGGAGCATGGTATGAGATTGTGATCGCCGAGTACCCCGTGTCCACCACCACTGCCATTAAGGCCCTGCTCAAAATGAAGAAATCGATCTGGGAGTACACTTTATGCATGTATGAGTAGAAGGAGAACTCTTTCACCCTCGGCAGCCCAAATCTCCATGGATCCACACCCCCTATCTGCTCCATGAACCCTTTTAGTTCCTTTGTCATTGCCGGCACCCTGCCCGTTTTCGAGCTTGACCGGTCCAAGCCTGGGTCAATAACTGTGTTGAAGTCCCCCTCCATGACCGACCTGTGCGAGTCCAAGTCCAGTATCTTCCCCAGCTCCTCTTTATAAACTCCACATCATCCCAATTTGGCGCATACACATTTACTAATACCACCTGCGCCACTCCAGTTTCCCACTGACCATAATGTACCAACCTCCCACATCTGAAACTATTCTACCATTCTACCTGCCTCAAACACCAGCAGCTTATTGATCAGGATCGCAACCCCTCTAGTCTTTGAATCCAGTCCCGAGTAGAAGACCTGACTGACCCAGCCTTTCCTCAATCTAATCTGGTCAGTTACTCTAAGGTTCGTCTCCTCCAACGTTACCATGTCCGCCTTCAGTCCCCTAAGATGCGCAAACACAAGTGCCCTCTTGACCGGCCCATTTAACCCTCGAACATTCCAGGTGATCAGCCTAGTTGGGGGGCTCGTTGCCCCCCACCCCCCTTCGCCGATCAGCCAATCAGCCATCCCCTTTTTTGGGCCCGCCTCCAGCCCATGCTCTGCGCCCCCACAGGCCTGCCCCCAGGCAGCCTCCGCCCCCAACCTCCTCTCTGTCCCTTGGCCCAAGTCCCTCCCTCATCAACAGAACATTCCTCTCCCCGCCCCCCCCCCCCCCTCCCCACTCTGTAACCCAACCCCTTTGATAAACCGAACATATGCACACATCCTCCCTGCGCTTCTGTGAGCTTGCCCGCCCAGCTGGCTTGGTGGCCCCCATCCTGGTGCTGGATAGTCTCCCACCTGTTGCCCACCTATTGTCGTCGTGCCCCACTCATACAAACATTCTCCAACATCAAAGAATCCCCACACAATTGCCAGATAGAAAAACACCAAAATCTAAACAAGCACACCTCCATCCCCCAATAGTGCAAATGAAAACTTTAACTCACTCTGTTCTGCCACTGGTCCCAAATGAATACAGAAGGCATTGCAAACAGCTTCCACAAAACGCAAAACGAGAAACTTTTTTCAAGGAAAAGAGAAGAGAAACAAAAAGAAAAAAAATACATGAACTTTGCAGCAAAGTTCAAAATTTCTCAGTCCACCACCAGTCCTTTCCTTCTCACGAAGTCCAGCGCATCCTCAGGCAACTCGAAATAAAAGTGCTGTTCCTCGTATGTGACCCAGAGACGGGCCGGGTACAACAGTCTGAACTTCACCTTTTACTTAAAAAGGATTGACCTAATCTGGTTGAAGCCTGCTCTTCTCCTGGCCACCTTCACACTCAGGTCTTGGTAGACCCGCAGGATACTATTGTCCCACTTACAGCTCCACTTGCTTGGCCCACTGTAGAATGCACTCCTTATCCAAGTACCTGTGGAATCTCACCACCTTTGCCCTCGGGGGGGGTCTCCCGTTCGCAGTTTCCTCACGAGTGCTCTGTGAGCCCTGTCCACCTCCAAGGATTGGGAGAATGCCCCATCCCCCAGCAGCTTCTCAAACATAGCTACGATGTATGCCCCAGCGTCCGCTCCTTTGGACCCCTCCGGGAGCCCAACGATCCTCAAGTTCTGCCGGCGGGAACTATTCTCTAGGCCCTCCACCTTCTCCAGGAGCTTCTTCTGCTTGTCTCTCAGCATCTCCACCTCCAACTCCACTGCAGTTTGATGTTCCTCCTGCTCAGCCAGTACCTTCTCCACCTTCTGGATCGCCCGATCTTGTGCGTCCAATCTAAGCTCATACCGCTCAATCGACTCTTATCGGGTCCAAGCAGTCCCGTTTCTGCTTCGCAAACCTTCCTAAATAACTTGCATCAGCTGCTTCGTTGACCGCTGGGTCGACAAACCAGAGGTCCGGTCCTCCGCCATGCTGTCTCCCACTGCAGCTTGAGCCCAAGCCTTCTCTGTCTTTCTGTTTCTGCCTTTACAAGCACTTCTAGTCCTCTTCATGCACTGAATTCAGTAGACAATTGTCTCTGTCTTCAGTTTTACAGTTCAAGTCCGGTAGAAAATCGGGGGAAAAGGTCCAAAAGTCCGAACCGAGCGGGAGCCACCAAATGTGCGACTTACTCCTTCATAGCCGCCACTGGAAGTCAATAAAAACCATTGTTGAGGGTAACATTAATTCTAGCTAGGAGAATGTAAATTAATAATGGACGACTTGCACAGATTTAATAAAGACAAAAGCAAAATACTGCAGATAATTGGAAATCTGAAATTATAACCAGAACGGATGAAAAGTAATTGACCTGAATTGTTAACTGTTTCCATTTCTACAGATATTCCCTGGCCTGCTAGTATCTCGACCATTTTCTGTTCTTAATAAATAAAGACAAATTGACTGATTTAATCTTAGCTTTTTTGATGAAATGGAGACGTTGATGAGGGTAGTGCAAGAAATTATGCATATATGGACTTGAAATATATATAATATATAAAAATATCTCACAATGGACCTATTCGGAAATTAGAAGCAGATAAGACAGGAGCAGAATTTGGCCATTCGGCCCAATGCGCCTGCTCTGCCATTCAATCATGGCTGATACGTTTCCCATTCTCCTGCCTTCTCCCCATAACCCCTGATCCTCTTATTAAACAAGAACCTATCTATCTCTGTCTTAAAGACGCTGTGACTTGCTCTCCACAGCTTTCTGTGGCTATGGGTTCCACAGATTCACCACTCTCTGGCTGAAAAACTTCCTCCTCATCGCTATTTTAATGGATCTTCCCTTCAGTCTGAGGCTGTGCCCCCTGGTTCTAGTATCTCCTTCTAGTGGAAACATCCTCTGGACGTTCACTCTTCCTCGGCCTGTCGGTGTTCTGTAAGATCCCCTATGGGATCTCTTCCCCCCCCCCCCCCCCCCCCCCCCCCCCATATCCTTCTAAACTCCAATGCGTACAGACCCAGAGTCCTCAACTGCTCCTCACAAGTCCTTCATTCTGGGGATCATTCTTGTGAACCTCTTCTGGACCCTCTCCAAGGCCAGTATGTCCTTCCTTAGATATGGGACCTAAGACTGCTCACAATATTCTTCTCCTGTGCGGCACCTTGTCAAAGGCCTCTTGGAAATCCAAGTTGATCACGTCCACTGGTTCTCCTTTGTCTAACTTCCTTGTTGCCTCCTCAAAAGAATTCTAACAGATTTGTTTTTTAAAAATAAATTTAAAGTACCCAATTTTAAAGTACCCAATACTGGGGCTGTTTAGCACAGGGCTAAATCGCTGGCTTTGAAAGCGGACCAAGGCAGGCCAGCAGCATGGTTCAATTCCCGTGATAGCCTCCCTGAACAGGCGTCGGAATGTGGCGACTAGGAGCTTTTCACAGTAACTTCATTTGAAGCCTACTTGTGACAAGAAGCGATTTTCATTTTCATTTCATTCATTCATTCATTCATTCATTCATTCATTCATTCATTCATTCATTCTCATTTTTTCCAATTAAGGGGCAATTTAAAGTAGCCATTCCACCTATCCTGCACATCTTGTTGGTGAGGGCAAAACCCACTCAAGCACAGGGAGATTGTGTCAACAAGTATTTTTAATTTTTCAAAATAAATTTAGAGTACCCAATACTTTTTTCTCAATTAAGGGACAACTTAGCATGGCCAATTCACCTAGCCTGCACATCTTTTCGCGTTGTGGGGGTAAGACCCATGTGGACACGGGGAAATGGGATCTTCATTATTTAAGGATATTTATTTACATCTTTTTGAGTAGATTTCAGATTTTTTCCAGCATTTCAACACCATCTTCCAGCATTTCAACACCATCTTCCAGCATTTCAACACCAATATTGCATTGTCTGAAATGCCTTTTACCAGATGTTGTTAAACTAAAGTCCATCTGACTAAAATCCATTTAACTGTCCAAGATTTTCCTTTAACCGACATTATCAAAAGCTAACCAGCTGATTGTTCATCTTATTTGCTGCTTGTGAGACATTTCTGTGCAAAATAGCTCCCATGTTTGCTTAAATGTGTGACACCTACTTTGTAAATGTGTAACATTTAATTCCTGAACCACTTTGAACTCCAAAAAAAATTTACATCCTTGAAATTATTTCAGTATTTACAGATCCAAGAATAGGACCCAGAGAGATTCCTGCGTGATCACATAGAATCCCTACATTGTAGAAGGCGGGGAGGCCATTTGGCCCATCAAGTCTGCACTGACCTTCTGAAAGAGCACCCTACTTCCCCGCTCTATCTCCATAATCATTTGGACACGAAGGGGAAATTTAGCATGGTCACTCCGCCTAACCTGCGCATATTTGGAAACTTTGAGGACGATCAAGGACTTATATAAACAATCACTTTCTGTTTATCTTTTACATATCCATCTCTCTGCACATGCAGTTTGTACTTGCGTCAGATGCCAAAATACTGTTGTCTGTGAAACTGAACTAAAAAAGACCACATCTCAAGAGGGATGTGGAGAAAATTGGGGAAATGCACGTAACATTTAGAAGCTGCATCTGATCAATTGTCTTTGTCAATGTTGTGGGCGCTTGCAGAATGCAGAGGTGTGAAATATGTAGGGGGAGACTGTTGGGCATTCTGTTCGGATGAAGTCTGTATGTAAAGCAGGTAGGTGGGAGAAAGTCCATCACGTAAGCATTTTCAACTGTAACCAAGTGGCTGTTACAACCCTGCTTGCTATCAAGTAGGGTAGAAACCCTGTAGGTTTTTAAAGAATCACATGATATTATTTGTGCTGGGATGACCATCATAACCAAAACCTGCATATGGTTTTCTCTCGGCTTAACGTACCAAATTTTTCTTTCAGAAAGCACAAATGTCAGTTTTTTTTCATAAATTTAGAGTACCCAATAATTTTTTCCAATTAAGGGGCAATTTAGCATGGCCAATCCACCTATCCTGCACATCTTTGGGTTGTGTGGGAGAAACCCACACAGACACGGGGAGAACGTGCAAACTCCATATGGACAGTGACCCAGGGCCGGGATTTGAACCCAGGTCCTCAGCGCCATAGGCAGCAATGCTAACCACTGTGCTGCCCCACAAATGTCAGGTTGATTAAATTGGTTGCACCTCACCATTGAGTCAGAAGGTTGTGAGTTAAAGCTAATTTACAATTTGAATCCATATGATCTCGGCTGATAGCTGGTGTAATACGGCAAATGTGTTGGAGCTGATTAGGCATATTCGGCGGAGTCCCCATATGCTAGTTCATACAAACTAAATATTCCATAGCTCATCGATTTTGAGGAAGGGTGGGTGGGGCAAGTGCTCCATTTGAGTTTTGACATGAAGATGAAGGGAACTGTGGTGTTTATCAATAAGAGCATGGCCTTCTAGGCCATAATGGTGGATCCGAAGGGGAAGATATGTGATGGTGAGTGGGAGGTTGGAGGGGACTCATGTGGTTTTGGTGAATGTATATGCACCGAATTGGGAGGATACGGAGTTTATCAAGAGAGTGCTGGCGATTTTCCTAGATTTGGTTTCTCATCGTATGATTGTTTGGGGGGGTGAGGTGAGGATTTCAATTGTGTGATTGATCCCAGACTAGACATGCCATATCCCAAATCCCTCAAAACATTGGGGTGGGTAAGGGGCTGCTTGGGTTCATGGAGCAGGTGGAACGTAGAAACCAGGGCTGGGATTCAAACACGGGTCCTCAGTGCCATAGGCAGCAGTGCTAACCACTGTGCCGCGTGCCGTCCCATTTGAGATAAGTCTTAGCACATGGAGAAAAAAAATGTCAGCTGCCCACAGGTCCAAATTCAAAGAATGGGATGAATACTCGGGGCTCAAAGCTCAACGTTTGGTTCCATACCGTCCATTCCCCTACCAGCCTCCCCGAACAGGCGCCTGAATGTGGCGACTCGGGGCTTTTCACAGTAACTTCATTGAAGCCTACTTGTGACAATAAGTGATTATTAATATTAATATTATGGGATCTACAGGTGCTGGGCTTGCTTATACGCTGAACCCCTAAAGCCTGAGGATCCAATAGGCCCCAAGGTGGACATCAATGTCCAATTGAGCCTGCCCATTAGGGATGCGCGAGCATATAGGCCTTAGGGGCCCTTTTGGCCTCGGTGCCCCTCTCTGCCTCGGGCCTGTCTCCCCTCTCTGGCCATGCAGGAGACCAGAGGTGTGCAGTACAGGTACAGGGCCCAGTGGCTGCACCAGTCGTGCAGGAGCAGAAGGAGACAGAGGGTGTACAAGAACGGAATGTCCTTCATTGAGTTGTCGGCAGGAGACTCCTCCTCACCACAGAGACTGTGTGGTCCCTTTGCCACATCCATTTTAAAATAAATTAAGAGTACCCAATTCATTTTTTCCAATTAAAGGGCAATCTAGCATGGCCAATTCACCTACCTGCACATCTTTTGGGGTGTGGGGGCGAAACCCACACAAACAGGGGGAGAATGTGCAAATTCCACACGGACAGTGACCCAGAGCCGGTATCGAACCTGGGACCTTGCTGCCGTGAGGCACCAGCACTAACCACTGCACCACCATGCTGCCCTCCTGTGCCACATCCTTGCAGACTTGGCGCCATGTCGCAGCAGAGGACATTCGCTCCCTCTTTCAGGTATCTGCTGCCAAGTGCATCCATGAGGTAACGGATACACTCTGTGCAAGGGCTTTGGACTTTCATTCGTTTCGACATGGACCAGGCCCAGCAAGATGTGAGGGTTTACGGGATTCAGCACAATTGCTGGTATGCGACAGGTGCAGTGGATTGTCTACTGCACCCATGTTGCTTTACGTGTCCAGTGGCATCTGGGAGTGCTCTTCATAAACAGGAAGGGGTTCCACTCCATCAATGTACAGCTGTTGGATGACCACCACATGTAGATCATCACGTGTGTGCGCAGTGATATGGTGGTCATCCAACAGCTGTACATTGATGGAGTGGAACCCCTTCCTGTTTATGAAGAGCACTCCCAGATGCAGTTACATCCTTGGGCAGTCGCAGATCCGACATTTTTGTGATGAGAAGTGCTGGGGGTGGGTGTTTTTGAGGATACTGGTGCGGTCAGGTACAGGGGCCCTACGAGGTGGCAGCATGTCAGATCAAAGTGACATTTTGGGGGGATGACTGAGGGTGGAGTGCAGAGAGGAGAAAGGGACCACTTACCCTGGCTGATTGGAACAGGTCGTTCATTTTGTTTTCTACATTGCACACCCATCCTCTTGGTCAGGTTTCCAGCACTAACCAGTGCTGCGACCGTCTCCCAGATGGGATTTGTCACCCTGCTGGAAGGTCTCTTGCCAGATTGTCCTTCGCCTGCCTCTCCTCCAGCAAACAGCCGAGGGTCCCCTCTGGGAATAGATGTGCAGATTTCCTCACTGCCACCCTCCTGGCTTGAATGGGAGCAAGTGCTGTGAAACCGTTTGAATGAAGCTCTCCCTTTATTTAATTGCTCAGATGACTTGTGGGGTGGGCGAATCAGATGTTTTGTACCTTAGCGTGATGTTTTTCATGTAAGGGAAGACATTTTTTTTAATAAGAGCCTGAAAATTGCAGAGAAGTACCAGTTGTGCTGGCAGGAATCTCACCGAGTATCTCGGCAAAAATGGCACTCTGACATTTTTTTGTGACAATTATGGCCATTGTTTTTAAGCCACTTCAAATTGTTCTTGCATAATTCAAACATTATACCTAATTGTGAGAATATGGGTGTGTGCGCATGTGTGTTATGGAATGGTTGGGAGGAAGGGGATGGCATATGGGTGACATGGGAGGAGTGTGAGCAGATGGCATTGGAGGGGAAGATGAGGTCATTAAATTGGTTAAATATACCACATTTTGCGAGTCTCTGTCAGTTTTTGTAATTTTATTCTTAACGTGCCAATCACTTCTAATTTAAAAGTAAAATGATCATGCTATGAAACTTTCTATCGAGATTTGCATCAAAAGTTAGTTATGATGATGACGCCTGGTTTATAGTAGCTGTATACAGGTATCAGTTTACGGTGAATAGGGCCCAGTTTCTGCAGTTAGAAACTGTGCTCTCTCTTGCTAACATTGAATAAATCTATGTATGAGCTTCTGCAATCCCCATGGCTAGAATTTTGATTGTCTTGAGAGAGGATTCCCTTCCAGGCCCAGAAGTGTGGTGCCACACAAGTGAAAAAAGGCAATTGTGGGCATGGCTTACTATCACAAACAATATAAAGGATGCACCTGCTGTTTGAAAAAAAAGGCTGTGAGAAATCTGATTTGGTAGACCTTGATTTTTACAAAAGTAAATGCTCGTATCAGATAAATCGTCCTGTAAGACTAAGTTTCCTGTTTGGGGGGAAAAAAACAATCAATTTTAACTTTCAAAATATCCTTTCTGGATTGGGCCTCTTCATTAAGTATTCCTCATTAAGTATTCACAAATTGAGAGGAGTCTTGTTATGTCCAGAAACTCAGATCTCAAATTTTAAAGTGTATTTAATTCATAATTAGTAGGCAGTTAGCCCAAATTCATGCTGGCTCCATTGTTTTCTCTCGCTGCAGTGTGAATGTGCATATCCCAGAAGTTGTGCACCCTCTCTGGCATCCTGTTGCACTGAATTCATAATTAGTGGACAATTAGGCCAAATTCCATTGGTTTTGCGCGCTCCAGTGTGAATGTGCATACCCCAGAAATTGTGCACTCTCGCTAGCATCCTGTTGCATTGAACGCATTGCCATTACTGACATTGCAAAATCTGGGCTCCTGATTTAGTATCAGGACTTTCTAATCGTGACGCACGTTGTTCACTGTCAATGAACTCAAAAGCAGCTCAGTTAGTACAATGAATGTTTGAAAGCAGTATCGTGCACAGCGTTAAGCACAGTGATAATGTCAAGCTGATGGTTTCCCCCAAGGAGAAAGCCTTGGCAGTACTCTGGCGTGGTTGTTTTCGACCTTTAGCATCTAAAATATCACCAATCTGTGAGAAATAAAGTTGTTTATGCTTATGTTACAGTATTTTTTTTAAAAACTCATTTTATTCAAACTTGTATCAAAGTAGTTACAGCAAATAAACACCCCGGGAAACATTCTTCCCAACAATCAACTACACAGTTTGTACAGATTTTCCTCCTTTTTCACCTCCCCTCCTTTTTCAACCCCCCCCCCCTCCTTTTTCACCCCCCCGCCCCCCCCCCTCCTTTTTCACCCCTGCCACCCACCCACGACGAACAGCTCCTCAAACACGGTCACAAACATCCCTCACCTTTCCTCAATCTCCCCTGCTGAGTCTCTTAATTCATACTTTATCTTCTCTAACACCAGGAAGTCGTACAGGTCACACCCAACCATGCTGCTACCCCCGGTGACGATGCCGACCGCCACTACAGTAAAGTTCGTCACCGTGCAATCAGAGAGATGAAGGCCAAGACAGCGGCCTTCCTCCTCTCCATGAGCTCCGGCTTCTCTGAAGCCTCAAATATCGCCACCAAAGGGTCCGGGTCCACCTCCTCCTCCACTGTCCTGGCTAAAACCGCGAACACTCCTGCCCAGAATCGTCACAACTTTTCACAACCCCAAAACGTGTGCATGATTTGCTGGCCCCCACCCACACATCTCGCACTCATCTGCTACCCCCTGAAAGAATCCACTCATTCTCGCCCGAGTCGTATGCACCAAACTGTATCAGGCTCATCCTTGCACAAGAGGAGGTCCCGTTTACCCTACACAGTGC